>NW_026975124.1:1086933-1457450 GCF_030014295.1 Loxodonta africana
CATAGAGAGATAGTATTACCTTGGAGTGCCTGACAGAGGGCCTAGAGACCAAAGAGCAAAGGGGGAAGGCCTCTGGCTCTACTGCTTGCCCATGGGGAGAGAAGTTCTGGGAGTCTATCTGGAAGGTCTAGAGAGTAGTGATTGATTGGGGAGCTACATCACGGGCGGACCTGGCCAGGTGAAGCTTGACATCACCGTGGGACCTGGCCAGGTGAAGCTCGCTGACAAGTGGCAGCCTCTCCGGAGACTACTAATTCCGCTCCTAACATTCTATGCAAATAACCGGCTGAGTGCCATGGGCAGAAAACATTGACACATACCTGCCAGAGGCCTATTCTGGGTCTGGAGAGTCCACCCTGGTCTCCCCTGCAACTCATCATCTCAGCACACACTTTGCCTGCACGCATGGAAACCGCCTCTCTCCACGAATGTCTTCACCTGCTAGGAAACACACGATGTCACTCAGCCAAAGGAGAGCACAGGCCAAGTCAACTGAAGCCCCCATTTTCAAGATTTTGCCCTCTGCTGCTCCACAGCCTCCGGTGGCACACTGCATGTGCGTCACTTCTCGGTAGACGAGGCCGAAATCCGGGCATCCAGGGCCCCAGCCGTCCAGAATCTACGGATGGCGGCATATGGATCACCTCTTTGCCTCGTACAGCAGGGAGGCCTGGGCCCTAGACTGGCTCCGCTAGAGCTCCACGACCTCAGCTATTTTCGCTGACCTTTGGCCTGTGCCCTCGTGATTGTGTCATCTCTACTTCCACTTCTCTTCCCACCACACTGAATCCGCCACCTGCGGATACCTGAGCGTGGACATCAACATCTATCACTGGCTGCAGTGTCACAGGTCACTAGGTGTTTAGGCTCAGGCTGACCTTGGCTGTCTTCTGCCCAGGCAAGGAACCTAATCCTTCCAAGGAAATCAGGACACGTGCTCACTGGCCGACATCCTTACTTTCATCCACGCAGCGGTCTAGATGAGGGGAAAGAGGCCAGGTAGGCCAGGTGAGGGCTGAGTGTGGGGCCTAAGGCTTCTTTCCCAATCACCATGGTGACAGCCACCGGAAGGCTGGGCGGAACTTCGGACGGGGACGAGTCACAAACACTCAGCCAATAGGAGAGGTCCAGCCTAACCGGCCAGTTCCGCAGAGCCCTCCATTTTACCCATGGACAGACAACGGCCCCTTGCGTCTTTGGCCACAAAATCCAGGGCACCCAGGGAATAACTTCACAGTAGGCAACCCCTGATGTGAACACGTTCGACACACTGGGACAGCAGGCAAGTACCTCTTTTCCACTTACGCTAGGATATCACTAGGCAAGGCGCCCTTCCTCAGCATCTGTGGCCTCTCACGTATGTGTTCACTCAGAGGAATCTCTTCATTCTACCCCTGAGACACATCACAAGTATGAGGGGCCTGAGAGAGAGCCTAGAGATGGAACGGGGGAGGCTTCTGGCTGTACTGCTTCCCGTGGGGACAGAATAGCAGGTAGTCTCTCTGGAAGGTCTTAGCTTCTGTTGACTGACACGCGCAATACAGTAGGGGCGGACCTGGCCAGGGGGAGCTTGTGGGCAGATGCAACCTCTCCGGCGACGAATAATTGCGCTGCTGCTTTGTATGGTGAAAACCTCCCCCCGCCAAGGGGGATGGGTAGAGAACATTGACCCACACCCGCCAGGGGCCTTTCCTGGGACTAAAGATCCCAACGTGGTCTCAACGTCGTCACCCTCTCAACACACACCTTTCCTGCACACGTAATCCTGCCTTTCTCCGTCAGGGCCCTATCCTACCAGGAAAAAAAGGAAGCCGCTCAAAGAGGCCGATGCCAGGGAAATCGAGGAAACACTGCCAGTTTCCAAATTTTTGCTGTCTACACGTCCCCGCCTCCGGTGCAAGGCTGCCTATGTGGCCGGGCTCCGAAGGCAAGGCCGAAATCCTGGCAGCCTGGGCCCCAGCAGTGCAATGGTTGATGGTCGTGGGGACACGGATGACCTGTTCGCCACATACAGGAGGGATCCTTGGGCTTTTCACTGGCTCGCCATTCAGCTCCACGACGTCCACTACTGGCCCTGGCCTTTGCTTTGGCTGGTGCCCCATTAAACGTGTGCTCTGGAGCGATGTTTCTCCACCCATCACTAGCATTCTGCCACCAGGGGATATGTGAGTGTGGGAGTCACCATTTGTCACTGGCAGCAGTGTCACAAGTCACTAGACTTCCAGCTACCCGCTGACCTAGGCTGCCTTCTGCCCCAGGCAAGGTCCCGAATCCTTTATCCCAGATGCTGACACCTGGGCACTGGCGGACATTGATTTTTATCAACACAGAGGTCTGAGTGAGGGTCAGAGGGCCAGGTAGGTGAAGTGAAGGCCAGGTGGGCGGGGCTGAGGCTTCTTTGCCATCACCATAGAGACAGTCCCCCCACCGCAAGAGTGGGCGGAGCTTGGGATGGGCCTGGTGACAAGACTGAGCCAATGGCAGAGATCCGGCCCGCCAGGCAGATGACACAGGGCCCTCCATTGTGACCTATGACCCCTAGTGGCCACAGGATTTGAGCACGCCCCGGGAAAGGCTACGCAGGCACAAGGGAGCCCCTGGTGCGGACTGCTTCAGGGCATTGGCAGAGCACGCCAGGTACCTCTTTCCCACTTTCCTGAGGATATCAGTAGGCAAGGCATCCCCACTCAGCATCTCTTGCCTCTCTCTCTGCTTGTCTTCGTTCTCTGAAATCTCTTCCTTCTCCCCCTTGTCACTTCACACCTTGGAGTGCCTGACAGAGGGCCTAGAGACCAAAGAGCAAAGGGGGAAGGCCTCTGGCTCTACTGCTTGCCCATGGGGAGAGAAGTTCTGGGAGTCTATCTGGAAGGTCTAGAGAGTAGTGATTGATTGGGGAGCTACATCACGGGCGGACCTGGCCAGGTGAAGCTTGACATCACCGTGGGACCTGGCCAGGTGAAGCTCGCTGACAAGTGGCAGCCTCTCCGGAGACTACTAATTCCGCTCCTAACATTCTATGCAAATAACCGGCTGAGTGCCATGGGCAGAAAACATTGACACATACCTGCCAGAGGCCTATTCTGGGTCTGGAGAGTCCACCCTGGTCTCCCCTGCAACTCATCATCTCAGCACACACTTTGCCTGCACGCATGGAAACCGCCTCTCTCCACGAATGTCTTCACCTGCTAGGAAACACACGATGTCACTCAGCCAAAGGAGAGCACAGGCCAAGTCAACTGAAGCCCCCATTTTCAAGATTTTGCCCTCTGCTGCTCCACAGCCTCCGGTGGCACACTGCATGTGCGTCACTTCTCGGTAGACGAGGCCGAAATCCGGGCATCCAGGGCCCCAGCCGTCCAGAATCTACGGATGGCGGCATATGGATCACCTCTTTGCCTCGTACAGCAGGGAGGCCTGGGCCCTAGACTGGCTCCGCTAGAGCTCCACGACCTCAGCTATTTTCGCTGACCTTTGGCCTGTGCCCTCGTGATTGTGTCATCTCTACTTCCACTTCTCTTCCCACCACACTGAATCCGCCACCTGCGGATACCTGAGCGTGGACATCAACATCTATCACTGGCTGCAGTGTCACAGGTCACTAGGTGTCTAGGCTCAGGCTGACCTTGGCTGTCTTCTGCCCAGGCAAGGAACCTAATCCTTCCAAGGAAATCAGGACACGTGCTCACTGGCCGACATCCTTTCTTTCATCCACACAGCGGTCTAGATGAGGGGAAAGAGGCCAGGTAGGCCAGGTGAGGGCTGAGTGTGGGGCTAAGGCTTCTTTCCCAATCACCATGCTGACAGCCACCGGAAGGCTGGGCGGAACTTCGGACGGGGACGAGTCACAAACACTCAGCCAATAGGAGAGGTCCAGCCTAACCGGCCAGTTCCGCAGAGCCCTCCATTTTACCCATGGACAGACAACGGCCCCTTGCGTCTTTGGCCACAAAATCCAGGGCACCCAGGGAATAACTTCACAGTAGGCAACCCCTGATGTGAACACGTTCGACACACTGGGACAGCAGGCAGGTACCTCTTTTCCACTTACGCTAGGATATCACTAGGCAAGGCGCCCTTCCTCAGCATCTGTGGCCTCTCACGTATGTGTTCACTCAGAGGAATCTCTTCATTCTACCCCTGAGACACATCACAAGTATGAGGGGCCTGAGAGAGAGCCTAGAGATGGAACGGGGGAGGCTTCTGGCTGTACTGCTTCCCCGTGGGGACAGAATAGCAGGTAGTCTCTCTGGAAGGTCTTAGCTTCTGTTGACTGACACGCGCAATACAGTAGGGGCGGACCCTGGCCAGGGGGAGCTTGTGGGCAGATGCAACCTCTCCGGGGACGAATAATTGCGCTGCTGCTTTGTATGGTGAAAACCTCCCCCCGCCAAGGGGGATGGGTAGAGAACATTGACCCACACCCGCCAGGGGCCTTTCCTGGGACTAAAGATCCCAACGTGGTCTCAACGTCGTCACCCTCTCAACACACACCTTTCCTGCACACGTAATCCTGCCTTTCTCCGTCAGGGCCCTATGCTACCAGGAAAAAAAGCAAGCCGCTCAAAGAGGCCCATGCCAGGGAAATCGAGGAAACACTGCCAGTTTCCAAATTTTTGCTGTCTACACGTCCCCGCCTCCGGTGCAAGGCTGCCTATGTGGCCGGGCTCCGAAGGCAAGGCCGAAATCCTGGCAGCCTGGGCCCCAGCAGTGCAATGGTTGATGGACGTGGGGACACGGATGACCTGTTCGCCACATACAGGAGGGATCCTTGGGCCCTTCACTGGCTCGCCATTCAGCTCCACGACGTCCACTACTGGCCCTGGCCTTTGCTTTGGCTGGTGCCCCATTAAACGTGTGCTCCGGAGCGATCTTTCTCCACCCATCACTAGCATTCTGCCACCAGGGGATATCTGAGTGTGGGAGTCACCATTTGTCAATGGCAGCAGTGTCACAAGTCACTAGACTTCCAGCTACCCGCTGACCTAGGCTGCCTTCTGCCCAGGCAAGGTCCCGAATCCTTTATCCCAGATGCTGACACCTGGGCACTGGCGGACATTGATTTTTATCAACACAGAGGTCTGAGTGAGGGTCAGAGGGCCAGGTAGGTGAAGTGAAGGCCAGGTGGGCGGGGCTGAGGCTTCTTTGCCATCACCATAGAGACAGTCCCCCCACCGCAAGAGTGGGCGGAGCTTGGGATGGGCCTGGTGACAAGACTGAGCCAATGGCAGAGATCCGGCCCGCCAGGCAGATGACACAGGGCCCTCCATTGTGACCTATGACCCCTAGTGGCCACAGGATTTGAGCACGCCCCGGGAAAGGCTACGCAGGCACAAGGGAGCCCCTGGTGCGGACTGCTTCAGGGCATTGGCAGAGCACGCCAGGTACCTCTTTCCCACTTTCCTGAGGATATCAGTAGGCAAGGCATCCCCACTCAGCATCTCTTGCCTCTCTCTGTCTCTCTCTGCTTGTCTTCGTTCTCTGAAATCTCTTCCTTCTCCCCCTTGTCACTTCACACCTTGGAGTGCCTGACAGAGGGCCTAGAGACCAAAGAGCAAAGGGGAAAGGCCTCTGGCTCTACTGCTTGCCCATGGGGAGAGAAGTTCTGGGAGTCTATCTGGAAGGTCTAGAGAGTAGTGATTGATTGGGGAGCTACATCACGGGCGGACCTGGCCAGGTGAAGCTTGACATCACCGTGGGACCTGGCCAGGTGAAGCTCGCTGACAAGTGGCAGCCTCTCCGGAGACTACTAATTCCGCTCCTAACATTCTATGCAAATAACCGGCTGAGTGCCATGGGCAGAAAACATTGACACATACCTGCCAGAGGCCTATTCTGGGTCTGGAGAGTCCACTCTGGTCTCCCCTGCAACTCATCATCTCAGCACACACTTTGCCTGCACGCATGGAAACCGCCTCTCTCCACGAATGTCTTCACCTGCTAGGAAACACACGATGTCACTCAGCCAAAGGAGAGCACAGGCCAAGTCAACTGAAGCCCCCATTTTCAAGATTTTGCCCTCTGCTGCTCCACAGCCTCCGGTGGCACACTGCATGTGCGTCACTTCTCGGTAGACGAGGCCGAAATCCGGGCATCCAGGGCCCCAGCCGTCCAGAATCTACGGATGGCGGCATATGGATCACCTCTTTGCCTCGTACAGCAGGGAGGCCTGGGCCCTAGACTGGCTCCGCTAGAGCTCCACGACCTCAGCTATTTTCCCTGACCTTTGGCCTGTGCCCTCGTGAGTGTGTCATCTCTACTTCCACTTCTCTTCCCACCACACTGAATCCGCCACCTGCGGATACCTGAGCGTGGACATCAACATCTATCACTGGCTGCAGTGTCACAGGTCACTAGGTGTCTAGGCTCAGGCTGACCTTGGCTGTCTTCTGCCCAGGCAAGGAACCTAATCCTTCCAAGGAAATCAGGACACGTGCTCACTGGCCGACATCCTTTCTTTCATCCACACAGCGGTCTAGATGAGGGGAAAGAGGCCAGGTAGGCCAGGTGAGGGCTGAGTGTGGGGCCTAAGGCTTCTTTCCCAATCACTATGGTGACAGCCACCGGAAGGCTGGGCGGAACTTCGGACGGGGACGAGTCACAAACACTCAGCCAATAGGAGAGGTCCAGCCTAACCGGCCAGTTCCGCAGAGCCCTCCATTTTACCCATGGACAGACAACGGCCCCTTGCGTCTTTGGCCACAAAATCCAGGGCACCCAGGGAATAACTTCACAGTAGGCAACCCCTGAGGTGAACACGTTCGACACACTGGGACAGCAGGCAGGTACCTCTTTTCCACTTACGCTAGGATATCACTAGGCAAGGCGCCCTTCCTCAGCATCTGTGGCCTCTCACGTATGTGTTCACTCAGAGGAATCTCTTCATTCTACCCCTGAGACACATCACAAGTATGAGGGGCCTGAGAGAGAGCCTAGAGATGGAACGGGGGAGGCTTCTGGCTGTACTGCTTCCCCGTGGGGACAGAATAGCAGGTAGTCTCTCTGGAAGGTCTTAGCTTCTGTTGACTGACACGCGCAATACAGTAGGGGCGGACCCTGGCCAGGGGGAGCTTGTGGGCAGATGCAACCTCTCCGGCGACGAATAATTGCGCTGCTGCTTTGTATGGTGAAAACCTCCCCCCGCCAAGGGGATGGGTAGAGAACATTGACCCACACCCGCCAGGGGCCTTTCCTGGGACTAAAGATCCCAACGTGGTCTCAACGTCGTCACCCTCTCAACACACACCTTTCCTGCACACGTAATCCTGCCTTTCTCCGTCAGGGCCCTATGCTACCAGGAAAAAAAGCAAGCCGCTCAAAGAGGCCGATGCCAGGGAAATCGAGGAAACACTGCCAGTTTCCAAATTTTTGCTGTCTACACGTCCCCGCCTCCGGTGCAAGGCTGCCTATGTGGCCGGCTCCGAAGGCAAGGCCGAAATCCTGGCAGCCTGGGCCCCAGCAGTGCAATGGTTGATGGACGTGGGGACACGGATGACCTGTTCGCCACATACAGGAGGGATCCTTGGGCCCTTCACTGGCTCGCCATTCAGCTCCACGACGTCCACTACTGGCCCTGGCCTTTGCTTTGGCTGGTGCCCCATTAAACGTGTGCTCCGGAGCGATCTTTCTCCACCCATCACTAGCATTCTGCCACCAGGGGATATGTGAGTGTGGGAGTCACCATTTGTCACTGGCAGCAGTGTCACAAGTCACTAGACTTCCAGCTACCCGCTGACCTAGGCTGCCTTCTGCCCCAGGCAAGGTCCCGAATCCTTTATCCCAGATGCTGACACCTGGGCACTGGCGGACATTGATTTTTATCAACACAGAGGTCTGAGTGAGGGTCAGAGGGCCAGGTAGGTGAAGTGAAGGCCAGGTGGGCGGGGCTGAGGCTTCTTTGCCATCACCATAGAGACAGTCCCCCCACCGCAAGAGTGGGCGGAGCTTGGGATGGGGCCTGGTGACAAGACTGAGCCAATGGCAGAGATCCGGCCCGCCAGGCAGATGACACAGGGCCCTCCATTGGGACCTATGACCCCTAGTGGCCACAGGATTTGAGCACGCCCCGGGAAAGGCTACGCAGGCACAAGGGAGCCCCTGGTGCGGACTGCTTCAGGGCATTGGCAGAGCACGCCAGGTACCTCTTTCCCACTTTCCTGAGGATATCAGTAGGCAAGGCATCCCCACTCAGCATCTCTTGCCTCTCTCTGTCTCTCTCTGCTTGTCTTCGTTCTCTGAAATCTCTTCCTTCTCCCCCTTGTCACTTCACACCTTGGAGTGCCTGACAGAGGGCCTAGAGACCAAAGAGCAAAGGGGAAAGGCCTCTGGCTCTACTGCTTGCCCATGGGGACAGAAGTTCTGGGAGTCTATCTGGAAGGTCTAGAGAGTAGTGATTGATTGGGGAGCTACATCACGGGCGGACCTGGCCAGGTGAAGCTTGACATCACCGTGGGACCTGGCCAGGTGAAGCTCGCTGACAAGTGGCAGCCTCTCCGGAGACTACTAATTCCGCTCCTAACATTCTATGCAAATAACCGGCTGAGTGCCATGGGCAGAAAACATTGACACATACCTGCCAGAGGCCTATTCTGGGTCTGGAGAGTCCACCCTGGCTCTCCCCTGCAACTCATCATCTCAGCACACACTTTGCCTGCACGCATGGAAACCGCCTCTCTCCACGAATGTCTTCACCTGCTAGGAAACACACGATGTCACTCAGCCAAAGGAGAGCACAGGCCAAGTCAACTGAAGCCCCCATTTTCAAGATTTTGCCCTCTGCTGCTCCACAGTCTCCGGTGGCACACTGCATGTGCGTCACTTCTCGGTAGACGAGGCCGAAATCCGGGCATCCAGGGCCCCAGCCGTCCAGAATCTACGGATGGCGGCATATGGATCACCTCTTTGCCTCGTACAGCAGGGAGGCCTGGGCCCTAGACTGGCTCCGCTAGAGCTCCACGACCTCAGCTATTTTCCCTGACCTTTGGCCTGTGCCCTCGTGAGTGTGTCATCTCTACCTCCACTTCTCTTCCCACCACACTGAATCCGCCACCTGCGGATACCTGAGCGTGGACATCAACATCTATCACTGGCTGCAGTGTCACAGGTCACTAGGTGTCTAGGCTCAGGCTGACCTTGGCTGTCTTCTGCCCAGGCAAGGAACCTAATCCTTCCAAGGAAATCAGGACACGTGCTCACTGGCCGACATCCTTTCTTTCATCCACACAGCGGTCTAGATGAGGGGAAAGAGGCCAGGTAGGCCAGGTGAGGGCTGAGTGTGGGGCCTAAGGCTTCTTTCCCAATCACTATGGTGACAGCCACCGGAAGGCTGGGCGGAACTTCGGACGGGGACGAGTCACAAACACTCAGCCAATAGGAGAGGTCCAGCCTAACCGGCCAGTTCCGCAGAGCCCTCCATTTTACCCATGGACAGACAACGGCCCCTTGCGTCTTTGGCCACAAAATCCAGGGCACCCAGGGAATAACTTCACAGTAGGCAACCCCTGATGTGAACACGTTCGACACACTGGGACAGCAGGCAGGTACCTCTTTTCCACTTACGCTAGGATATCACTAGGCAAGGCGCCCTTCCTCAGCATCTGTGGCCTCTCACGTATGTGTTCACTCAGAGGAATCTCTTCATTCTACCCCTGAGACACATCACAAGTATGAGGGGCCTGAGAGAGAGCCTAGAGATGGAACGGGGGAGGCTTCTGGCTGTACTGCTTCCCCGTGGGGACAGAATAGCAGGTAGTCTCTCTGGAAGGTCTTAGCTTCTGTTGACTGACACGCGCAATACAGTAGGGGCGGACCCTGGCCAGGGGGAGCTTGTGGGCAGATGCAACCTCTCCGGCGACGAATAATTGCGCTGCTGCTTTGTATGGTGAAAACCTCCCCCCGCCAAGGGGGATGGGTAGAGAACATTGACCCACACCCGCCAGGGGCCTTTCCTGGGACTAAAGATCCCAACGTGGTCTCAACGTCGTCACCCTCTCAACACACACCTTTCCTGCACACGTAATCCTGCCTTTCTCCGTCAGGGCCCTATCCTACCAGGAAAAAAAGGAAGCCGCTCAAAGAGGCCGATGCCAGGGAAATCGAGGAAACACTGCCAGTTTCCAAATTTTTGCTGTCTACACGTCCCCGCCTCCGGTGCAAGGCTGCCTATGTGGCCGGGCTCCGAAGGCAAGGCCGAAATCCTGGCAGCCTGGGCCCCAGCAGTGCAATGGTTGATGGACGTGGGGACACGGATGACCTGTTCGCCACATACAGGAGGGATCCTTGGGCCCTTCACTGGCTCGCCATTCAGCTCCACGACGTCCACTACTGGCCCTGGCCTTTGCTTTGGCTGGTGCCCCATTAAACGTGTGCTCCGGAGCGATCTTTCTCCACCCATCACTAGCATTCTGCCACCAGGGGATATGTGAGTGTGGGAGTCACCATTTGTCACTGGCAGCAGTGTCACAAGTCACTAGACTTCCAGCTACCCGCTGACCTAGGCTGCCTTCTGCCCCAGGCAAGGTCCCGAATCCTTTATCCCAGATGCTGACACCTGGGCACTGGCGGACATTGATTTTTATCAACACAGAGGTCTGAGTGAGGGTCAGAGGGCCAGGTAGGTGAAGTGAAGGCCAGGTGGGCGGGGCTGAGGCTTCTTTGCCATCACCATAGAGACAGTCCCCCCACCGCAAGAGTGGGCGGAGCTTGGGATGGGCCTGGTGACAAGACTGAGCCAATGGCAGAGATCCGGCCCGCCAGGCAGATGACACAGGGCCCTCCATTGGGACCTATGACCCCTAGTGGCCACAGGATTTGAGCACGCCCCGGGAAAGGCTACGCAGGCACAAGGGAGCCCCTGGTGCGGACTGCTTCAGGGCATTGGCAGAGCACGCCAGGTACCTCTTTCCCACTTTCCTGAGGATATCAGTAGGCAAGGCATCCCCACTCAGCATCTCTTGCCTCTCTCTGTCTCTCTCTGCTTGTCTTCGTTCTCTGAAATCTCTTCCTTCTCCCCCTTGTCACTTCACACCTTGGAGTGCCTGACAGAGGGCCTAGAGACCAAAGAGCAAAGGGGAAAGGCCTCTGGCTCTACTGCTTGCCCATGGGGACAGAAGTTCTGGGAGTCTATCTGGAAGGTCTAGAGAGTAGTGATTGATTGGGGAGCTACATCACGGGCGGACCTGGCCAGGTGAAGCTTGACATCACCGTGGGACCTGGCCAGGTGAAGCTCGCTGACAAGTGGCAGCCTCTCCGGAGACTACTAATTCCGCTCCTAACATTCTATGCAAATAACCGGCTGAGTGCCATGGGCAGAAAACATTGACACATACCTGCCAGAGGCCTATTCTGGGTCTGGAGAGTCCACCCTGGTCTCCCCTGCAACTCATCATCTCAGCACACACTTTGCCTGCACGCATGGAAACCGCCTCTCTCCACGAATGTCTTCACCTGCTAGGAAACACACGATGTCACTCAGCCAAAGGAGAGCACAGGCCAAGTCAACTGAAGCCCCCATTTTCAAGATTTTGCCCTCTGCTGCTCCACAGTCTCCGGTGGCACACTGCATGTGCGTCACTTCTCGGTAGACGAGGCCGAAATCCGGGCATCCAGGGCCCCAGCCGTCCAGAATCTACGGATGGCGGCATATGGATCACCTCTTTGCCTCGTACAGCAGGGAGGCCTGGGCCCTAGACTGGCTCCGCTAGAGCTCCACGACCTCAGCTATTTTCCCTGACCTTTGGCCTGTGCCCTCGTGAGTGTGTCATCTCTACCTCCACTTCTCTTCCCACCACACTGAATCCGCCACCTGCGGATACCTGAGCGTGGACATCAACATCTATCACTGGCTGCAGTGTCACAGGTCACTAGGTGTCTAGGCTCAGGCTGACCTTGGCTGTCTTCTGCCCAGGCAAGGAACCTAATCCTTCCAAGGAAATCAGGACACGTGCTCACTGGCCGACATCCTTTCTTTCATCCACACAGCGGTCTAGATGAGGGGAAAGAGGCCAGGTAGGCCAGGTGAGGGCTGAGTGTGGGGTCTAAGGCTTCTTTCCCAATCACTATGGTGACAGCCACCGGAAGGCTGGGCGGAACTTCGGACGGGGACGAGTCACAAACACTCAGCCAATAGGAGAGGTCCAGCCTAACCGGCCAGTTCCGCAGAGCCCTCCATTTTACCCATGGACAGACAACGCCCCCTTGCGTCTTTGGCCACAAAATCCAGGGCACCCAGGGAATAACTTCACAGTAGGCAACCCCTGATGTGAACACGTTCGACACACTGGGACAGCAGGCAGGTACCTCTTTTCCACTTACGCTAGGATATCACTAGGCAAGGCGCCCTTCCTCAGCATCTGTGGCCTCTCACGTATGTGTTCACTCAGAGGAATCTCTTCATTCTACCCCTGAGACACATCACAAGTATGAGGGGCCTGAGAGAGAGCCTAGAGATGGAACGGGGGAGGCTTCTGGCTGTACTGCTTCCCCGTGGGGACAGAATAGCAGGTAGTCTCTCTGGAAGGTCTTAGCTTCTGTTGACTGACACGCGCAATACAGTAGGGGCGGACCCTGGCCAGGGGGAGCTTGTGGGCAGATGCAACCTCTCCGGCGACGAATAATTGCGCTGCTGCTTTGTATGGTGAAAACCTCCCCCCGCCAAGGGGGATGGGTAGAGAACATTGACCCACACCCGCCAGGGGCCTTTCCTGGGACTAAAGATCCCAACGTGGTCTCAACGTCGTCACCCTCTCAACACACACCTTTCCTGCACACGTAATCCTGCCTTTCTCCGTCAGGGCCCTATCCTACCAGGAAAAAAAGCAAGCCGCTCAAAGAGGCCCATGCCAGGGAAATCGAGGAAACACTGCCAGTTTCCAAATTTTTGCTGTCTACACGTCCCCGCCTCCGGTGCAAGGCTGCCTATGTGGCCGGGCTCCGAAGGCAAGGCCGAAATCCTGGCAGCCTGGGCCCCAGCAGTGCAATGGTTGATGGACGTGGGGACACGGATGACCTGTTCGCCACATACAGGAGGGATCCTTGGGCCCTTCACTGGCTCGCCATTCAGCTCCACGACGTCCACTACTGGCCCTGGCCTTTGCTTTGGCTGGTGCCCCATTAAACGTGTGCTCCGGAGCGATCTTTCTCCACCCATCACTAGCATTCTGCCACCAGGGGATATGTGAGTGTGGGAGTCACCATTTGTCACTGGCAGCAGTGTCACAAGTCACTAGACTTCCAGCTACCCGCTGACCTAGGCTGCCTTCTGCCCCAGGCAAGGTCCCGAATCCTTTATCCCAGATGCTGACACCTGGGCACTGGCGGACATTGATTTTTATCAACACAGAGGTCTGAGTGAGGGTCAGAGGGCCAGGTAGGTGAAGTGAAGGCCAGGTGGGCGGGGCTGAGGCTTCTTTGCCATCACCATAGAGACAGTCCCCCCACCGCAAGAGTGGGCGGAGCTTGGGATGGGCCTGGTGACAAGACTGAGCCAATGGCAGAGATCCGGCCCGCCAGGCAGATGACACAGGGCCCTCCATTGTGACCTATGACCCCTAGTGGCCACAGGATTTGAGCACGCCCCGGGAAAGGCTACGCAGGCACAAGGGAGCCCCTGGTGCGGACTGCTTCAGGGCATTGGCAGAGCACGCCAGGTACCTCTTTCCCACTTTCCTGAGGATATCAGTAGGCAAGGCATCCCCACTCAGCATCTCTTGCCTCTCTCTCTCTCTCTCTGCTTGTCTTCGTTCTCTGAAATCTCTTCCTTCTCCCCCTTGTCACTTCACACCTTGGAGTGCCTGACAGAGGGCCTAGAGACCAAAGAGCAAAGGGGGAAGGCCTCTGGCTCTACTGCTTGCCCATGGGGAGAGAAGTTCTGGGAGTCTATCTGGAAGGTCTAGAGAGTAGTGATTGATTGGGGAGCTACATCACGGGCGGACCTGGCCAGGTGAAGCTTGACATCACCGTGGGACCTGGCCAGGTGAAGCTCGCTGACAAGTGGCAGCCTCTCCGGAGACTACTAATTCCGCTCCTAACATTCTATGCAAATAACCGGCTGAGTGCCATGGGCAGAAAACATTGACACATACCTGCCAGAGGCCTATTCTGGGTCTGGAGAGTCCACCCTGGTCTCCCCTGCAACTCATCATCTCAGCACACACTTTGCCTGCACGCATGGAAACCGCCTCTCTCCACGAATGTCTTCACCTGCTAGGAAACACACGATGTCACTCAGCCAAAGGAGAGCACAGGCCAAGTCAACTGAAGCCCCCATTTTCAAGATTTTGCCCTCTGCTGCTCCACAGCCTCCGGTGGCACACTGCATGTGCGTCACTTCTCGGTAGACGAGGCCGAAATCCGGGCATCCAGGGCCCCAGCCGTCCAGAATCTAAGGATGGCGGCATATGGATCACCTCTTTGCCTCGTACAGCAGGGAGGCCTGGGCCCTAGACTGGCTCCGCTAGAGCTCCACGACCTCAGCTATTTTCCCTGACCTTTGGCCTGTGCCCTCGTGAGTGTGTCATCTCTACTTCCACTTCTCTTCCCACCACACTGAATCCGCCACCTGCGGATACCTGAGCGTGGACATCAACATCTATCACTGGCTGCAGTGTCACAGGTCACTAGGTGTCTAGGCTCAGGCTGACCTCGGCTGTCTTCTGCCCAGGCAAGGAACCTAATCCTTCCAAGGAAATGAGGACACGTGCTGACTGGCCGACATCCTTTCTTTCATCTACACAGCGGTCTAGATGAGGGGAAAGAGGCCAGGTAGGCCAGGTGAGGGCTGAGTGTGGGGCCTAAGGCTTCTTTCCCAATCACCATGGTGACAGCCACCGGAAGGCTGGGCGGAACTTCGGACGGGGACGAGTCACAAACACTCAGCCAATAGGAGAGGTCCAGCCTAACCGGCCAGTTCCGCAGAGCCCTCCATTTTACCCATGGACAGACAACGGCCCCTTGCGTCTTTGGCCACAAAATCCAGGGCACCCAGGGAATAACTTCACAGTAGGCAACCCCTGATGTGAACACGTTCGACACACTGGGACAGCAGGCAGGTACCTCTTTTCCACTTACGCTAGGATATCACTAGGCAAGGCGCCCTTCCTCAGCATCTGTGGCCTCTCACGTATGTGTTCACTCAGAGGAATCTCTTCATTCTACCCCTGAGACACATCACAAGTATGAGGGGCCTGAGAGAGAGCCTAGAGATGGAACGGGGGAGGCTTCTGGCTGTACTGCTTCCCCGTGGGGACAGAATAGCAGGTAGTCTCTCTGGAAGGTCTTAGCTTCTGTTGACTGACACGCGCAATACAGTAGGGGCGGACCCTGGCCAGGTGGAGCTTGTGGGCAGATGCAACCTCTCCGGCGACGAATAATTGCGCTGCTGCTTTGTATGGTGAAAACCTCCCCCCGCCAAGGGGGATGGGTAGAGAACATTGACCCACACCCGCCAGGGGCCTTTCCTGGGACTAAAGATCCCAACGTGGTCTCAACGTCGTCACCCTCTCAACACACACCATTCCTGCACACGTAATCCTGCCTTTCTCCGTCAGGGCCCTATCCTACCAGGAAAAAAAGCAAGCCGCTCAAAAAGGCCGATGCCAGGGAAATCGAGGAAACACTGCCAGTTTCCAAATTTTTGCTGTCTACACGTCCCCGCCTCCGGTGCAAGGCTGCCTATGTGGCCGGGCTCCGAAGGCAAGGCCGAAATCCTGGCAGCCTGGGCCCCAGCAGTGCAATGGTTGATGGACGTGGGGACACGGATGACCTGTTCGCCACATACAGGAGGGATCCTTGGGCCCTTCACTGGCTCGCCATTCAGCTCCACGACGTCCACTACTGGCCCTGGCCTTTGCTTTGGCTGGTGCCCCATTAAACGTGTGCTCCGGAGCGATCTTTCTCCACCCATCACTAGCATTCTGCCACCAGGGGATATCTGAGTGTGGGAGTCACCATTTGTCACTGGCAGCAGTGTCACAAGTCACTAGACTTCCAGCTACCTGCTGACCTAGGCTGCCTTCTGCCCCAGGCAAGGTCCCGAATCCTTTATCCCAGATGCTGACACCTGGGCACTGGCGGACATTGATTTTTATCAACACAGAGGTCTGAGTGAGGGTCAGAGGGCCAGGTAGGTGAAGTGAAGGCCAGGTGGGCGGGGCTGAGGCTTCTTTGCCATCACCATAGAGACAGTCCCCCCACCGCAAGAGTGGGCGGAGCTTGGGATGGGCCTGGTGACAAGACTGAGCCAATGGCAGAGATCCGGCCCGCCAGGCAGATGACACAGGGCCCTCCATTGTGACCTATGACCCCTAGTGGCCACAGGATTTGAGCACGCCCCGGGAAAGGCTACGCAGGCACAAGGGAGCCCCTGGTGCGGACTGCTTCAGGGCATTGGCAGAGCACGCCAGGTACCTCTTTCCCACTTTCCTGAGGATATCAGTAGGCAAGGCATCCCCACTCAGCATCTCTTGCCTCTCTCTCTCTCTCTCTGCTTGTCTTCGTTCTCTGAAATCTCTTCCTTCTCCCCCTTGTCACTTCACACCTTGGAGTGCCTGACAGAGGGCCTAGAGACCAAAGAGCAAAGGGGGAAGGCCTCTGGCTCTACTGCTTGCCCATGGGGAGAGAAGTTCTGGGAGTCTATCTGGAAGGTCTAGAGAGTAGTGATTGATTGGGGAGCTACATCACGGGCGGACCTGGCCAGGTGAAGCTTGACATCACCGTGGGACCTGGCCAGGTGAAGCTCGCTGACAAGTGGCAGCCTCTCCGGAGACTACTAATTCCGCTCCTAACATTCTATGCAAATAACCGGCTGAGTGCCATGGGCAGAAAACATTGACACATACCTGCCAGAGGCCTATTCTGGGTCTGGAGAGTCCACCCTGGTCTCCCCTGCAACTCATCATCTCAGCACACACTTTGCCTGCACGCATGGAAACCGCCTCTCTCCACGAATGTCTTCACCTGCTAGGAAACACACGATGTCACTCAGCCAAAGGAGAGCACAGGCCAAGTCAACTGAAGCCCCCATTTTCAAGATTTTGCCCTCTGCTGCTCCACAGCCTCCGGTGGCACACTGCATGTGCGTCACTTCTCGGTAGACGAGGCCGAAATCCGGGCATCCAGGGCCCCAGCCGTCCAGAATCTACGGATGGCGGCATATGGATCACCTCTTTGCCTCGTACAGCAGGGAGGCCTGGGCCCTAGACTGGCTCCGCTAGAGCTCCACGACCTCAGCTATTTTCCCTGACCTTTGGCCTGTGCCCTCGTGATTGTGTCATCTCTACTTCCACTTCTCTTCCCACCACACTGAATCCGCCACCTGCGGATACCTGAGCGTGGACATCAACATCTATCACTGGCTGCAGTGTCACAGGTCACTAGGTGTCTAGGCTCAGGCTGACCTTGGCTGTCTTCTGCCCAGGCAAGGAACCTAATCCTTCCAAGGAAATGAGGACACGTGCTGACTGGCCGACATCCTTTCTTTCATCTACACAGCGGTCTAGATGAGGGGAAAGAGGCCAGGTAGGCCAGGTGAGGGCTGAGTGTGGGGCCTAAGGCTTCTTTCCCAATCACCATGGTGACAGCCACCGGAAGGCTGGGCGGAACTTCGGACGGGGACGAGTCACAAACACTCAGCCAATAGGAGAGGTCCAGCCTAACCGGCCAGTTCCGCAGAGCCCTCCATTTTACCCATGGACAGACAACGGCCCCTTGCGTCTTTGGCCACAAAATCCAGGGCACCCAGGGAATAACTTCACAGTAGGCAACCCCTGATGTGAACACGTTCGACACACTGGGACAGCAGGCAGGTACCTCTTTTCCACTTACGCTAGGATATCACTAGGCAAGGCGCCCTTCCTCAGCATCTGTGGCCTCTCACGTATGTGTTCACTCAGAGGAATCTCTTCATTCTACCCCTGAGACACATCACAAGTATGAGGGGCCTGAGAGAGAGCCTAGAGATGGAACGGGGGAGGCTTCTGGCTGTACTGCTTCCCCGTGGGGACAGAATAGCAGGTAGTCTCTCTGGAAGGTCTTAGCTTCTGTTGACTGACACGCGCAATACAGTAGGGGCGGACCCTGGCCAGGTGGAGCTTGTGGGCAGATGCAACCTCTCCGGCGACGAATAATTGCGCTGCTGCTTTGTATGGTGAAAACCTCCCCCCGCCAAGGGGGATGGGTAGAGAACATTGACCCACACCCGCCAGGGGCCTTTCCTGGGACTAAAGATCCCAACGTGGTCTCAACGTCGTCACCCTCTCAACACACACCATTCCTGCACACGTAATCCTGCCTTTCTCCGTCAGGGCCCTATCCTACCAGGAAAAAAAGCAAGCCGCTCAAAAAGGCCGATGCCAGGGAAATCGAGGAAACACTGCCAGTTTCCAAATTTTTGCTGTCTACACGTCCCCGCCTCCGGTGCAAGGCTGCCTATGTGGCCGGGCTCCGAAGGCAAGGCCGAAATCCTGGCAGCCTGGGCCCCAGCAGTGCAATGGTTGATGGACGTGGGGACACGGATGACCTGTTCGCCACATACAGGAGGGATCCTTGGGCCCTTCACTGGCTCGCCATTCAGCTCCACGACGTCCACTACTGGCCCTGGCCTTTGCTTTGGCTGGTGCCCCATTAAACGTGTGCTCCGGAGCGATCTTTCTCCACCCATCACTAGCATTCTGCCACCAGGGGATATCTGAGTGTGGGAGTCACCATTTGTCACTGGCAGCAGTGTCACAAGTCACTAGACTTCCAGCTACCTGCTGACCTAGGCTGCCTTCTGCCCCAGGCAAGGTCCCGAATCCTTTATCCCAGATGCTGACACCTGGGCACTGGCGGACATTGATTTTTATCAACACAGAGGTCTGAGTGAGGGTCAGAGGGCCAGGTAGGTGAAGTGAAGGCCAGGTGGGCGGGGCTGAGGCTTCTTTGCCATCACCATAGAGACAGTCCCCCCACCGCAAGAGTGGGCGGAGCTTGGGATGGGCCTGGTGACAAGACTGAGCCAATGGCAGAGATCCGGCCCGCCAGGCAGATGACACAGGGCCCTCCATTGTGACCTATGACCCCTAGTGGCCACAGGATTTGAGCACGCCCCGGGAAAGGCTACGCAGGCACAAGGGAGCCCCTGGTGCGGACTGCTTCAGGGCATTGGCAGAGCACGCCAGGTACCTCTTTCCCACTTTCCTGAGGATATCAGTAGGCAAGGCATCCCCACTCAGCATCTCTTGCCTCTCTCTCTCTCTCTCTGCTTGTCTTCGTTCTCTGAAATCTCTTCCTTCTCCCCCTTGTCACTTCACACCTTGGAGTGCCTGACAGAGGGCCTAGAGACCAAAGAGCAAAGGGGGAAGGCCTCTGGCTCTACTGCTTGCCCATGGGGAGAGAAGTTCTGGGAGTCTATCTGGAAGGTCTAGAGAGTAGTGATTGATTGGGGAGCTACATCACGGGCGGACCTGGCCAGGTGAAGCTTGACATCACCGTGGGACCTGGCCAGGTGAAGCTCGCTGACAAGTGGCAGCCTCTCCGGAGACTACTAATTCCGCTCCTAACATTCTATGCAAATAACCGGCTGAGTGCCATGGGCAGAAAACATTGACACATACCTGCCAGAGGCCTATTCTGGGTCTGGAGAGTCCACCCTGGTCTCCCCTGCAACTCATCATCTCAGCACACACTTTGCCTGCACGCATGGAAACCGCCTCTCTCCACGAATGTCTTCACCTGCTAGGAAACACACGATGTCACTCAGCCAAAGGAGAGCACAGGCCAAGTCAACTGAAGCCCCCATTTTCAAGATTTTGCCCTCTGCTGCTCCACAGCCTCCGGTGGCACACTGCATGTGCGTCACTTCTCGGTAGACGAGGCCGAAATCCGGGCATCCAGGGCCCCAGCCGTCCAGAATCTACGGATGGCGGCATATGGATCACCTCTTTGCCTCGTACAGCAGGGAGGCCTGGACCCTAGACTGGCTCCGCTAGAGCTCCACGACCTCAGCTATTTTCCCTGACCTTTGGCCTGTGCCCTCGTGAGTGTGTCATCTCTACTTCCACTTCTCTTCCCACCACACTGAATCCGCCACCTGCGGATACCTGAGCGTGGACATCAACATCTATCACTGGCTGCAGTGTCACAGGTCACTAGGTGTCTAGGCTCAGGCTGACCTTGGCTGTCTTCTGCCCAGGCAAGGAACCTAATCCTTCCAAGGAAATCAGGACACATGCTCACTGGCCGACATCCTTTCTTTCATCCACACAGCGGTCTAGATGAGGGGAAAGAGGCCAGGTAGGCCAGGTGAGGGCTGAGTGTGGGGCCTAAGGCTTCTTTCCCAATCACCATGGTGACAGCCACCGGAAGGCTGGGCGGAACTTCAGACGGGGACGAGTCACAAACACTCAGCCAATAGGAGAGGTCCAGCCTAACCGGCCAGTTCCGCAGAGCCCTCCATTTTACCCATGGACAGACAACGGCCCCTTGCGTCTTTGGCCACAAAATCCAGGGCACCCAGGGAATAACTTCACAGTAGGCAACCCCTGATGTGAACACGTTCGACACACTGGGACAGCAGGCAGGTACCTCTTTTCCACTTACGCTAGGATATCACTAGGCAAGGCGCCCTTCCTCAGCATCTGTGGCCTCTCACGTATGTGTTCACTCAGAGGAATCTCTTCATTCTACCCCTGAGACACATCACAAGTATGAGGGGCCTGAGAGAGAGCCTAGAGATGGAACGGGGGAGGCTTCTGGCTGTACTGCTTCCCCGTGGGGACAGAATAGCAGGTAGTCTCTCTGGAAGGTCTTAGCTTCTGTTGACTGACACGCGCAATACAGTAGGCGCGGACCCTGGCCAGGGGGAGCTTGTGGGCAGATGCAACCTCTCCGGCGACGAATAATTGCGCTGCTGCTTTGTATGGTGAAAACCTCCCCCCGCCAAGGGGGATGGGTAGAGAACATTGACCCACACCCGCCAGGGGCCTTTCCTGGGACTAAAGATCCCAACGTGGTCTCAACGTCGTCACCCTCTCAACACACACCTTTCCTGCACACGTAATCCTGCCTTTCTCCGTCAGGGCCCTATGCTACCAGGAAAAAAAGCAAGCCGCTCAAAGAGGCCGATGCCAGGGAAATCGAGGAAACACTGCCAGTTTCCAAATTTTTGCTGTCTACACGTCCCCGCCTCCGGTGCAAGGCTGCCTATGTGGCCGGGCTCCGAAGGCAAGGCCGAAATCCTGGCAGCCTGGGCCCCAGCAGTGCAATGGTTGATGGACGTGGGGACACGGATGACCTGTTCGCCACATACAGGAGGGATCCTTGGGCCCTTCACTGGCTCGCCATTGAGCTCCACGACGTCCACTACTGGCCCTGGCCTTTGCTTTGGCTGGTGCCCCATTAAACGTGTGCTCCGGAGCGATCTTTCTCCACCCATCACTAGCATTCTGCCACCAGGGGATATCTGAGTGTGGGAGTCACCATTTGTCAATGGCAGCAGTGTCACAAGTCACTAGACTTCCAGCTACCCGCTGACCTAGGCTGCCTTCTGCCCCAGGCAAGGTCCCGAATCCTTTATCCCAGATGCTGACACCTGGGCACTGGCGGACATTGATTTTTATCAACACAGAGGTCTGAGTGAGGGTCAGAGGGCCAGGTAGGTGAAGTGAAGGCCAGGTGGGCGGGGCTGAGGCTTCTTTGCCATCACCATAGAGACAGTCCCCCCACCGCAAGAGTGGGCGGAGCTTGGGATGGGCCTGGTGACAAGACTGAGCCAATGGCAGAGATCCGTCCCGCCAGGCAGATGACACAGGGCCCTCCATTGTGACCTATGACCCCTAGTGGCCACAGGATTTGAGCACGCCCCGGGAAAGGCTACGCAGGCACAAGGGAGCCCCTGGTGCGGACTGCTTCAGGGCATTGGCAGAGCACGCCAGGTACCTCTTTCCCACTTTCCTGAGGATATCAGTAGGCAAGGCATCCCCACTCAGCATCTCTTGCCTCTCTCTCTCTCTCTCTGCTTGTCTTCGTTCTCTGAAATCTCTTCCTTCTCTCCCTTGTCACTTCACACCTTGGAGTGCCTGACAGAGGGCCTAGAGACCAAAGAGCAAAGGGGGAAGGCCTCTGGCTCTACTGCTTGCCCATGGGGAGAGAAGTTCTGGGAGTCTATCTGGAAGGTCTAGAGAGTAGTGATTGATTGGGGAGCTACATCACGGGCGGACCTGGCCAGGTGAAGCTCGCTGACAAGTGGCAGCCTCTCCGGAGACTACTAATTCCGCTCCTAACATTCTATGCAAATAACCGGCTGAGTGCCATGGGCAGAAAACATTGACACATACCTGCCAGAGGCCTATTCTGGGTCTGGAGAGTCCACCCTGGTCTCCCCTGCAACTCATCATCTCAGCACACACTTTGCCTGCACGCATGGAAACCGCCTCTCTCCACGAATGTCTTCACCTGCTAGGAAACACACGATGTCACTCAGCCAAAGGAGAGCACAGGCCAAGTCAACTGAAGCCCCCATTTTCAAGATTTTGCCCTCTGCTGCTCCACAGCCTCCGGTGGCACACTGCATGTGCGTCACTTCTCGGTAGACGAGGCCGAAATCCGGGCATCCAGGGCCCCAGCCGTCCAGAATCTACGGATGGCGGCATATGGATCACCTCTTTGCCTCGTACAGCAGGGAGGCCTGGGCCCTAGACTGGCTCCGCTAGAGCTCCACGACCTCAGCTATTTTCCCTGACCTTTGGCCTGTGCCCTCGTGAGTGTGTCATCTCTACTTCCACTTCTCTTCCCACCACACTGAATCCGCCACCTGCGGATACCTGAGCGTGGACATCAACATCTATCACTGGCTGCAGTGTCACAGGTCACTAGGTGTCTAGGCTCAGGCTGACCTTGGCTGTCTTCTGCCCAGGCAAGGAACCTAATCCTTCCAAGGAAATCAGGACACGTGCTCACTGGCCGACATCCTTTCTTTCATCCACACAGCGGTCTAGATGAGGGGAAAGAGGCCAGGTAGGCCAGGTGAGGGCTGAGTGTGGGGCCTAAGGCTTCTTTCCCAATCACCATGCTGACAGCCACCGGAAGGCTGGGCGGAACTTCGGACGGGGACGAGTCACAAACACTCAGCCAATAGGAGAGGTCCAGCCTAACCGGCCAGTTCCGCAGAGCCCTCCATTTTACCCATGGACAGACAACGGCCCCTTGCGTCTTTGGCCACAAAATCCAGGGCACCCAGGGAATAACTTCACAGTAGGCAACCCCTGATGTGAACACGTTCGACACACTGGGACAGCAGGCAGGTACCTCTTTTCCACTTACGCTAGGATATCACTAGGCAAGGCGACCTTCCTCAGCATCTCTGGCCTCTCAGGTATGTGTTCACTCAGAGGAATCTCTTCATTCTACCCCTGAGACACATCACAAGTATGAGGGGCCTGAGAGAGAGCCTAGAGATGGAACGGGGGAGGCTTCTGGCTGTACTGCTTCCCCGTGGGGACAGAATAGCAGGTAGTCTCTCTGGAAGGTCTTAGCTTCTGTTGACTGACACGCGCAATACAGTAGGGGCGGACCCTGGCCAGGGGGAGCTTGTGGGCAGATGCAACCTCTCCGGCGACGAATAATTGCGCTGCTGCTTTGTATGGTGAAAACCTCCCCCCGCCAAGGGGGATGGGTAGAGAACATTGACCCACACCCGCCAGGGGCCTTTCCTGGGACTAAAGATCCCAACGTGGTCTCAACGTCGTCACCCTCTCAACACACACCTTTCCTGCACACGTAATCCTGCCTTTCTCCGTCAGGGCCCTATCCTACCAGGAAAAAAAGCAAGCCGCTCAAAAAGGCCGATGCCAGGGAAATCGAGGAAACACTGCCAGTTTCCAAATTTTTGCTGTCTACACGTCCCCGCCTCCGGTGCAAGGCTGCCTATGTGGCCGGGCTCCGAAGGCAAGGCCGAAATCCTGGCAGCCTGGGCCCCAGCAGTGCAATGGTTGATGGACGTGGGGACACAGATGACCTGTTCGCCACATACAGGAGGGATCCGTGGGCCCTTCACTGGCTCGCCATTCAGCTCCACGACGTCCACTACTGGCCCTGGCCTTTGCTTTGGCTGGTGCCCCATTAAACGTGTGCTCCGGAGCGATGTTTCTCCACCCATCAGTAGCGTTCTGCCACCAGGGGATATGTGAGTGTGGGAGTCACCATTTGTCACTGGCAGCAGTGTCACAAGTCACTAGACTTCCAGCTACCCGCTGACCTAGGCTGCCTTTTGCCCCAGGCAAGGTCCCGAATCCTTTATCCCAGATGCTGACACCTGGGCACTGGCGGACATTGATTTTTATCAACACAGAGGTCTGAGTGAGGCTCAGAGGGCCAGGTAGGTGAAGTGAAGGCCAGGTGGGCGGGGCTGAGGCTTCTTTGCCATCACCATAGAGACAGTCCCCCCACCGCAAGAGTGGGCGGAGCTTGGGATGGGCCTGGTGACAAGACTGAGCCAATGGCAGAGATCCGTCCCGCCAGGCAGATGACACAGGGCCCTCCATTGTGACCTATGACCCCTAGTGGCCACAGGATTTGAGCACGCCCCGGGAAAGGCTACGCAGGCACAAGGGAGCCCCTGGTGCGGACTGCTTCAGGGCATTGGCAGAGCACGCCAGGTACCTCTTTCCCACTTTCCTGAGGATATCAGTAGGCAAGGCATCCCCACTCAGCATCTCTTGCCTCTCTCTCTCTCTCTCTGCTTGTCTTCGTTCTCTGAAATCTCTTCCTTCTCCCCCTTGTCACTTCATACCTTGGAGTGCCTGACAGAGGGCCTAGAGACGAAAGAGCAAAGGGGGAAGGCCTCTGGCTCTACTGCTTCCCCATGGCGAGAGAAGTTCTGGTAGTCTATCTGGAAGGTCTAGAGAGCAGTGATTGATTGGGGAGCTACATCATGGGCGGACCTGGCCAGGTTAAGCTCGCTGACAAGTGGCAGCCTCTCCGGAGACTACTAATTCCGCTCCTAACATTCTATGCAAATAACCGGCTGAGTGCCATGGGCAGAAAACATTGACACATACCTGCCAGAGGCCTATTCTCGGTCTGAAGAGTCCACCCTGGTCTCCAGGAACTCATTATCTCAGCACACACTTTGCCTGCACGGATGGAAACCGCCTCTCTCCACGAATGTCTTCACCTGCTAGGAAACACACGATGTCACTCAGCCAAAGGAGAGCACAGGCCAAGTCAACTGAAGCCCCCATTTTCAGGATTTTGCCCTCTGCTGCTCCACAGCCTCCGGTGGCACACTGCATGTGCGTCACTTCTCGGTAGACAAGGACGAAATCCGGGCATCCAGGGCCCCAGCCGTCCACAGTCTACGGATGGCGGCATATGGAACACCTCTTTGCCTCGTACAGCAAGGAGGCCTGGGCCCTAGACTGGCTCCGCTAGAGCTCCACGACCTCAGCTATTTTCCCTGACCTTTGGCCCCTGCCCTCGTGAGTGTGTCATCTCTACTTCCACTTCTCTTCCCACCACACTGAATCCGCCACCTGCGGATACCTGAGCGTGCACATCAACATCTATCACTGGCTACAGTGTCACAGGTCACTAGGTGTCTAGGCTCAGGCTGACCTCGGCTGTCTTCTGCCCAGGCAAGGAACCTAATCCTTCCAAGGAAATGAGGACACGTGCTGACTGGCCGACATCCTTTCTTTCATCTACACAGCGGTCTAGATGAGGGGAAAGAGGCCAGGTAGGCCAGGTGAGGGCTGAGTGTGGGGCCTAAGGCTTCTTTCCCAATCACCATGGTGACAGCCACCGGAAGGCTGGGCGGAACTTCGGACGGGGACGAGTCACAAACACTCAGCCAATAGGAGAGGTCCAGCCTAACCGGCCAGTTCCGCAGAGCCCTCCATTTTACCCATGGACAGACAACGGCCCCTTGCGTCTTTGGCCACAAAATCCAGGGCACCCAGGGAATAACTTCACAGTAGGCAACCCCTGATGTGAACACGTTCGACACACTGGGACAGCAGGCAGGTACCTCTTTTCCACTTACGCTAGGATATCACTAGGCAAGGCGCCCTTCCTCAGCATCTGTGGCCTCTCACGTATGTGTTCACTCAGAGGAATCTCTTCATTCTACCCCTGAGACACATCACAAGTATGAGGGGCCTGAGAGAGAGCCTAGAGATGGAACGGGGGAGGCTTCTGGCTGTACTGCTTCCCCGTGGGGACAGAATAGCAGGTAGTCTCTCTGGAAGGTCTTAGCTTCTGTTGACTGACACGCGCAATACAGTAGGGGCGGACCCTGGCCAGGTGGAGCTTGTGGGCAGATGCAACCTCTCCGGCGACGAATAATTGCGCTGCTGCTTTGTATGGTGAAAACCTCCCCCCGCCAAGGGGGATGGGTAGAGAACATTGACCCACACCCGCCAGGGGCCTTTCCTGGGACTAAAGATCCCAACGTGGTCTCAACGTCGTCACCCTCTCAACACACACCATTCCTGCACACGTAATCCTGCCTTTCTCCGTCAGGGCCCTATCCTACCAGGAAAAAAAGCAAGCCGCTCAAAAAGGCCGATGCCAGGGAAATCGAGGAAACACTGCCAGTTTCCAAATTTTTGCTGTCTACACGTCCCCGCCTCCGGTGCAAGGCTGCCTATGTGGCCGGGCTCCGAAGGCAAGGCCGAAATCCTGGCAGCCTGGGCCCCAGCAGTGCAATGGTTGATGGACGTGGGGACACGGATGACCTGTTCGCCACATACAGGAGGGATCCTTGGGCCCTTCACTGGCTCGCCATTCAGCTCCACGACGTCCACTACTGGCCCTGGCCTTTGCTTTGGCTGGTGCCCCATTAAACGTGTGCTCCGGAGCGATGTTTCTCCACCCATCAGTAGCGTTCTGCCACCAGGGGATATGTGAGTGTGGGAGTCACCATTTGTCACTGGCAGCAGTGTCACAAGTCACTAGACTTCCAGCTACCCGCTGACCTAGGCTGCCTTTTGCCCCAGGCAAGGTCCCGAATCCTTTATCCCAGATGCTGACACCTGGGCACTGGCGGACATTGATTTTTATCAACACAGAGGTCTGAGTGAGGCTCAGAGGGCCAGGTAGGTGAAGTGAAGGCCAGGTGGGCGGGGCTGAGGCTTCTTTGCCATCACCATAGAGACAGTCCCCCCACCGCAAGAGTGGGCGGAGCTTGGGATGGGCCTGGTGACAAGACTGAGCCAATGGCAGAGATCCGTCCCGCCAGGCAGATGACACAGGGCCCTCCATTGTGACCTATGACCCCTAGTGGCCACAGGATTTGAGCACGCCCCGGGAAAGGCTACGCAGGCACAAGGGAGCCCCTGGTGCGGACTGCTTCAGGGCATTGGCAGAGCACGCCAGGTACCTCTTTCCCACTTTCCTGAGGATATCAGTAGGCAAGGCATCCCCACTCAGCATCTCTTGCCTCTCTCTCTCTCTCTCTGCTTGTCTTCGTTCTCTGAAATCTCTTCCTTCTCCCCCTTGTCACTTCATACCTTGGAGTGCCTGACAGAGGGCCTAGAGACGAAAGAGCAAAGGGGGAAGGCCTCTGGCTCTACTGCTTCCCCATGGCGAGAGAAGTTCTGGTAGTCTATCTGGAAGGTCTAGAGAGCAGTGATTGATTGGGGAGCTACATCATGGGCGGACCTGGCCAGGTTAAGCTCGCTGACAAGTGGCAGCCTCTCCGGAGACTACTAATTCCGCTCCTAACATTCTATGCAAATAACCGGCTGAGTGCCATGGGCAGAAAACATTGACACATACCTGCCAGAGGCCTATTCTGGGTCTGGAGAGTCCACCCTGGTCTCCCCTGCAACTCATCATCTCAGCACACACTTTGCCTGCACGCATGGAAACCGCCTCTCTCCACGAATGTCTTCACCTGCTAGGAAACACACGATGTCACTCAGCCAAAGGAGAGCACAGGCCAAGTCAACTGAAGCCCCCATTTTCAAGATTTTGCCCTCTGCTGCTCCACAGCCTCCGGTGGCACACTGCATGTGCGTCACTTCTCGGTAGACGAGGCCGAAATCCGGGCATCCAGGGCCCCAGCCGTCCAGAATCTACGGATGGCGGCATATGGATCACCTCTTTGCCTCGTACAGCAGGGAGGCCTGGGCCCTAGACTGGCTCCGCTAGAGCTCCACGACCTCAGCTATTTTCCCTGACCTTTGGCCTGTGCCCTCGTGATTGTGTCATCTCTACTTCCACTTCTCTTCCCACCACACTGAATCCGCCACCTGCGGATACCTGAGCGTGGACATCAACATCTATCACTGGCTGCAGTGTCACAGGTCACTAGGTGTCTAGGCTCAGGCTGACCTCGGCTGTCTTCTGCCCAGGCAAGGAACCTAATCCTTCCAAGGAAATGAGGACACGTGCTGACTGGCCGACATCCTTTCTTTCATCTACACAGCGGTCTAGATGAGGGGAAAGAGGCCAGGTAGGCCAGGTGAGGGCTGAGTGTGGGGCCTAAGGCTTCTTTCCCAATCACCATGGTGACAGCCACCGGAAGGCTGGGCGGAACTTCGGACGGGGACGAGTCACAAACACTCAGCCAATAGGAGAGGTCCAGCCTAACCGGCCAGTTCCGCAGAGCCCTCCATTTTACCCATGGACAGACAACGGCCCCTTGCGTCTTTGGCCACAAAATCCAGGGCACCCAGGGAATAACTTCACAGTAGGCAACCCCTGATGTGAACACGTTCGACACACTGGGACAGCAGGCAGGTACCTCTTTTCCACTTACGCTAGGATATCACTAGGCAAGGCGCCCTTCCTCAGCATCTGTGGCCTCTCACGTATGTGTTCACTCAGAGGAATCTCTTCATTCTACCCCTGAGACACATCACAAGTATGAGGGGCCTGAGAGAGAGCCTAGAGATGGAACGGGGGAGGCTTCTGGCTGTACTGCTTCCCCGTGGGGACAGAATAGCAGGTAGTCTCTCTGGAAGGTCTTAGCTTCTGTTGACTGACACGCGCAATACAGTAGGGGCGGACCCTGGCCAGGTGGAGCTTGTGGGCAGATGCAACCTCTCCGGCGACGAATAATTGCGCTGCTGCTTTGTATGGTGAAAACCTCCCCCCGCCAAGGGGGATGGGTAGAGAACATTGACCCACACCCGCCAGGGGCCTTTCCTGGGACTAAAGATCCCAACGTGGTCTCAACGTCGTCACCCTCTCAACACACACCATTCCTGCACACGTAATCCTGCCTTTCTCCGTCAGGGCCCTATCCTACCAGGAAAAAAAGCAAGCCGCTCAAAAAGGCCGATGCCAGGGAAATCGAGGAAACACTGCCAGTTTCCAAATTTTTGCTGTCTACACGTCCCCGCCTCCGGTGCAAGGCTGCCTATGTGGCCGGGCTCCGAAGGCAAGGCCGAAATCCTGGCAGCCTGGGCCCCAGCAGTGCAATGGTTGATGGACGTGGGGACACGGATGACCTGTTCGCCACATACAGGAGGGATCCTTGGGCCCTTCACTGGCTCGCCATTCAGCTCCACGACGTCCACTACTGGCCCTGGCCTTTGCTTTGGCTGGTGCCCCATTAAACGTGTGCTCCGGAGCGATCTTTCTCCACCCATCACTAGCATTCTGCCACCAGGGGATATCTGAGTGTGGGAGTCACCATTTGTCACTGGCAGCAGTGTCACAAGTCACTAGACTTCCAGCTACCTGCTGACCTAGGCTGCCTTCTGCCCCAGGCAAGGTCCCGAATCCTTTATCCCAGATGCTGACACCTGGGCACTGGCGGACATTGATTTTTATCAACACAGAGGTCTGAGTGAGGGTCAGAGGGCCAGGTAGGTGAAGTGAAGGCCAGGTGGGCGGGGCTGAGGCTTCTTTGCCATCACCATAGAGACAGTCCCCCCACCGCAAGAGTGGGCGGAGCTTGGGATGGGCCTGGTGACAAGACTGAGCCAATGGCAGAGATCCGGCCCGCCAGGCAGATGACACAGGGCCCTCCATTGGGACCTATGACCCCTAGTGGCCACAGGATTTGAGCACGCCCCGGGAAAGGCTACGCAGGCACAAGGGAGCCCCTGGTGCGGACTGCTTCAGGGCATTGGCAGAGCACGCCAGGTACCTCTTTCCCACTTTCCTGAGGATATCAGTAGGCAAGGCATCCCCACTCAGCATCTCTTGCCTCTCTCTCTCTCTCTCTGCTTGTCTTCGTTCTCTGAAATCTCTTCCTTCTCCCCCTTGTCACTTCACACCTTGGAGTGCCTGACAGAGGGCCTAGAGACCAAAGAGCAAAGGGGGAAGGCCTCTGGCTCTACTGCTTGCCCATGGGGAGAGAAGTTCTGGGAGTCTATCTGGAAGGTCTAGAGAGTAGTGATTGATTGGGGAGCTACATCACGGGCGGACCTGGCCAGGTGAAGCTCGCTGACAAGTGGCAGCCTCTCCGGAGACTACTAATTCCGCTCCTAACATTCTATGCAAATAACCGGCTGAGTGCCATGGGCAGAAAACATTGACACATACCTGCCAGAGGCCTATTCTGGGTCTGGAGAGTCCACCCTGGTCTCCCCTGCAACTCATCATCTCAGCACACACTTTGCCTGCACGCATGGAAACCGCCTCTCTCCACGAATGTCTTCACCTGCTAGGAAACACACGATGTCACTCAGCCAAAGGAGAGCACAGGCCAAGTCAACTGAAGCCCCCATTTTCAAGATTTTGCCCTCTGCTGCTCCACAGCCTCCGGTGGCACACTGCATGTGCGTCACTTCTCGGTAGACGAGGCCGAAATCCGGGCATCCAGGGCCCCAGCCGTCCAGAATCTACGGATGGCGGCATATGGATCACCTCTTTGCCTCGTACAGCAGGGAGGCCTGGGCCCTAGACTGGCTCCGCTAGAGCTCCACGACCTCAGCTATTTTCCCTGACCTTTGGCCTGTGCCCTCGTGAGTGTGTCATCTCTACTTCCACTTCTCTTCCCACCACACTGAATCCGCCACCTGCGGATACCTGAGCGTGGACATCAACATCTATCACTGGCTGCAGTGTCACAGGTCACTAGGTGTCTAGGCTCAGGCTGACCTTGGCTGTCTTCTGCCCAGGCAAGGAACCTAATCCTTCCAAGGAAATCAGGACACGTGCTCACTGGCCGACATCCTTTCTTTCATCCACACAGCGGTCTAGATGAGGGGAAAGAGGCCAGGTAGGCCAGGTGAGGGCTGAGTGTGGGGCCTAAGGCTTCTTTCCCAATCACCATGCTGACAGCCACCGGAAGGCTGGGCGGAACTTCGGACGGGGACGAGTCACAAACACTCAGCCAATAGGAGAGGTCCAGCCTAACCGGCCAGTTCCGCAGAGCCCTCCATTTTACCCATGGACAGACAACGGCCCCTTGCGTCTTTGGCCACAAAATCCAGGGCACCCAGGGAATAACTTCACAGTAGGCAACCCCTGATGTGAACACGTTCGACACACTGGGACAGCAGGCAGGTACCTCTTTTCCACTTACGCTAGGATATCACTAGGCAAGGCGACCTTCCTCAGCATCTCTGGCCTCTCAGGTATGTGTTCACTCAGAGGAATCTCTTCATTCTACCCCTGAGACACATCACAAGTATGAGGGGCCTGAGAGAGAGCCTAGAGATGGAACGGGGGAGGCTTCTGGCTGTACTGCTTCCCCGTGGGGACAGAATAGCAGGTAGTCTCTCTGGAAGGTCTTAGCTTCTGTTGACTGACACGCGCAATACAGTAGGGGCGGACCCTGGCCAGGGGGAGCTTGTGGGCAGATGCAACCTCTCCGGCGACGAATAATTGCGCTGCTGCTTTGTATGGTGAAAACCTCCCCCCGCCAAGGGGGATGGGTAGAGAACATTGACCCACACCCGCCAGGGGCCTTTCCTGGGACTAAAGATCCCAACGTGGTCTCAACGTCGTCACCCTCTCAACACACACCTTTCCTGCACACGTAATCCTGCCTTTCTCCGTCAGGGCCCTATCCTACCAGGAAAAAAAGCAAGCCGCTCAAAAAGGCCGATGCCAGGGAAATCGAGGAAACACTGCCAGTTTCCAAATTTTTGCTGTCTACACGTCCCCGCCTCCGGTGCAAGGCTGCCTATGTGGCCGGGCTCCGAAGGCAAGGCCGAAATCCTGGCAGCCTGGGCCCCAGCAGTGCAATGGTTGATGGACGTGGGGACACAGATGACCTGTTCGCCACATACAGGAGGGATCCTTGGGCCCTTCACTGGCTCGCCATTCAGCTCCACGACGTCCACTACTGGCCCTGGCCTTTGCTTTGGCTGGTGCCCCATTAAACGTGTGCTCCGGAGCGATGTTTCTCCACCCATCAGTAGCGTTCTGCCACCAGGGGATATGTGAGTGTGGGAGTCACCATTTGTCACTGGCAGCAGTGTCACAAGTCACTAGACTTCCAGCTACCCGCTGACCTAGGCTGCCTTTTGCCCCAGGCAAGGTCCCGAATCCTTTATCCCAGATGCTGACACCTGGGCACTGGCGGACATTGATTTTTATCAACACAGAGGTCTGAGTGAGGCTCAGAGGGCCAGGTAGGTGAAGTGAAGGCCAGGTGGGCGGGGCTGAGGCTTCTTTGCAATCACCATAGAGACAGTCCCCCCACCGCAAGAGTGGGCGGAGCTTGGGATGGGCCTGGTGACAAGACTGAGCCAATGGCAGAGATCCGTCCCGCCAGGCAGATGACACAGGGCCCTCCATTGTGACCTATGACCCCTAGTGGCCACAGGATTTGAGCACGCCCCGGGAAAGGCTACGCAGGCACAAGGGAGCCCCTGGTGCGGACTGCTTCAGGGCATTGGCAGAGCACGCCAGGTACCTCTTTCCCACTTTCCTGAGGATATCAGTAGGCAAGGCATCCCCACTCAGCATCTCTTGCCTCTCTCTCTCTCTCTCTGCTTGTCTTCGTTCTCTGAAATCTCTTCCTTCTCCCCCTTGTCACTTCATACCTTGGAGTGCCTGACAGAGGGCCTAGAGACGAAAGAGCAAAGGGGGAAGGCCTCTGGCTCTACTGCTTCCCCATGGCGAGAGAAGTTCTGGTAGTCTATCTGGAAGGTCTAGAGAGCAGTGATTGATTGGGGAGCTACATCATGGGCGGACCTGGCCAGGTTAAGCTCGCTGACAAGTGGCAGCCTCTCCGGAGACTACTAATTCCGCTCCTAACATTCTATGCAAATAACCGGCTGAGTGCCATGGGCAGAAAACATTGACACATACCTGCCAGAGGCCTATTCTCGGTCTGAAGAGTCCACCCTGGTCTCCAGGAACTCATTATCTCAGCACACACTTTGCCTGCACGGATGGAAACCGCCTCTCTCCACGAATGTCTTCACCTGCTAGGAAACACACGATGTCACTCAGCCAAAGGAGAGCACAGGCCAAGTCAACTGAAGCCCCCATTTTCAGGATTTTGCCCTCTGCTGCTCCACAGCCTCCGGTGGCACACTGCATGTGCGTCACTTCTCGGTAGACAAGGACGAAATCCGGGCATCCAGGGCCCCAGCCGTCCACAGTCTACGGATGGCGGCATATGGAACACCTCTTTGCCTCGTACAGCAAGGAGGCCTGGGCCCTAGACTGGCTCCGCTAGAGCTCCACGACCTCAGCTATTTTCCCTGACCTTTGGCCCCTGCCCTCGTGAGTGTGTCATCTCTACTTCCACTTCTCTTCCCACCACACTGAATCCGCCACCTGCGGATACCTGAGCGTGCACATCAACATCTATCACTGGCTACAGTGTCACAGGTCACTAGGTGTCTAGGCTCAGGCTGACCTTGGCTGTCTTCTGCCCAGGCAAGGAACCTAATCCTTCCAAGGAAATCAGGACACGTGCTCACTGGCCGACATCCTTTCTTTCATCCACACAGCGGTCTAGATGAGGGTAATGAGGCCAGGTAGGCCAGGTGAGGGCTGAGTGTGGGGCCTAAGGCTTCTTTCCCAATCACCATGCTGACAGCCACCGGAAGGCTGGGCGGAACTTCGGACGGGGACGAGTCACAAACACTCAGCCAATAGGAGAGGTCCAGCCTAACCGGCCAGTTCCGCAGAGCCCTCCATTTTACCCATGGACAGACAACGGCCCCTTGCGTCTTTGGCCACAAAATCCAGGGCACCCAGGGAATAACTTCACAGTAGGCAACCCCTGATGTGAACACGTTCGACACACTGGGACAGCAGGCAGGTACCTCTTTTCCACTTACGCTAGGATATCACTAGGCAAGGCGCCCTTCCTCAGCATCTGTGGCCTCTCACGTATGTGTTCACTCAGAGGAATCTCTTCATTCTACCCCTGAGACACATCACAAGTATGAGGGGCCTGAGAGAGAGCCTAGAGATGGAACGGGGGAGGCTTCTGGCTGTACTGCTTCCCCGTGGGGACAGAATAGCAGGTAGTCTCTCTGGAAGGTCTTAGCTTCTGTTGACTGACACGCGCAATACAGTAGGGGCGGACCCAGGCCAGGGGGAGCTTGTGGGCAGATGCAACCTCCCCGGCGACGAATAATTGCGCTGCTGCTTTGTATGGTGAAAACCTCCCCCCGCCAAGGGGGATGGGTAGAGAACATTGACCCACACCCGCCAGGGGCCTTTCCTGGGACTAAAGATCCCAACGTGGTCTCAACGTCGTCACCCTCTCAACACACACTTTTCCTGCACACGTAATCCTGCCTTTCTCCGTCAGGGCCCTATCCTACCAGGAAAAAAAGCAAGCCGCTCAAAGAGGCCGATGCCAGGGAAATCGAGGAAACACTGCCAGTTTCCAAATTTTTGCTGTCTACACGTCCCCGCCTCCGGTGCAAGGCTGCCTATGTGGCCGGGCTCCGAAGGCAAGGCCGAAATCCTGGCAGCCTGGGCCCCAGCAGTGCAATGGTTGATGGACGTGGGGACACGGATGACCTGTTCGCCACATACAGGAGGGATCCTTGGGCCCTTCACTGGCTCGCCATTCAGCTCCACGATGTCCACTACTGGCCCTGGCCTTTGCTTTGGCTGGTGCCCCATTAAACGTGTGCTCCGGAGCGATGTTTCTCCACCCATCACTAGCATTCTGCCACCAGGGGATATGTGAGTGTGGGAGTCACCATTTGTCACTGGCAGCAGTGTCACAAGTCACTAGACTTCCAGCTACCCGCTGACCTAGGCTGCCTTCTGCCCCAGGCAAGGTCCCGAATCCTTTATCCCAGATGCTGACACCTGGGCACTGGCGGACATTGATTTTTATCAACACAGAGGTCTGAGTGAGGCTCAGAGGGCCAGGTAGGTGAAGTGAAGGCCAGGTGGGCGGGGCTGAGGCTTCTTTGCCATCACCATAGAGACAGTCCACCCACCGCAAGAGTGGGCGGAGCTTGGGATGGGCCTGGTGACAAGACTGAGCCAATGGCAGAGATCCGGCCCGCCAGGCAGATGACACAGGGCCCTCCATTGTGACCTATGACCCCTAGTGGCCACAGGATTTGAGCACGCCCCGGGAAAGGCTATGCAGGCACAAGGGAGCCCCTGGTGCGGACTGCTTCAGGGCATTGGCAGAGCACGCCAGGTACCTCTTTCCCACTTTCCTGAGGATATCAGTAGGCAAGGCATCCCCACTCAGCATCTCTTGCCTCTCTCTGTCTCTCTCTGCTTGTCTTCGTTCTCTGAAATCTCTTCCTTCTCCCCCTTGTCACTTCACACCTTGGAGTGCCTGACAGAGGGCCTAGAGACCAAAGAGCAAAGGGGGAAGGCCTCTGGCTCTACTGCTTGCCCATGGGGAGAGAAGTTCTGGGAGTCTATCTGGAAGGTCTAGAGAGTAGTGATTGATTGGGGAGCTACATCACGGGCGGACCTGGCCAGGTGAAGCTTGACATCACCGTGGGACCTGGCCAGGTGAAGCTCGCTGACAAGTGGCAGCCTCTCCGGAGACTACTAATTCCGCTCCTAACATTCTATGCAAATAACCGGCTGAGTGCCATGGGCAGAAAACATTGACACATACCTGCCAGAGGCCTATTCTGGGTCTGGAGAGTCCACCCTGGTCTCCCCTGCAACTCATCATCTCAGCACACACTTTGCCTGCACGCATGGAAACCGCCTCTCTCCACGAATGTCTTCACCTGCTAGGAAACACACGATGTCACTCAGCCAAAGGAGAGCACAGGCCAAGTCAACTGAAGCCCCCATTTTCAAGATTTTGCCCTCTGCTGCTCCACAGCCTCCGGTGGCACACTGCATGTGCGTCACTTCTCGGTAGACGAGGCCGAAATCCGGGCATCCAGGGCCCCAGCCGTCCAGAATCTACGGATGGCGGCATATGGATCACCTCTTTGCCTCGTACAGCAGGGAGGCCTGGGCCCTAGACTGGCTCCGCTAGAGCTCCACGACCTCAGCTATTTTCCCTGACCTTTGGCCTGTGCCCTCGTGAGTGTGTCATCTCTACTTCCACTTCTCTTCCCACCACACTGAATCCGCCACCTGCGGATACCTGAGCGTGGACATCAACATCTATCACTGGCTGCAGTGTCACAGGTCACTAGGTGTCTAGGCTCAGGCTGACCTTGGCTGTCTTCTGCCCAGGCAAGGAACCTAATCCTTCCAAGGAAATCAGGACACGTGCTCACTGGCCGACATCCTTTCTTTCATCCACACAGCGGTCTAGATGAGGGAAAAGAGGCCAGGTAGGCCAGGTGAGGGCTGAGTGTGGGGCCTAAGGCTTCTTTCCCAATCACCATGGTGACAGCCACCGGAAGGCTGGGCGGAACTTCGGACGGGGACGAGTCACAAACACTCAGCCAATAGGAGAGGTCCAGCCTAACCGGCCAGTTCCGCAGAGCCCTCCATTTTACCCATGGACAGACAACGCCCCCTTGCGTCTTTGGCCACAAAATCCAGGGCACCCAGGGAATAACTTCACAGTAGGCAACCCCTGATGTGAACACGTTCGACACACTGGGACAGCAGGCAGGTACCTCTTTTCCACTTACGCTAGGATATCACTAGGCAAGGCGCCCTTCCTCAGCATCTGTGGCCTCTCACGTATGTGTTCACTCAGAGGAATCTCTTCATTCTACCCCTGAGACACATCACAAGTATGAGGGGCCTGAGAGAGAGCCTAGAGATGGAACGGGGGAGGCTTCTGGCTGTACTGCTTCCCCGTGGGGACAGAATAGCAGGTAGTCTCTCTGGAAGGTCTTAGCTTCTGTTGACTGACACGCGCAATACAGTAGGGGCGGACCCTGGCCAGGGGGAGCTTGTGGGCAGATGCAACCTCTCCGGCGACGAATAATTGCGCTGCTGCTTTGTATGGTGAAAACCTCCCCCCGCCAAGGGGGATGGGTAGAGAACATTGACCCACACCCGCCAGGGGCCTTTCCTGGGACTAAAGATCCCAACGTGGTCTCAACGTCGTCACCCTCTCAACACACACCTTTCCTGCACACGTAATCCTGCCTTTCTCCGTCAGGGCCCTATCCTACCAGGAAAAAAAGCAAGCCGCTCAAAGAGGCCGATGCCAGGGAAATCGAGGAAACACTGCCAGTTTCCAAATTTTTGCTGTCTACACGTCCCCGCCTCCGGTGCAAGGCTGCCTATGTGGCCGGGCTCCGAAGGCAAGGCCGAAATCCTGGCAGCCTGGGCCCCAGCAGTCCAATGGTTGATGGACGTGGGGACACGGATGACCTGTTCGCCACATACAGGAGGGATCCTTGGGCCCTTCACTGGCTCGCCATTCAGCTCCACGACGTCCACTACTGGCCCTGGCCTTTGCTTTGGCTGGTGCCCCATTAAACGTGTGCTCCGGAGCGATGTTTCTCCACCCATCAGTAGCGTTCTGCCACCAGGGGATATGTGAGTGTGGGAGTCACCATTTGTCACTGGCAGCAGTGTCACAAGTCACTAGACTTCCAGCTACCCGCTGACCTAGGCTGCCTTTTGCCCCAGGCAAGGTCCCGAATCCTTTATCCCAGATGCTGACACCTGGGCACTGGCGGACATTGATTTTTATCAACACAGAGGTCTGAGTGAGGGTCAGAGGGCCAGGTAGGTGAAGTGAAGGCCAGGTGGGCGGGGCTGAGGCTTCTTTGCCATCACCATAGAGACAGTCCCCCCACCGCAAGAGTGGGCGGAGCTTGGGATGGGCCTGGTGACAAGACTGAGCCAATGGCAGAGATCCGGCCCGCCAGGCAGATGACACAGGGCCCTCCATTGTGACCTATGACCCCTAGTGGCCACAGGATTTGAGCACGCCCCGGGAAAGGCTACGCAGGCACAAGGGAGCCCCTGGAGCGGACTGCTTCAGGGCATTGGCAGAGCACGCCAGGTACCTCTTTCCCACTTTCCTGAGGATATCAGTAGGCAAGGCATCCCCACTCAGCATCTCTTGCCTCTCTCTGTCTCTCTCTGCTTGTCTTCGTTCTCTGAAATCTCTTCCTTCTCCCCCTTGTCACTTCATACCTTGGAGTGCCTGACAGAGGGCCTAGAGACGAAAGAGCAAAGGGGGAAGGCCTCTGGCTCTACTGCTTCCCCATGGCGAGAGAAGTTCTGGTAGTCTATCTGGAAGGTCTAGAGAGCAGTGATTGATTGGGGAGCTACATCATGGGCGGACCTGGCCAGGTGAAGCTCGCTGACAAGTGGCAGCCTCTCCGGAGACTACTACTTCCGCTCCTAACATTCTATGCAAATAACCGGCTGAGTGCCATGGGCAGAAAACATTGACACATACCTGCCAGAGGCCTATTCTCGGTCTGAAGAGTCCACCCTGGTCTCCAGGAACTCATTATCTCAGCACACACTTTGCCTGCACGGATGGAAACCGCCTCTCTCCACGAATGTCTTCACCTGCTAGGAAACACACGATGTCACTCAGCCAAAGGAGAGCACAGGCCAAGTCAACTGAAGCCCCCATTTTCAGGATTTTGCCCTCTGCTGCTCCACAGCCTCCGGTGGCACACTGCATGTGCGTCACTTCTCGGTAGACAAGGACGAAATCCGGGCATCCAGGGCCCCAGCCGTCCACAGTCTACGGATGGCGGCATATGGAACACCTCTTTGCCTCGTACAGCAAGGAGGCCTGGGCCCTAGACTGGCTCCGCTAGAGCTCCACGACCTCAGCTATTTTCCCTGACCTTTGGCCCCTGCCCTCGTGAGTGTGTCATCTCTACTTCCACTTCTCTTCCCACCACACTGAATCCGCCACCTGCGGATACCTGAGCGTGCACATCAACATCTATCACTGGCTACAGTGTCACAGGTCACTAGGTGTCTAGGCTCAGGCTGACCTTGGCTGTCTTCTGCCCAGGCAAGGAACCTAATCCTTCCAAGGAAATCAGGACACGTGCTCACTGGCCGACATCCTTTCTTTCATCCACACAGCGGTCTAGATGAGGGTAATGAGGCCAGGTAGGCCAGGTGAGGGCTGAGTGTGGGGCCTAAGGCTTCTTTCCCAATCACCATGCTGACAGCCACCGGAAGGCTGGGCGGAACTTCGGACGGGGACGAGTCACAAACACTCAGCCAATAGGAGAGGTCCAGCCTAACCGGCCAGTTCCGCAGAGCCCTCCATTTTACCCATGGACAGACAACGGCCCCTTGCGTCTTTGGCCACAAAATCCAGGGCACCCAGGGAATAACTTCACAGTAGGCAACCCCTGATGTGAACACGTTCGACACACTGGGACAGCAGGCAGGTACCTCTTTTCCACTTACGCTAGGATATCACTAGGCAAGGCGCCCTTCCTCAGCATCTGTGGCCTCTCACGTATGTGTTCACTCAGAGGAATCTCTTCATTCTACCCCTGAGACACATCACAAGTATGAGGGGCCTGAGAGAGAGCCTAGAGATGGAACGGGGGAGGCTTCTGGCTGTACTGCTTCCCCGTGGGGACAGAATAGCAGGTAGTCTCTCTGGAAGGTCTTAGCTTCTGTTGACTGACACGCGCAATACAGTAGGGGCGGACCCAGGCCAGGGGGAGCTTGTGGGCAGATGCAACCTCCCCGGCGACGAATAATTGCGCTGCTGCTTTGTATGGTGAAAACCTCCCCCCGCCAAGGGGGATGGGTAGAGAACATTGACCCACACCCGCCAGGGGCCTTTCCTGGGACTAAAGATCCCAACGTGGTCTCAACGTCGTCACCCTCTCAACACACACTTTTCCTGCACACGTAATCCTGCCTTTCTCCGTCAGGGCCCTATCCTACCAGGAAAAAAAGCAAGCCGCTCAAAGAGGCCGATGCCAGGGAAATCGAGGAAACACTGCCAGTTTCCAAATTTTTGCTGTCTACACGTCCCCGCCTCCGGTGCAAGGCTGCCTATGTGGCCGGGCTCCGAAGGCAAGGCCGAAATCCTGGCAGCCTGGGCCCCAGCAGTGCAATGGTTGATGGACGTGGGGACACGGATGACCTGTTCGCCACATACAGGAGGGATCCTTGGGCCCTTCACTGGCTCGACATTCAGCTCCACGATGTCCACTACTGGCCCTGGCCTTTGCTTTGGCTGGTGCCCCATTAAACGTGTGCTCCGGAGCGATGTTTCTCCACCCATCACTAGCATTCTGCCACCAGGGGATATGTGAGTGTGGGAGTCACCATTTGTCACTGGCAGCAGTGTCACAAGTCACTAGACTTCCAGCTACCCGCTGACCTAGGCTGCCTTCTGCCCCAGGCAAGGTCCCGAATCCTTTATCCCAGATGCTGACACCTGGGCACTGGCGGACATTGATTTTTATCAACACAGAGGTCTGAGTGAGGGTCAGAGGGCCAGGTAGGTGAAGTGAAGGCCAGGTGGGCGGGGCTGAGGCTTCTTTGCCATCACCATAGAGACAGTCCACCCACCGCAAGAGTGGGCGGAGCTTGGGATGGGCCTGGTGACAAGACTGAGCCAATGGCAGAGATCCGGCCCGCCAGGCAGATGACACAGGGCCCTCCATTGTGACCTATGACCCCTAGTGGCCACAGGATTTGAGCACGCCCCGGGAAAGGCTATGCAGGCACAAGGGAGCCCCTGGTGCGGACTGCTTCAGGGCATTGGCAGAGCACGCCAGGTACCTCTTTCCCACTTTCCTGAGGATATCAGTAGGCAAGGCATCCCCACTCAGCATCTCTTGCCTCTCTCTGTCTCTCTCTGCTTGTCTTCGTTCTCTGAAATCTCTTCCTTCTCCCCCTTGTCACTTCACACCTTGGAGTGCCTGACAGAGGGCCTAGAGACCAAAGAGCAAAGGGGGAAGGCCTCTGGCTCTACTGCTTGCCCATGGGGAGAGAAGTTCTGGGAGTCTATCTGGAAGGTCTAGAGAGTAGTGATTGATTGGGGAGCTACATCACGGGCGGACCTGGCCAGGTGAAGCTTGACATCACCGTGGGACCTGGCCAGGTGAAGCTCGCTGACAAGTGGCAGCCTCTCCGGAGACTACTAATTCCGCTCCTAACATTCTATGCAAATAACCGGCTGAGTGCCATGGGCAGAAAACATTGACACATACCTGCCAGAGGCCTATTCTGGGTCTGGAGAGTCCACCCTGGTCTCCCCTGCAACTCATCATCTCAGCACACACTTTGCCTGCACGCATGGAAACCGCCTCTCTCCACGAATGTCTTCACCTGCTAGGAAACACACGATGTCACTCAGCCAAAGGAGAGCACAGGCCAAGTCAACTGAAGCCCCCATTTTCAAGATTTTGCCCTCTGCTGCTCCACAGCCTCCGGTGGCACACTGCATGTGCGTCACTTCTCGGTAGACGAGGCCGAAATCCGGGCATCCAGGGCCCCAGCCGTCCAGAATCTACGGATGGCGGCATATGGATCACCTCTTTGCCTCGTACAGCAGGGAGGCCTGGGCCCTAGACTGGCTCCGCTAGAGCTCCACGACCTCAGCTATTTTCCCTGACCTTTGGCCTGTGCCCTCGTGAGTGTGTCATCTCTACTTCCACTTCTCTTCCCACCACACTGAATCCGCCACCTGCGGATACCTGAGCGTGGACATCAACATCTATCACTGGCTGCAGTGTCACAGGTCACTAGGTGTCTAGGCTCAGGCTGACCTTGGCTGTCTTCTGCCCAGGCAAGGAACCTAATCCTTCCAAGGAAATCAGGACACGTGCTCACTGGCCGACATCCTTTCTTTCATCCACACAGCGGTCTAGATGAGGGAAAAGAGGCCAGGTAGGCCAGGTGAGGGCTGAGTGTGGGGCCTAAGGCTTCTTTCCCAATCACCATGGTGACAGCCACCGGAAGGCTGGGCGGAACTTCGGACGGGGACGAGTCACAAACACTCAGCCAATAGGAGAGGTCCAGCCTAACCGGCCAGTTCCGCAGAGCCCTCCATTTTACCCATGGACAGACAACGCCCCCTTGCGTCTTTGGCCACAAAATCCAGGGCACCCAGGGAATAACTTCACAGTAGGCAACCCCTGATGTGAACACGTTCGACACACTGGGACAGCAGGCAGGTACCTCTTTTCCACTTACGCTAGGATATCACTAGGCAAGGCGCCCTTCCTCAGCATCTGTGGCCTCTCACGTATGTGTTCACTCAGAGGAATCTCTTCATTCTACCCCTGAGACACATCACAAGTATGAGGGGCCTGAGAGAGAGCCTAGAGATGGAACGGGGGAGGCTTCTGGCTGTACTGCTTCCCCGTGGGGACAGAATAGCAGGTAGTCTCTCTGGAAGGTCTTAGCTTCTGTTGACTGACACGCGCAATACAGTAGGGGCGGACCCTGGCCAGGGGGAGCTTGTGGGCAGATGCAACCTCTCCGGCGACGAATAATTGCGCTGCTGCTTTGTATGGTGAAAACCTCCCCCCGCCAAGGGGGATGGGTAGAGAACATTGACCCACACCCGCCAGGGGCCTTTCCTGGGACTAAAGATCCCAACGTGGTCTCAACGTCGTCACCCTCTCAACACACACCTTTCCTGCACACGTAATCCTGCCTTTCTCCGTCAGGGCCCTATCCTACCAGGAAAAAAAGCAAGCCGCTCAAAGAGGCCGATGCCAGGGAAATCGAGGAAACACTGCCAGTTTCCAAATTTTTGCTGTCTACACGTCCCCGCCTCCGGTGCAAGGCTGCCTATGTGGCCGGGCTCCGAAGGCAAGGCCGAAATCCTGGCAGCCTGGGCCCCAGCAGTCCAATGGTTGATGGACGTGGGGACACGGATGACCTGTTCGCCACATACAGGAGGGATCCTTGGGCCCTTCACTGGCTCGCCATTCAGCTCCACGACGTCCACTACTGGCCCTGGCCTTTGCTTTGGCTGGTGCCCCATTAAACGTGTGCTCCGGAGCGATGTTTCTCCACCCATCAGTAGCGTTCTGCCACCAGGGGATATGTGAGTGTGGGAGTCACCATTTGTCACTGGCAGCAGTGTCACAAGTCACTAGACTTCCAGCTACCCGCTGACCTAGGCTGCCTTTTGCCCCAGGCAAGGTCCCGAATCCTTTATCCCAGATGCTGACACCTGGGCACTGGCGGACATTGATTTTTATCAACACAGAGGTCTGAGTGAGGGTCAGAGGGCCAGGTAGGTGAAGTGAAGGCCAGGTGGGCGGGGCTGAGGCTTCTTTGCCATCACCATAGAGACAGTCCCCCCACCGCAAGAGTGGGCGGAGCTTGGGATGGGCCTGGTGACAAGACTGAGCCAATGGCAGAGATCCGGCCCGCCAGGCAGATGACACAGGGCCCTCCATTGTGACCTATGACCCCTAGTGGCCACAGGATTTGAGCACGCCCCGGGAAAGGCTACGCAGGCACAAGGGAGCCCCTGGAGCGGACTGCTTCAGGGCATTGGCAGAGCACGCCAGGTACCTCTTTCCCACTTTCCTGAGGATATCAGTAGGCAAGGCATCCCCACTCAGCATCTCTTGCCTCTCTCTGTCTCTCTCTGCTTGTCTTCGTTCTCTGAAATCTCTTCCTTCTCCCCCTTGTCACTTCATACCTTGGAGTGCCTGACAGAGGGCCTAGAGACGAAAGAGCAAAGGGGGAAGGCCTCTGGCTCTACTGCTTCCCCATGGCGAGAGAAGTTCTGGTAGTCTATCTGGAAGGTCTAGAGAGCAGTGATTGATTGGGGAGCTACATCATGGGCGGACCTGGCCAGGTGAAGCTCGCTGACAAGTGGCAGCCTCTCCGGAGACTACTAATTCCGCTCCTAACATTCTATGCAAATAACCGGCTGAGTGCCATGGGCAGAAAACATTGACACATACCTGCCAGAGGCCTATTCTGGGTCTGGAGAGTCCACCCTGGTCTCCCCTGCAACTCATCATCTCAGCACACACTTTGCCTGCACGCATGGAAACCGCCTCTCTCCACGAATGTCTTCACCTGCTAGGAAACACACGATGTCACTCAGCCAAAGGAGAGCACAGGCCAAGTCAACTGAAGCCCCCATTTTCAAGATTTTGCCCTCTGCTGCTCCACAGCCTCCGGTGGCACACTGCATGTGCGTCACTTCTCGGTAGACGAGGCCGAAATCCGGGCATCCAGGGCTCCAGCCGTCCAGAATCTACGGATGGCGGCATATGGATCACCTCTTTGCCTCGTACAGCAGGGAGGCCTGGGCCCTAGACTGGCTCCGCTAGAGCTCCACGACCTCAGCTATTTTCCCTGACCTTTGGCCTGTGCCCTCGTGAGTGTGTCATCTCTACTTCCACTTCTCTTCCCACCACACTGAATCCGCCACCTGCGGATACCTGAGCGTGGACATCAACATCTATCACTGGCTGCAGTGTCACAGGTCACTAGGTGTCTAGGCTCAGGCTGACCTTGGCTGTCTTCTGCCCAGGCAAGGAACCTAATCCTTCCAAGGAAATCAGGACACGTGCTGACTGGCCGACATCCTTTCTTTCATCCACACAGCGGTCTAGATGAGGGGAAAGAGGCCAGGTAGGCCAGGTGAGGGCTGAGTGTGGGGCCTAAGGCTTCTTTCCCAATCACCATGGTGACAGCCACCGGAAGGCTGGGCGGAACTTCGGACGGGGACGAGTCACAAACACTCAGCCAATAGGAGAGGTCCAGCCTAACCGGCCAGTTCCGCAGAGCCCTCCATTTTACCCATGGACAGACAACGGCCCCTTGCGTCTTTGGCCACAAAATCCAGGGCACCCAGGGAATAACTTCACAGTAGGCAACCCCTGATGTGAACACGTTCGACACACTGGGACAGCAGGCAGGTACCTCTTTTCCACTTACGCTAGGATATCACTAGGCAAGGCGACCTTCCTCAGCATCTCTGGCCTCTCAGGTATGTGTTCACTCAGAGGAATCTCTTCATTCTACCCCTGAGACACATCACAAGTATGAGGGGCCTGAGAGAGAGCCTAGAGATGGAACGGGGGAGGCTTCTGGCTGTACTGCTTCCCCGTGGGGACAGAATAGCAGGTAGTCTCTCTGGAAGGTCTTAGCTTCTGTTGACTGACACGCGCAATACAGTAGGGGCGGACCCTGGCCAGGGGGAGCTTGTGGGCAGATGCAACCTCTCCGGCGACGAATAATTGCGCTGCTGCTTTGTATGGTGAAAACCTCCCCCCGCCAAGGGGGATGGGTAGAGAACATTGACCCACACCCGCCAGGGGCCTTTCCTGGGACTAAAGATCCCAACGTGGTCTCAACGTCGTCACCCTCTCAACACACACCTTTCCTGCACACGTAATCCTGCCTTTCTCCGTCAGGGCCCTATCCTACCAGGAAAAAAAGCAAGCCGCTCAAAAAGGCCGATGCCAGGGAAATCGAGGAAACACTGCCAGTTTCCAAATTTTTGCTGTCTACACGTCCCCGCCTCCGGTGCAAGGCTGCCTATGTGGCCGGGCTCCGAAGGCAAGGCCGAAATCCTGGCAGCCTGGGCCCCAGCAGTGCAATGGTTGATGGACGTGGGGACACAGATGACCTGTTCGCCACATACAGGAGGGATCCTTGGGCCCTTCACTGGCTCGCCATTCAGCTCCACGACGTCCACTACTGGCCCTGGCCTTTGCTTTGGCTGGTGCCCCATTAAACGTGTGCTCCGGAGCGATGTTTCTCCACCCATCAGTAGCGTTCTGCGACCAGGGGATATGTGAGTGTGGGAGTCACCATTTGTCACTGGCAGCAGTGTCACAAGTCACTAGACTTCCAGCTACCCGCTGACCTAGGCTGCCTTTTGCCCCAGGCAAGGTCCCGAATCCTTTATCCCAGATGCTGACACCTGGGCACTGGCGGACATTGATTTTTATCAACACAGAGGTCTGAGTGAGGCTCAGAGGGCCAGGTAGGTGAAGTGAAGGCCAGGTGGGCGGGGCTGAGGCTTCTTTGCAATCACCATAGAGACAGTCCCCCCACCGCAAGAGTGGGCGGAGCTTGGGATGGGCCTGGTGACAAGACTGAGCCAATGGCAGAGATCCGTCCCGCCAGGCAGATGACACAGGGCCCTCCATTGTGACCTATGACCCCTAGTGGCCACAGGATTTGAGCACGCCCCGGGAAAGGCTACGCAGGCACAAGGGAGCCCCTGGTGCGGACTGCTTCAGGGCATTGGCAGAGCACGCCAGGTACCTCTTTCCCACTTTCCTGAGGATATCAGTAGGCAAGGCATCCCCACTCAGCATCTCTTGCCTCTCTCTCTCTCTCTCTGCTTGTCTTCGTTCTCTGAAATCTCTTCCTTCTCCCCCTTGTCACTTCATACCTTGGAGTGCCTGACAGAGGGCCTAGAGACGAAAGAGCAAAGGGGGAAGGCCTCTGGCTCTACTGCTTGCCCATGGGGAGAGAAGTTCTGGGAGTCTATCTGGAAGGTCTAGAGAGTAGTGATTGATTGGGGAGCTACATCACGGGCGGACCTGGCCAGGTGAAGCTTGACATCACCGTGGGACCTGGCCAGGTGAAGCTCGCTGACAAGTGGCAGCCTCTCCGGAGACTACTAATTCCGCTCCTAACATTCTATGCAAATAACCGGCTGAGTGCCATGGGCAGAAAACATTGACACATACCTGCCAGAGGCCTATTCTGGGTCTGGAGAGTCCACCCTGGTCTCCCCTGCAACTCATCATCTCAGCACACACTTTGCCTGCACGCATGGAAACCGCCTCTCTCCACGAATGTCTTCACCTGCTAGGAAACACACGATGTCACTCAGCCAAAGGAGAGCACAGGCCAAGTCAACTGAAGCCCCCATTTTCAAGATTTTGCCCTCTGCTGCTCCACAGCCTCCGGTGGCACACTGCATGTGCGTCACTTCTCGGTAGACGAGGCCGAAATCCGGGCATCCAGGGCCCCAGCCGTCCAGAATCTACGGATGGCGGCATATGGATCACCTCTTTGCCTCGTACAGCAGGGAGGCCTGGGCCCTAGACTGGCTCCGCTAGAGCTCCACGACCTCAGCTATTTTCCCTGACCTTTGGCCTGTGCCCTCGTGAGTGTGTCATCTCTACTTCCACTTCTCTTCCCACCACACTGAATCCGCCACCTGCGGATACCTGAGCGTGGACATCAACATCTATCACTGGCTGCAGTGTCACAGGTCACTAGGTGTCTAGGCTCAGGCTGACCTCGGCTGTCTTCTGCCCAGGCAAGGAACCTAATCCTTCCAAGGAAATGAGGACACGTGCTGACTGGCCGACATCCTTTCTTTCATCTACACAGCGGTCTAGATGAGGGGAAAGAGGCCAGGTAGGCCAGGTGAGGGCTGAGTGTGGGGCCTAAGGCTTCTTTCCCAATCACCATGGTGACAGCCACCGGAAGGCTGGGCGGAACTTCGGACGGGGACGAGTCACAAACACTCAGCCAATAGGAGAGGTCCAGCCTAACCGGCCAGTTCCGCAGAGCCCTCCATTTTACCCATGGACAGACAACGGCCCCTTGCGTCTTTGGCCACAAAATCCAGGGCACCCAGGGAATAACTTCACAGTAGGCAACCCCTGATGTGAACACGTTCGACACACTGGGACAGCAGGCAGGTACCTCTTTTCCACTTACGCTAGGATATCACTAGGCAAGGCGCCCTTCCTCAGCATCTGTGGCCTCTCACGTATGTGTTCACTCAGAGGAATCTCTTCATTCTACCCCTGAGACACATCACAAGTATGAGGGGCCTGAGAGAGAGCCTAGAGATGGAACGGGGGAGGCTTCTGGCTGTACTGCTTCCCCGTGGGGACAGAATAGCAGGTAGTCTCTCTGGAAGGTCTTAGCTTCTGTTGACTGACACGCGCAATACAGTAGGGGCGGACCCTGGCCAGGTGGAGCTTGTGGGCAGATGCAACCTCTCCGGCGACGAATAATTGCGCTGCTGCTTTGTATGGTGAAAACCTCCCCCCGCCAAGGGGGATGGGTAGAGAACATTGACCCACACCCGCCAGGGGCCTTTCCTGGGACTAAAGATCCCAACGTGGTCTCAACGTCGTCACCCTCTCAACACACACCATTCCTGCACACGTAATCCTGCCTTTCTCCGTCAGGGCCCTATCCTACCAGGAAAAAAAGCAAGCCGCTCAAAAAGGCCGATGCCAGGGAAATCGAGGAAACACTGCCAGTTTCCAAATTTTTGCTGTCTACACGTCCCCGCCTCCGGTGCAAGGCTGCCTATGTGGCCGGGCTCCGAAGGCAAGGCCGAAATCCTGGCAGCCTGGGCCCCAGCAGTGCAATGGTTGATGGACGTGGGGACACGGATGACCTGTTCGCCACATACAGGAGGGATCCTTGGGCCCTTCACTGGCTCGCCATTCAGCTCCACGACGTCCACTACTGGCCCTGGCCTTTGCTTTGGCTGGTGCCCCATTAAACGTGTGCTCCGGAGCGATCTTTCTCCACCCATCACTAGCATTCTGCCACCAGGGGATATCTGAGTGTGGGAGTCACCATTTGTCACTGGCAGCAGTGTCACAAGTCACTAGACTTCCAGCTACCTGCTGACCTAGGCTGCCTTCTGCCCCAGGCAAGGTCCCGAATCCTTTATCCCAGATGCTGACACCTGGGCACTGGCGGACATTGATTTTTATCAACACAGAGGTCTGAGTGAGGGTCAGAGGGCCAGGTAGGTGAAGTGAAGGCCAGGTGGGCGGGGCTGAGGCTTCTTTGCCATCACCATAGAGACAGTCCCCCCACCGCAAGAGTGGGCGGAGCTTGGGATGGGCCTGGTGACAAGACTGAGCCAATGGCAGAGATCCGGCCCGCCAGGCAGATGACACAGGGCCCTCCATTGGGACCTATGACCCCTAGTGGCCACAGGATTTGAGCACGCCCCGGGAAAGGCTACGCAGGCACAAGGGAGCCCCTGGTGCGGACTGCTTCAGGGCATTGGCAGAGCACGCCAGGTACCTCTTTCCCACTTTCCTGAGGATATCAGTAGGCAAGGCATCCCCACTCAGCATCTCTTGCCTCTCTCTCTCTCTCTCTGCTTGTCTTCGTTCTCTGAAATCTCTTCCTTCTCCCCCTTGTCACTTCACACCTTGGAGTGCCTGACAGAGGGCCTAGAGACCAAAGAGCAAAGGGGGAAGGCCTCTGGCTCTACTGCTTGCCCATGGGGAGAGAAGTTCTGGGAGTCTATCTGGAAGGTCTAGAGAGTAGTGATTGATTGGGGAGCTACATCACGGGCGGACCTGGCCAGGTGAAGCTTGACATCACCGTGGGACCTGGCCAGGTGAAGCTCGCTGACAAGTGGCAGCCTCTCCGGAGACTACTAATTCCGCTCCTAACATTCTATGCAAATAACCGGCTGAGTGCCATGGGCAGAAAACATTGACACATACCTGCCAGAGGCCTATTCTGGGTCTGGAGAGTCCACCCTGGTCTCCCCTGCAACTCATCATCTCAGCACACACTTTGCCTGCACGCATGGAAACCGCCTCTCTCCACGAATGTCTTCACCTGCTAGGAAACACACGATGTCACTCAGCCAAAGGAGAGCACAGGCCAAGTCAACTGAAGCCCCCATTTTCAAGATTTTGCCCTCTGCTGCTCCACAGCCTCCGGTGGCACACTGCATGTGCGTCACTTCTCGGTAGACGAGGCCGAAATCCGGGCATCCAGGGCCCCAGCCGTCCAGAATCTACGGATGGCGGCATATGGATCACCTCTTTGCCTCGTACAGCAGGGAGGCCTGGGCCCTAGACTGGCTCCGCTAGAGCTCCACGACCTCAGCTATTTTCCCTGACCTTTGGCCTGTGCCCTCGTGATTGTGTCATCTCTACTTCCACTTCTCTTCCCACCACACTGAATCCGCCACCTGCGGATACCTGAGCGTGGACATCAACATCTATCACTGGCTGCAGTGTCACAGGTCACTAGGTGTCTAGGCTCAGGCTGACCTCGGCTGTCTTCTGCCCAGGCAAGGAACCTAATCCTTCCAAGGAAATGAGGACACGTGCTGACTGGCCGACATCCTTTCTTTCATCTACACAGCGGTCTAGATGAGGGGAAAGAGGCCAGGTAGGCCAGGTGAGGGCTGAGTGTGGGGCCTAAGGCTTCTTTCCCAATCACCATGGTGACAGCCACCGGAAGGCTGGGCGGAACTTCGGACGGGGACGAGTCACAAACACTCAGCCAATAGGAGAGGTCCAGCCTAACCGGCCAGTTCCGCAGAGCCCTCCATTTTACCCATGGACAGACAACGGCCCCTTCCGTCTTTGGCCACAAAATCCAGGGCACCCAGGGAATAACTTCACAGTAGGCAACCCCTGATGTGAACACGTTCGACACACTGGGACAGCAGGCAGGTACCTCTTTTCCACTTACGCTAGGATATCACTAGGCAAGGCGCCCTTCCTCAGCATCTGTGGCCTCTCACGTATGTGTTCACTCAGAGGAATCTCTTCATTCTACCCCTGAGACACATCACAAGTATGAGGGGCCTGAGAGAGAGCCTAGAGATGGAACGGGGGAGGCTTCTGGCTGTACTGCTTCCCCGTGGGGACAGAATAGCAGGTAGTCTCTCTGGAAGGTCTTAGCTTCTGTTGACTGACACGCGCAATACAGTAGGGGCGGACCCTGGCCAGGTGGAGCTTGTGGGCAGATGCAACCTCTCCGGCGACGAATAATTGCGCTGCTGCTTTGTATGGTGAAAACCTCCCCCCGCCAAGGGGGATGGGTAGAGAACATTGACCCACACCCGCCAGGGGCCTTTCCTGGGACTAAAGATCCCAAGGTGGTCTCAACGTCGTCACCCTCTCAACACACACCATTCCTGCACACGTAATCCTGCCTTTCTCCGTCAGGGCCCTATCCTACCAGGAAAAAAAGCAAGCCGCTCAAAAAGGCCGATGCCAGGGAAATCGAGGAAACACTGCCAGTTTCCAAATTTTTGCTGTCTACACGTCCCCGCCTCCGGTGCAAGGCTGCCTATGTGGCCGGGCTCCGAAGGCAAGGCCGAAATCCTGGCAGCCTGGGCCCCAGCAGTGCAATGGTTGATGGACGTGGGGACACGGATGACCTGTTCGCCACATACAGGAGGGATCCTTGGGCCCTTCACTGGCTCGCCATTCAGCTCCACGACGTCCACTACTGGCCCTGGCCTTTGCTTTGGCTGGTGCCCCATTAAACGTGTGCTCCGGAGCGATCTTTCTCCACCCATCACTAGCATTCTGCCACCAGGGGATATCTGAGTGTGGGAGTCACCATTTGTCACTGGCAGCAGTGTCACAAGTCACTAGACTTCCAGCTACCTGCTGACCTAGGCTGCCTTCTGCCCCAGGCAAGGTCCCGAATCCTTTATCCCAGATGCTGACACCTGGGCACTGGCGGACATTGATTTTTATCAACACAGAGGTCTGAGTGAGGGTCAGAGGGCCAGGTAGGTGAAGTGAAGGCCAGGTGGGCGGGGCTGAGGCTTCTTTGCCATCACCATAGAGACAGTCCCCCCACCGCAAGAGTGGGCGGAGCTTGGGATGGGCCTGGTGACAAGACTGAGCCAATGGCAGAGATCCGGCCCGCCAGGCAGATGACACAGGGCCCTCCATTGTGACCTATGACCCCTAGTGGCCACAGGATTTGAGCACGCCCCGGGAAAGGCTACGCAGGCACAAGGGAGCCCCTGGTGCGGACTGCTTCAGGGCATTGGCAGAGCACGCCAGGTACCTCTTTCCCACTTTCCTGAGGATATCAGTAGGCAAGGCATCCCCACTCAGCATCTCTTGCCTCTCTCTGTCTCTCTCTGCTTGTCTTCGTTCTCTGAAATCTCTTCCTTCTCCCCCTTGTCACTTCACACCTTGGAGTGCCTGACAGAGGGCCTAGAGACCAAAGAGCAAAGGGGGAAGGCCTCTGGCTCTACTGCTTGCCCATGGGGAGAGAAGTTCTGGGAGTCTATCTGGAAGGTCTAGAGAGTAGTGATTGATTGGGGAGCTACATCACGGGCGGACCTGGCCAGGTGAAGCTTGACATCACCGTGGGACCTGGCCAGGTGAAGCTCGCTGACAAGTGGCAGCCTCTCCGGAGACTACTAATTCCGCTCCTAACATTCTATGCAAATAACCGGCTGAGTGCCATGGGCAGAAAACATTGACACATACCTGCCAGAGGCCTATTCTGGGTCTGGAGAGTCCACCCTGGTCTCCCCTGCAACTCATCATCTCAGCACACACTTTGCCTGCACGCATGGAAACCGCCTCTCTCCACGAATGTCTTCACCTGCTAGGAAACACACGATGTCACTCAGCCAAAGGAGAGCACAGGCCAAGTCAACTGAAGCCCCCATTTTCAAGATTTTGCCCTCTGCTGCTCCACAGCCTCCGGTGGCACACTGCATGTGCGTCACTTCTCGGTAGACGAGGCCGAAATCCGGGCATCCAGGGCCCCAGCCGTCCAGAATCTACGGATGGCGGCATATGGATCACCTCTTTGCCTCGTACAGCAGGGAGGCCTGGGCCCTAGACTGGCTCCGCTAGAGCTCCACGACCTCAGCTATTTTCCCTGACCTTTGGCCTGTGCCCTCGTGAGTGTGTCATCTCTACTTCCACTTCTCTTCCCACCACACTGAATCCGCCACCTGCGGATACCTGAGCGTGGACATCAACATCTATCACTGGCTGCAGTGTCACAGGTCACTAGGTGTCTAGGCTCAGGCTGACCTCGGCTGTCTTCTGCCCAGGCAAGGAACCTAATCCTTCCAAGGAAATGAGGACACGTGCTGACTGGCCGACATCCTTTCTTTCATCTACACAGCGGTCTAGATGAGGGGAAAGAGGCCAGGTAGGCCAGGTGAGGGCTGAGTGTGGGGCCTAAGGCTTCTTTCCCAATCACCATGGTGACAGCCACCGGAAGGCTGGGCGGAACTTCGGACGGGGACGAGTCACAAACACTCAGCCAATAGGAGAGGTCCAGCCTAACCGGCCAGTTCCGCAGAGCCCTCCATTTTACCCATGGACAGACAACGGCCCCTTGCGTCTTTGGCCACAAAATCCAGGGCACCCAGGGAATAACTTCACAGTAGGCAACCCCTGATGTGAACACGTTCGACACACTGGGACAGCAGGCAGGTACCTCTTTTCCACTTACGCTAGGATATCACTAGGCAAGGCGCCCTTCCTCAGCATCTGTGGCCTCTCACGTATGTGTTCACTCAGAGGAATCTCTTCATTCTACCCCTGAGACACATCACAAGTATGAGGGGCCTGAGAGAGAGCCTAGAGATGGAACGGGGGAGGCTTCTGGCTGTACTGCTTCCCCGTGGGGACAGAATAGCAGGTAGTCTCTCTGGAAGGTCTTAGCTTCTGTTGACTGACACGCGCAATACAGTAGGGGCGGACCCTGGCCAGGTGGAGCTTGTGGGCAGATGCAACCTCTCCGGCGACGAATAATTGCGCTGCTGCTTTGTATGGTGAAAACCTCCACCCGCCAAGGGGGATGGGTAGAGAACATTGACCCACACCCGCCAGGGGCCTTTCCTGGGACTAAAGATCCCAAGGTGGTCTCAACGTCGTCACCCTCTCAACACACACCATTCCTGCACACGTAATCCTGCCTTTCTCCGTCAGGGCCCTATCCTACCAGGAAAAAAAGCAAGCCGCTCAAAAAGGCCGATGCCAGGGAAATCGAGGAAACACTGCCAGTTTCCAAATTTTTGCTGTCTACACGTCCCCGCCTCCGGTGCAAGGCTGCCTATGTGGCCGGGCTCCGAAGGCAAGGCCGAAATCCTGGCAGCCTGGGCCCCAGCAGTGCAATGGTTGATGGACGTGGGGACACGGATGACCTGTTCGCCACATACAGGAGGGATCCTTGGGCCCTTCACTGGCTCGCCATTCAGCTCCACGACGTCCACTACTGGCCCTGGCCTTTGCTTTGGCTGGTGCCCCATTAAACGTGTGCTCCGGAGCGATCTTTCTCCACCCATCACTAGCATTCTGCCACCAGGGGATATCTGAGTGTGGGAGTCACCATTTGTCAATGGCAGCAGTGTCACAAGTCACTAGACTTCCAGCTACCCGCTGACCTAGGCTGCCTTCTGCCCCAGGCAAGGTCCCGAATCCTTTATCCCAGATGCTGACACCTGGGCACTGGCGGACATTGATTTTTATCAACACAGAGGTCTGAGTGAGGGTCAGAGGGCCAGGTAGGTGAAGTGAAGGCCAGGTGGGCGGGGCTGAGGCTTCTTTGCCATCACCATAGAGACAGTCCCCCCACCGCAAGAGTGGGCGGAGCTTGGGATGGGCCTGGTGACAAGACTGAGCCAATGGCAGAGATCCGGCCCGCCAGGCAGATGACACAGGGCCCTCCATTGTGACCTATGACCCCTAGTGGCCACAGGATTTGAGCACGCCCCGGGAAAGGCTACGCAGGCACAAGGGAGCCCCTGGTGCGGACTGCTTCAGGGCATTGGCAGAGCACGCCAGGTACCTCTTTCCCACTTTCCTGAGGATATCAGTAGGCAAGGCATCCCCACTCAGCATCTCTTGCCTCTCTCTCTCTCTCTCTGCTTGTCTTCGTTCTCTGAAATCTCTTCCTTCTCCCCCTTGTCACTTCACACCTTGGAGTGCCTGACAGAGGGCCTAGAGACCAAAGAGCAAAGGGGGAAGGCCTCTGGCTCTACTGCTTGCCCATGGGGAGAGAAGTTCTGGGAGTCTATCTGGAAGGTCTAGAGAGTAGTGATTGATTGGGGAGCTACATCACGGGCGGACCTGGCCAGGTGAAGCTTGACATCACCGTGGGACCTGGCCAGGTGAAGCTCGCTGACAAGTGGCAGCCTCTCCGGAGACTACTAATTCCGCTCCTAACATTCTATGCAAATAACCGGCTGAGTGCCATGGGCAGAAAACATTGACACATACCTGCCAGAGGCCTATTCTGGGTCTGGAGAGTCCACCCTGGTCTCCCCTGCAACTCATCATCTCAGCACACACTTTGCCTGCACGCATGGAAACCGCCTCTCTCCACGAATGTCTTCACCTGCTAGGAAACACACGATGTCACTCAGCCAAAGGAGAGCACAGGCCAAGTCAACTGAAGCCCCCATTTTCAAGATTTTGCCCTCTGCTGCTCCACAGCCTCCGGTGGCACACTGCATGTGCGTCACTTCTCGGTAGACGAGGCCGAAATCCGGGCATCCAGGGCCCCAGCCGTCCAGAATCTACGGATGGCGGCATATGGATCACCTCTTTGCCTCGTACAGCAGGGAGGCCTGGGCCCTAGACTGGCTCCGCTAGAGCTCCACGACCTCAGCTATTTTCCCTGACCTTTGGCCTGTGCCCTCGTGATTGTGTCATCTCTACTTCCACTTCTCTTCCCACCACACTGAATCCGCCACCTGCGGATACCTGAGCGTGGACATCAACAACTATCACTGGCTGCAGTGTCACAGGTCACTAGGTGTCTAGGCTCAGGCTGACCTTGGCTGTCTTCTGCCCAGGCAAGGAACCTAATCCTTCCAAGGAAATCAGGACACGTGCTCACTGGCCGACATCCTTTCTTTCATCCACACAGCGGTCTAGATGAGGGGAAAGAGGCCAGGTAGGCCAGGTGAGGGCTGAGTGTGGGGCCTAAGGCTTCTTTCCCAATCACCATGGTGACAGCCACCGGAAGGCTGGGCGGAACTTCGGACGGGGACGAGTCACAAACACTCAGCCAATAGGAGAGGTCCAGCCTAACCGGCCAGTTCCGCAGAGCCCTCCATTTTACCCATGGACAGACAACGGCCCCTTGCGTCTTTGGCCACAAAATCCAGGGCACCCAGGGAATAACTTCACAGTAGGCAACCCCTGATGTGAACACGTTCGACACACTGGGACAGCAGGCAGGTACCTCTTTTCCACTTACGCTAGGATATCACTAGGCAAGGCGCCCTTCCTCAGCATCTGTGGCCTCTCACGTATGTGTTCACTCAGAGGAATCTCTTCATTCTACCCCTGAGACACATCACAAGTATGAGGGGCCTGAGAGAGAGCCTAGAGATGGAACGGGGGAGGCTTCTGGCTGTACTGCTTCCCCGTGGGGACAGAATAGCAGGTAGTCTCTCTGGAAGGTCTTAGCTTCTGTTGACTGACACGCGCAATACAGTAGGGGCGGACCCTGGCCAGGGGGAGCTTGTGGGCAGATGCAACCTCTCCGGCGACGAATAATTGCGCTGCTGCTTTGTATGGTGAAAACCTCCCCCCGCCAAGGGGGATGGGTAGAGAACATTGACCCACACCCGCCAGGGGCCTTTCCTGGGACTAAAGATCCCAACGTGGTCTCAACGTCGTCACCCTCTCAACACACACCTTTCCTGCACACGTAATCCTGCCTTTCTCCGTCAGGGCCCTATGCTACCAGGAAAAAAAGCAAGCCGCTCAAAGAGGCCGATGCCAGGGAAATCGAGGAAACACTGCCAGTTTCCAAATTTTTGCTGTCTACACGTCCCCGCCTCCGGTGCAAGGCTGCCTATGTGGCCGGGCTCCGAAGGCAAGGCCGAAATCCTGGCAGCCTGGGCCCCAGCAGTGCAATGGTTGATGGACGTGGGGACACGGATGACCTGTTCGCCACATACAGGAGGGATCCTTGGGCCCTTCACTGGCTCGCCATTCAGCTCCACGACGTCCACTACTGGCCCTGGCCTTTGCTTTGGCTGGTGCCCCATTAAACGTGTGCTCCGGAGCGATGTTTCTCCACCCATCAGTAGCGTTCTGCCACCAGGGGATATGTGAGTGTGGGAGTCACCATTTGTCACTGGCAGCAGTGTCACAAGTCACTAGACTTCCAGCTACCCGCTGACCTAGGCTGCCTTTTGCCCCAGGCAAGGTCCCGAATCCTTTATCCCAGATGCTGACACCTGGGCACTGGCGGACATTGATTTTTATCAACACAGAGGTCTGAGTGAGGCTCAGAGGGCCAGGTAGGTGAAGTGAAGGCCAGGTGGGCGGGGCTGAGGCTTCTTTGCAATCACCATAGAGACAGTCCCCCCACCGCAAGAGTGGGCGGAGCTTGGGATGGGCCTGGTGACAAGACTGAGCCAATGGCAGAGATCCGTCCCGCCAGGCAGATGACACAGGGCCCTCCATTGTGACCTATGACCCCTAGTGGCCACAGGATTTGAGCACGCCCCGGGAAAGGCTACGCAGGCACAAGGGAGCCCCTGGTGCGGACTGCTTCAGGGCATTGGCAGAGCACGCCAGGTACCTCTTTCCCACTTTCCTGAGGATATCAGTAGGCAAGGCATCCCCACTCAGCATCTCTTGCCTCTCTCTCTCTCTCTCTGCTTGTCTTCGTTCTCTGAAATCTCTTCCTTCTCCCCCTTGTCACTTCATACCTTGGAGTGCCTGACAGAGGGCCTAGAGACGAAAGAGCAAAGGGGGAAGGCCTCTGGCTCTACTGCTTCCCCATGGCGAGAGAAGTTCTGGTAGTCTATCTGGAAGGTCTAGAGAGCAGTGATTGATTGGGGAGCTACATCATGGGCGGACCTGGCCAGGTTAAGCTCGCTGACAAGTGGCAGCCTCTCCGGAGACTACTAATTCCGCTCCTAACATTCTATGCAAATAACCGGCTGAGTGCCATGGGCAGAAAACATTGACACATACCTGCCAGAGGCCTATTCTCGGTCTGAAGAGTCCACCCTGGTCTCCAGGAACTCATTATCTCAGCACACACTTTGCCTGCACGGATGGAAACCGCCTCTCTCCACGAATGTCTTCACCTGCTAGGAAACACACGATGTCACTCAGCCAAAGGAGAGCACAGGCCAAGTCAACTGAAGCCCCCATTTTCAGGATTTTGCCCTCTGCTGCTCCACAGCCTCCGGTGGCACACTGCATGTGCGTCACTTCTCGGTAGACAAGGACGAAATCCGGGCATCCAGGGCCCCAGCCGTCCACAGTCTACGGATGGCGGCATATGGAACACCTCTTTGCCTCGTACAGCAAGGAGGCCTGGGCCCTAGACTGGCTCCGCTAGAGCTCCACGACCTCAGCTATTTTCCCTGACCTTTGGCCCCTGCCCTCGTGAGTGTGTCATCTCTACTTCCACTTCTCTTCCCACCACACTGAATCCGCCACCTGCGGATACCTGAGCGTGGACATCAACATCTATCACTGGCTACAGTGTCACAGGTCACTAGGTGTCTAGGCTCAGGCTGACCTTGGCTGTCTTCTGCCCAGGCAAGGAACCTAATCCTTCCAAGGAAATCAGGACACGTGCTCACTGGCCGACATCCTTTCTTTCATCCACACAGCGGTCTAGATGAGGGTAATGAGGCCAGGTAGGCCAGGTGAGGGCTGAGTGTGGGGCCTAAGGCTTCTTTCCCAATCACCATGCTGACAGCCACCGGAAGGCTGGGCGGAACTTCGGACGGGGACGAGTCACAAACACTCAGCCAATAGGAGAGGTCCAGCCTAACCGGCCAGTTCCGCAGAGCCCTCCATTTTACCCATGGACAGACAACGGCCCCTTGCGTCTTTGGCCACAAAATCCAGGGCACCCAGGGAATAACTTCACAGTAGGCAACCCCTGATGTGAACACGTTCGACACACTGGGACAGCAGGCAGGTACCTCTTTTCCACTTACGCTAGGATATCACTAGGCAAGGCGCCCTTCCTCAGCATCTGTGGCCTCTCACGTATGTGTTCACTCAGAGGAATCTCTTCATTCTACCCCTGAGACACATCACAAGTATGAGGGGCCTGAGAGAGAGCCTAGAGATGGAACGGGGGAGGCTTCTGGCTGTACTGCTTCCCCGTGGGGACAGAATAGCAGGTAGTCTCTCTGGAAGGTCTTAGCTTCTGTTGACTGACACGCGCAATACAGTAGGGGCGGACCCAGGCCAGGGGGAGCTTGTGGGCAGATGCAACCTCCCCGGCGACGAATAATTGCGCTGCTGCTTTGTATGGTGAAAACCTCCCCCCGCCAAGGGGGATGGGTAGAGAACATTGACCCACACCCGCCAGGGGCCTTTCCTGGGACTAAAGATCCCAACGTGGTCTCAACGTCGTCACCCTCTCAACACACACTTTTCCTGCACACGTAATCCTGCCTTTCTCCGTCAGGGCCCTATCCTACCAGGAAAAAAAGCAAGCCGCTCAAAGAGGCCGATGCCAGGGAAATCGAGGAAACACTGCCAGTTTCCAAATTTTTGCTGTCTACACGTCCCCGCCTCCGGTGCAAGGCTGCCTATGTGGCCGGGCTCCGAAGGCAAGGCCGAAATCCTGGCAGCCTGGGCCCCAGCAGTGCAATGGTTGATGGACGTGGGGACACGGATGACCTGTTCGCCACATACAGGAGGGATCCTTGGGCCCTTCACTGGCTCGCCATTCAGCTCCACGATGTCCACTACTGGCCCTGGCCTTTGCTTTGGCTGGTGCCCCATTAAACGTGTGCTCCGGAGCGATGTTTCTCCACCCATCACTAGCATTCTGCCACCAGGGGATATGTGAGTGTGGGAGTCACCATTTGTCACTGGCAGCAGTGTCACAAGTCACTAGACTTCCAGCTACCCGCTGACCTAGGCTGCCTTCTGCCCCAGGCAAGGTCCCGAATCCTTTATCCCAGATGCTGACACCTGGGCACTGGCGGACATTGATTTTTATCAACACAGAGGTCTGAGTGAGGGTCAGAGGGCCAGGTAGGTGAAGTGAAGGCCAGGTGGGCGGGGCTGAGGCTTCTTTGCCATCACCATAGAGACAGTCCACCCACCGCAAGAGTGGGCGGAGCTTGGGATGGGCCTGGTGACAAGACTGAGCCAATGGCAGAGATCCGGCCCGCCAGGCAGATGACACAGGGCCCTCCATTGTGACCTATGACCCCTAGTGGCCACAGGATTTGAGCACGCCCCGGGAAAGGCTATGCAGGCACAAGGGAGCCCCTGGTGCGGACTGCTTCAGGGCATTGGCAGAGCACGCCAGGTACCTCTTTCCCACTTTCCTGAGGATATCAGTAGGCAAGGCATCCCCACTCAGCATCTCTTGCCTCTCTCTCTCTCTCTCTGCTTGTCTTCGTTCTCTGAAATCTCTTCCTTCTCCCCCTTGTCACTTCACACCTTGGAGTGCCTGACAGAGGGCCTAGAGACCAAAGAGCAAAGGGGGAAGGCCTCTGGCTCTACTGCTTGCCCATGGGGAGAGAAGTTCTGGGAGTCTATCTGGAAGGTCTAGAGAGTAGTGATTGATTGGGGAGCTACATCACGGGCGGACCTGGCCAGGTGAAGCTTGACATCACCGTGGGACCTGGCCAGGTGAAGCTCGCTGACAAGTGGCAGCCTCTCCGGAGACTACTAATTCCGCTCCTAACATTCTATGCAAATAACCGGCTGAGTGCCATGGGCAGAAAACATTGACACATACCTGCCAGAGGCCTATTCTGGGTCTGGAGAGTCCACCCTGGTCTCCCCTGCAACTCATCATCTCAGCACACACTTTGCCTGCACGGATGGAAACCGCCTCTCTCCACGAATGTCTTCACCTGCTAGGAAACACACGATGTCACTCAGCCAAAGGAGAGCACAGGCCAAGTCAACTGAAGCCCCCATTTTCAAGATTTTGCCCTCTGCTGCTCCACAGCCTCCGGTGGCACACTGCATGTGCGTCACTTCTCGGTAGACGAGGCCGAAATCCGGGCATCCAGGGCCCCAGCCGTCCAGAATCTACGGATGGCGGCATATGGATCACCTCTTTGCCTCGTACAGCAGGGAGGCCTGGGCCCTAGACTGGCTCCGCTAGAGCTCCACGACCTCAGCTATTTTCCCTGACCTTTGGCCTGTGCCCTCGTGAGTGTGTCATCTCTACTTCCACTTCTCTTCCCACCACACTGAATCCGCCACCTGCGGATACCTGAGCGTGGACATCAACATCTATCACTGGCTACAGTGTCACAGGTCACTAGGTGTCTAGGCTCAGGCTGACCTTGGCTGTCTTCTGCCCAGGCAAGGAACCTAATCCTTCCAAGGAAATCAGGACACGTGCTCACTGGCCGACATCCTTTCTTTCATCCACACAGCGGTCTAGATGAGGGGAAAGAGGCCAGGTAGGCCAGGTGAGGGCTGAGTGTGGGGCCTAAGGCTTCTTTCCCAATCACCATGCTGACAGCCACCGGAAGGCTGGGCGGAACTTCGGACGGGGACGAGTCACAAACACTCAGCCAATAGGAGAGGTCCAGCCTAACCGGCCAGTTCCGCAGAGCCCTCCATTTTACCCATGGACAGACAACGGCCCCTTGCGTCTTTGGCCACAAAATCCAGGGCACCCAGGGAATAACTTCACAGTAGGCAACCCCTGATGTGAACACGTTCGACACACTGGGACAGCAGGCAGGTACCTCTTTTCCACTTACGCTAGGATATCACTAGGCAAGGCGACCTTCCTCAGCATCTCTGGCCTCTCAGGTATGTGTTCACTCAGAGGAATCTCTTCATTCTACCCCTGAGACACATCACAAGTATGAGGGGCCTGAGAGAGAGCCTAGAGATGGAACGGGGGAGGCTTCTGGCTGTACTGCTTCCCCGTGGGGACAGAATAGCAGGTAGTCTCTCTGGAAGGTCTTAGCTTCTGTTGACTGACACGCGCAATACAGTAGGGGCGGACCCTGGCCAGGGGGAGCTTGTGGGCAGATGCAACCTCTCCGGCGACGAATAATTGCGCTGCTGCTTTGTATGGTGAAAACCTCCCCCCGCCAAGGGGGATGGGTAGAGAACATTGACCCACACCCGCCAGGGGCCTTTCCTGGGACTAAAGATCCCAACGTGGTCTCAACGTCGTCACCCTCTCAACACACACCTTTCCTGCACACGTAATCCTGCCTTTCTCCGTCAGGGCCCTATGCTACCAGGAAAAAAAGCAAGCCGCTCAAAGAGGCCCATGCCAGGGAAATCGAGGAAACACTGCCAGTTTCCAAATTTTTGCTGTCTACACGTCCCCGCCTCCGGTGCAAGGCTGCCTATGTGGCCGGGCTCCGAAGGCAAGGCCGAAATCCTGGCAGCCTGGGCCCCAGCAGTGCAATGGTTGATGGACGTGGGGACACGGATGACCTGTTCGCCACATACAGGAGGGATCCTTGGGCCCTTCACTGGCTCGCCATTCAGCTCCACGACGTCCACTACTGGCCCTGGCCTTTGCTTTGGCTGGTGCCCCATTAAACGTGTGTTCCGGAGCGATGTTTCTCCACCCATCACTAGCATTCTGCCACCAGGGGATATGTGAGTGTGGGAGTCACCATTTGTCACTGGCAGCAGTGTCACAAGTCACTAGACTTCCAGCTACCCGCTGACCTAGGCTGCCTTCTGCCCCAGGCAAGGTCCCGAATCCTTTATCCCAGATGCTGACACCTGGGCACTGGCGGACATTGATTTTTATCAACACAGAGGTCTGAGTGAGGGTCAGAGGGCCAGGTAGGTGAAGTGAAGGCCAGGTGGGCGGGGCTGAGGCTTCTTTGCCATCACCATAGAGACAGTCCCCCCACCGCAAGAGTGGGCGGAGCTTGGGATGGGCCTGGTGACAAGACTGAGCCAATGGCAGAGATCCGGCCCGCCAGGCAGATGACACAGGGCCCTCCATTGTGACCTATGACCCCTAGTGGCCACAGGATTTGAGCACGCCCCGGGAAAGGCTACGCAGGCACAAGGGAGCCCCTGGTGCGGACTGCTTCAGGGCATTGGCAGAGCACGCCAGGTACCTCTTTCCCACTTTCCTGAGGATATCAGTAGGCAAGGCATCCCCACTCAGCATCTCTTGCCTCTCTCTCTCTCTCTCTGCTTGTCTTCGTTCTCTGAAATCTCTTCCTTCTCCCCCTTGTCACTTCACACCTTGGAGTGCCTGACAGAGGGCCTAGAGACCAAAGAGCAAAGGGGGAAGGCCTCTGGCTCTACTGCTTGCCCATGGGGAGAGAAGTTCTGGGAGTCTATCTGGAAGGTCTAGAGAGTAGTGATTGATTGGGGAGCTACATCACGGGCGGACCTGGCCAGGTGAAGCTTGACATCACCGTGGGACCTGGCCAGGTGAAGCTCGCTGACAAGTGGCAGCCTCTCCGGAGACTACTAATTCCGCTCCTAACATTCTATGCAAATAACCGGCTGAGTGCCATGGGCAGAAAACATTGACACATACCTGCCAGAGGCCTATTCTGGGTCTGGAGAGTCCACCCTGGTCTCCCCTGCAACTCATCATCTCAGCACACACTTTGCCTGCACGCATGGAAACCGCCTCTCTCCACGAATGTCTTCACCTGCTAGGAAACACACGATGTCACTCAGCCAAAGGAGAGCACAGGCCAAGTCAACTGAAGCCCCCATTTTCAAGATTTTGCCCTCTGCTGCTCCACAGCCTCCGGTGGCACACTGCATGTGCGTCACTTCTCGGTAGACGAGGCCGAAATCCGGGCATCCAGGGCCCCAGCCGTCCAGAATCTACGGATGGCGGCATATGGATCACCTCTTTGCCTCGTACAGCAGGGAGGCCTGGGCCCTAGACTGGCTCCGCTAGAGCTCCACGACCTCAGCTATTTTCCCTGACCTTTGGCCTGTGCCCTCGTGATTGTGTCATCTCTACTTCCACTTCTCTTCCCACCACACTGAATCCGCCACCTGCGGATACCTGAGCGTGGACATCAACAACTATCACTGGCTGCAGTGTCACAGGTCACTAGGTGTCTAGGCTCAGGCTGACCTTGGCTGTCTTCTGCCCAGGCAAGGAACCTAATCCTTCCAAGGAAATCAGGACACGTGCTCACTGGCCGACATCCTTTCTTTCATCCACACAGCGGTCTAGATGAGGGGAAAGAGGCCAGGTAGGCCAGGTGAGGGCTGAGTGTGGGGCCTAAGGCTTCTTTCCCAATCACCATGGTGACAGCCACCGGAAGGCTGGGCGGAACTTCAGACGGGGACGAGTCAGAAACACTCAGCCAATAGGAGAGGTCCAGCCTAACCGGCCAGTTCCGCAGAGCCCTCCATTTTACCCATGGACAGACAACGGCCCCTTGCGTCTTTGGCCACAAAATCCAGGGCACCCAGGGAATAACTTCACAGTAGGCAACCCCTGATGTGAACACGTTCGACACACTGGGACAGCAGGCAGGTACCTCTTTTCCACTTACGCTAGGATATCACTAGGCAAGGCGCCCTTCCTCAGCATCTGTGGCCTCTCACGTATGTGTTCACTCAGAGGAATCTCTTCATTCTACCCCTGAGACACATCACAAGTATGAGGGGCCTGAGAGAGAGCCTAGAGATGGAACGGGGGAGGCTTCTGGCTGTACTGCTTCCCCGTGGGGACAGAATAGCAGGTAGTCTCTCTGGAAGGTCTTAGCTTCTGTTGACTGACACGCGCAATACAGTAGGGGCGGACCCTGGCCAGGGGGAGCTTGTGGGCAGATGCAACCTCTCCGGCGACGAATAATTGCGCTGCTGCTTTGTATGGTGAAAACCTCCCCCCGCCAAGGGGGATGGGTAGAGAACATTGACCCACACCCGCCAGGGGCCTTTCCTGGGACTAAAGATCCCAACGTGGTCTCAACGTCGTCACCCTCTCAACACACACCTTTCCTGCACACGTAATCCTGCCTTTCTCCGTCAGGGCCCTATGCTACCAGGAAAAAAAGCAAGCCGCTCAAAGAGGCCGATGCCAGGGAAATCGAGGAAACACTGCCAGTTTCCAAATTTTTGCTGTCTACACGTCCCCGCCTCCGGTGCAAGGCTGCCTATGTGGCCGGGCTCCGAAGGCAAGGCCGAAATCCTGGCAGCCTGGGCCCCAGCAGTGCAATGGTTGATGGACGTGGGGACACGGATGACCTGTTCGCCACATACAGGAGGGATCCTTGGGCCCTTCACTGGCTCGCCATTCAGCTCCACGACGTCCACTACTGGCCCTGGCCTTTGCTTTGGCTGGTGCCCCATTAAACGTGTGCTCCGGAGCGATCTTTCTCCACCCATCACTAGCATTCTGCCACCAGGGGATATCTGAGTGTGGGAGTCACCATTTGTCAATGGCAGCAGTGTCACAAGTCACTAGACTTCCAGCTACCCGCTGACCTAGGCTGCCTTCTGCCCCAGGCAAGGTCCCGAATCCTTTATCCCAGATGCTGACACCTGGGCACTGGCGGACATTGATTTTTATCAACACAGAGGTCTGAGTGAGGGTCAGAGGGCCAGGTAGGTGAAGTGAAGGCCAGGTGGGCGGGGCTGAGGCTTCTTTGCCATCACCATAGAGACAGTCCACCCACCGCAAGAGTGGGCGGAGCTTGGGATGGGCCTGGTGACAAGACTGAGCCAATGGCAGAGATCCGGCCCGCCAGGCAGATGACACAGGGCCCTCCATTGGGACCTATGACCCCTAGTGGCCACAGGATTTGAGCACGCCCCGGGAAAGGCTACGCAGGCACAAGGGAGCCCCTGGTGCGGACTGCTTCAGGGCATTGGCAGAGCACGCCAGGTACCTCTTTCCCACTTTCCTGAGGATATCAGTAGGCAAGGCATCCCCACTCAGCATCTCTTGCCTCTCTCTGTCTCTCTCTGCTTGTCTTCGTTCTCTGAAATCTCTTCCTTCTCCCCCTTGTCACTTCACACCTTGGAGTGCCTGACAGAGGGCCTAGAGACCAAAGAGCAAAGGGGAAAGGCCTCTGGCTCTACTGCTTGCCCATGGGGACAGAAGTTCTGGGAGTCTATCTGGAAGGTCTAGAGAGTAGTGATTGATTGGGGAGCTACATCACGGGCGGACCTGGCCAGGTGAAGCTTGACATCACCGTGGGACCTGGCCAGGTGAAGCTCGCTGACAAGTGGCAGCCTCTCCGGAGACTACTAATTCCGCTCCTAACATTCTATGCAAATAACCGGCTGAGTGCCATGGGCAGAAAACATTGACACATACCTGCCAGAGGCCTATTCTGGGTCTGGAGAGTCCACCCTGGTCTCCCCTGCAACTCATCATCTCAGCACACACTTTGCCTGCACGCATGGAAACCGCCTCTCTCCACGAATGTCTTCACCTGCTAGGAAACACACGATGTCACTCAGCCAAAGGAGAGCACAGGCCAAGTCAACTGAAGCCCCCATTTTCAAGATTTTGCCCTCTGCTGCTCCACAGCCTCCGGTGGCACACTGCATGTGCGTCACTTCTCGGTAGACGAGGCCGAAATCCGGGCATCCAGGGCCCCAGCCGTCCAGAATCTACGGATGGCGGCATATGGATCACCTCTTTGCCTCGTACAGCAGGGAGGCCTGGGCCCTAGACTGGCTCCGCTAGAGCTCCACGACCTCAGCTATTTTCCCTGACCTTTGGCCTGTGCCCTCGTGAGTGTGTCATCTCTACTTCCACTTCTCTTCCCACCACACTGAATCCGCCACCTGCGGATACCTGAGCGTGGACATCAACATCTATCACTGGCTGCAGTGTCACAGGTCACTAGGTGTCTAGGCTCAGGCTGACCTTGGCTGTCTTCTGCCCAGGCAAGGAACCTAATCCTTCCAAGGAAATCAGGACACGTGCTCACTGGCCGACATCCTTTCTTTCATCCACACAGCGGTCTAGATGAGGGGAAAGAGGCCAGGTAGGCCAGGTGAGGGCTGAGTGTGGGGCCTAAGGCTTCTTTCCCAATCACCATGCTGACAGCCACCGGAAGGCTGGGCGGAACTTCGGACGGGGACGAGTCACAAACACTCAGCCAATAGGAGAGGTCCAGCCTAACCGGCCAGTTCCGCAGAGCCCTCCATTTTACCCATGGACAGACAACGGCCCCTTGCGTCTTTGGCCACAAAATCCAGGGCACCCAGGGAATAACTTCACAGTAGGCAACCCCTGATGTGAACACGTTCGACACACTGGGACAGCAGGCAGGTACCTCTTTTCCACTTACGCTAGGATATCACTAGTCAAGGCGACCTTCCTCAGCATCTCTGGCCTCTCAGGTATGTGTTCACTCAGAGGAATCTCTTCATTCTACCCCTGAGACACATCACAAGTATGAGGGGCCTGAGAGAGAGCCTAGAGATGGAACGGGGGAGGCTTCTGGCTGTACTGCTTCCCCGTGGGGACAGAATAGCAGGTAGTCTCTCTGGAAGGTCTTAGCTTCTGTTGACTGACACGCGCAATACAGTAGGGGCGGACCCTGGCCAGGGGGAGCTTGTGGGCAGATGCAACCTCTCCGGCGACGAATAATTGCGCTGCTGCTTTGTATGGTGAAAACCTCCCCCCGCCAAGGGGGATGGGTAGAGAACATTGACCCACACCCGCCAGGGGCCTTTCCTGGGACTAAAGATCCCAACGTGGTCTCAACGTCGTCACCCTCTCAACACACACCTTTCCTGCACACGTAATCCTGCCTTTCTCCGTCAGGGCCCTATCCTACCAGGAAAAAAAGCAAGCCGCTCAAAAAGGCCGATGCCAGGGAAATCGAGGAAACACTGCCAGTTTCCAAATTTTTGCTGTCTACACGTCCCCGCCTCCGGTGCAAGGCTGCCTATGTGGCCGGGCTCCGAAGGCAAGGCCGAAATCCTGGCAGCCTGGGCCCCAGCAGTGCAATGGTTGATGGACGTGGGGACACGGATGACCTGTTCGCCACATACAGGAGGGATCCTTGGGCCCTTCACTGGCTCGCCATTCAGCTCCACGACGTCCACTACTGGCCCTGGCCTTTGCTTTGGCTGGTGCCCCATTAAACGTGTGCTCCGGAGCGATGTTTCTCCACCCATCACTAGCATTCTGCCACCAGGGGATATCTGAGTGTGGGAGTCACCATTTGTCAATGGCAGCAGTGTCACAAGTCACTAGACTTCCAGCTACCCGCTGACCTAGGCTGCCTTCTGCCCCAGGCAAGGTCCCGAATCCTTTATCCCAGATGCTGACACCTGGGCACTGGCGGACATTGATTTTTATCAACACAGAGGTCTGAGTGAGGGTCAGAGGGCCAGGTAGGTGAAGTGAAGGCCAGGTGGGCGGGGCTGAGGCTTCTTTGCCATCACCATAGAGACAGTCCACCCACCGCAAGAGTGGGCGGAGCTTGGGATGGGCCTGGTGACAAGACTGAGCCAATGGCAGAGATCCGGCCCGCCAGGCAGATGACACAGGGCCCTCCATTGGGACCTATGACCCCTAGTGGCCACAGGATTTGAGCACGCCCCGGGAAAGGCTACGCAGGCACAAGGGAGCCCCTGGTGCGGACTGCTTCAGGGCATTGGCAGAGCACGCCAGGTACCTCTTTCCCACTTTCCTGAGGATATCAGTAGGCAAGGCATCCCCACTCAGCATCTCTTGCCTCTCTCTGTCTCTCTCTGCTTGTCTTCGTTCTCTGAAATCTCTTCCTTCTCCCCCTTGTCACTTCACACCTTGGAGTGCCTGACAGAGGGCCTAGAGACCAAAGAGCAAAGGGGAAAGGCCTCTGGCTCTACTGCTTGCCCATGGGGACAGAAGTTCTGGGAGTCTATCTGGAAGGTCTAGAGAGTAGTGATTGATTGGGGAGCTACATCACGGGCGGACCTGGCCAGGTGAAGCTTGACATCACCGTGGGACCTGGCCAGGTGAAGCTCGCTGACAAGTGGCAGCCTCTCCGGAGACTACTAATTCCGCTCCTAACATTCTATGCAAATAACCGGCTGAGTGCCATGGGCAGAAAACATTGACACATACCTGCCAGAGGCCTATTCTGGGTCTGGAGAGTCCACCCTGGTCTCCCCTGCAACTCATCATCTCAGCACACACTTTGCCTGCACGCATGGAAACCGCCTCTCTCCACGAATGTCTTCACCTGCTAGGAAACACACGATGTCACTCAGCCAAAGGAGAGCACAGGCCAAGTCAACTGAAGCCCCCATTTTCAAGATTTTGCCCTCTGCTGCTCCACAGCCTCCGGTGGCACACTGCATGTGCGTCACTTCTCGGTAGACGAGGCCGAAATCCGGGCATCCAGGGCCCCAGCCGTCCAGAATCTACGGATGGCGGCATATGGATCACCTCTTTGCCTCGTACAGCAGGGAGGCCTGGGCCCTAGACTGGCTCCGCTAGAGCTCCACGACCTCAGCTATTTTCCCTGACCTTTGGCCTGTGCCCTCGTGAGTGTGTCATCTCTACTTCCACTTCTCTTCCCACCACACTGAATCCGCCACCTGCGGATACCTGAGCGTGGACATCAACATCTATCACTGGCTGCAGTGTCACAGGTCACTAGGTGTCTAGGCTCAGGCTGACCTTGGCTGTCTTCTGCCCAGGCAAGGAACCTAATCCTTCCAAGGAAATCAGGACACGTGCTCACTGGCCGACATCCTTTCTTTCATCCACACAGCGGTCTAGATGAGGGGAAAGAGGCCAGGTAGGCCAGGTGAGGGCTGAGTGTGGGGCCTAAGGCTTCTTTCCCAATCACCATGCTGACAGCCACCGGAAGGCTGGGCGGAACTTCGGACGGGGACGAGTCACAAACACTCAGCCAATAGGAGAGGTCCAGCCTAACCGGCCAGTTCCGCAGAGCCCTCCATTTTACCCATGGACAGACAACGGCCCCTTGCGTCTTTGGCCACAAAATCCAGGGCACCCAGGGAATAACTTCACAGTAGGCAACCCCTGATGTGAACACGTTCGACACACTGGGACAGCAGGCAGGTACCTCTTTTCCACTTACGCTAGGATATCACTAGTCAAGGCGACCTTCCTCAGCATCTCTGGCCTCTCAGGTATGTGTTCACTCAGAGGAATCTCTTCATTCTACCCCTGAGACACATCACAAGTATGAGGGGCCTGAGAGAGAGCCTAGAGATGGAACGGGGGAGGCTTCTGGCTGTACTGCTTCCCCGTGGGGACAGAATAGCAGGTAGTCTCTCTGGAAGGTCTTAGCTTCTGTTGACTGACACGCGCAATACAGTAGGGGCGGACCCTGGCCAGGGGGAGCTTGTGGGCAGATGCAACCTCTCCGGCGACGAATAATTGCGCTGCTGCTTTGTATGGTGAAAACCTCCCCCCGCCAAGGGGGATGGGTAGAGAACATTGACCCACACCCGCCAGGGGCCTTTCCTGGGACTAAAGATCCCAACGTGGTCTCAACGTCGTCACCCTCTCAACACACACCTTTCCTGCACACGTAATCCTGCCTTTCTCCGTCAGGGCCCTATCCTACCAGGAAAAAAAGCAAGCCGCTCAAAAAGGCCGATGCCAGGGAAATCGAGGAAACACTGCCAGTTTCCAAATTTTTGCTGTCTACACGTCCCCGCCTCCGGTGCAAGGCTGCCTATGTGGCCGGGCTCCGAAGGCAAGGCCGAAATCCTGGCAGCCTGGGCCCCAGCAGTGCAATGGTTGATGGACGTGGGGACACGGATGACCTGTTCGCCACATACAGGAGGGATCCTTGGGCCCTTCACTGGCTCGCCATTCAGCTCCACGACGTCCACTACTGGCCCTGGCCTTTGCTTTGGCTGGTGCCCCATTAAACGTGTGCTCCGGAGCGATGTTTCTCCACCCATCAGTAGCGTTCTGCGACCAGGGGATATGTGAGTGTGGGAGTCACCATTTGTCACTGGCAGCAGTGTCACAAGTCACTAGACTTCCAGCTACCCGCTGACCTAGGCTGCCTTTTGCCCCAGGCAAGGTCCCGAATCCTTTATCCCAGATGCTGACACCTGGGCACTGGCGGACATTGATTTTTATCAACACAGAGGTCTGAGTGAGGCTCAGAGGGCCAGGTAGGTGAAGTGAAGGCCAGGTGGGCGGGGCTGAGGCTTCTTTGCAATCACCATAGAGACAGTCCCCCCACCGCAAGAGTGGGCGGAGCTTGGGATGGGCCTGGTGACAAGACTGAGCCAATGGCAGAGATCCGTCCCGCCAGGCAGATGACACAGGGCCCTCCATTGTGACCTATGACCCCTAGTGGCCACAGGATTTGAGCACGCCCCGGGAAAGGCTACGCAGGCACAAGGGAGCCCCTGGTGCGGACTGCTTCAGGGCATTGGCAGAGCACGCCAGGTACCTCTTTCCCACTTTCCTGAGGATATCAGTAGGCAAGGCATCCCCACTCAGCATCTCTTGCCTCTCTCTCTCTCTCTCTGCTTGTCTTCGTTCTCTGAAATCTCTTCCTTCTCCCCCTTGTCACTTCATACCTTGGAGTGCCTGACAGAGGGCCTAGAGACGAAAGAGCAAAGGGGGAAGGCCTCTGGCTCTACTGCTTCCCCATGGGGAGAGAAGTTCTGGTAGTCTATCTGGAAGGTCTAGAGAGCAGTGATTGATTGGGGAGCTACATCATGGGCGGACCTGGCCAGGTTAAGCTCGCTGACAAGTGGCAGCCTCTCCGGAGACTACTAATTCCGCTCCTAACATTCTATGCAAATAACCGGCTGAGTGCCATGGGCAGAAAACATTGACACATACCTGCCAGAGGCCTATTCTCGGTCTGAAGAGTCCACCCTGGTCTCCAGGAACTCATTATCTCAGCACACACTTTGCCTGCACGGATGGAAACCGCCTCTCTCCACGAATGTCTTCACCTGCTAGGAAACACACGATGTCACTCAGCCAAAGGAGAGCACAGGCCAAGTCAACTGAAGCCCCCATTTTCAGGATTTTGCCCTCTGCTGCTCCACAGCCTCCGGTGGCACACTGCATGTGCGTCACTTCTCGGTAGACAAGGACGAAATCCGGGCATCCAGGGCCCCAGCCGTCCACAGTCTACGGATGGCGGCATATGGAACACCTCTTTGCCTCGTACAGCAAGGAGGCCTGGGCCCTAGACTGGCTCCGCTAGAGCTCCACGACCTCAGCTATTTTCCCTGACCTTTGGCCCCTGCCCTCGTGAGTGTGTCATCTCTACTTCCACTTCTCTTCCCACCACACTGAATCCGCCACCTGCGGATACCTGAGCGTGGACATCAACATCTATCACTGGCTACAGTGTCACAGGTCACTAGGTGTCTAGGCTCAGGCTGACCTTGGCTGTCTTCTGCCCAGGCAAGGAACCTAATCCTTCCAAGGAAATCAGGACACGTGCTCACTGGCCGACATCCTTTCTTTCATTCACACAGCGGTCTAGATGAGGGTAATGAGGCCAGGTAGGCCAGGTGAGGGCTGAGTGTGGGGCCTAAGGCTTCTTTCCCAATCACCATGCTGACAGCCACCGGAAGGCTGGGTGGAACTTCGGACGGGGACGAGTCACAAACACTCAGCCAATAGGAGAGGTCCAGCCTAACCGGCCAGTTCCGCAGAGCCCTCCATTTTACCCATGGACAGACAACGCCCCCTTGCGTCTTTGGCCACAAAATCCAGGGCACCCAGGGAATAACTTCACAGTAGGCAACCCCTGATGTGAACACGTTCGACACACTGGGACAGCAGGCAGGTACCTCTTTTCCACTTACGCTAGGATATCACTAGGCAAGGCGCCCTTCCTCAGCATCTGTGGCCTCTCACGTATGTGTTCACTCAGAGGAATCTCTTCATTCTACCCCTGAGACACATCACAAGTATGAGGGGCCTGAGAGAGAGCCTAGAGATGGAACGGGGGAGGCTTCTGGCTGTACTGCTTCCCCGTGGGGACAGAATAGCAGGTAGTCTCTCTGGAAGGTCTTAGCTTCTGTTGACTGACACGCGCAATACAGTAGGGGCGGACCCTGGCCAGGGGGAGCTTGTGGGCAGATGCAACCTCCCCGGCGACGAATAATTGCGCTGCTGCTTTGTATGGTGAAAACCTCCCCCCGCCAAGGGGGATGGGTAGAGAACATTGACCCACACCCGCCAGGGGCCTTTCCTGGGACTAAAGATCCCAACGTGGTCTCAACGTCGTCACCCTCTCAACACACACTTTTCCTGCACACGTAATCCTGCCTTTCTCCGTCAGGGCCCTATCCTACCAGGAAAAAAAGCAAGCCGCTCAAAGAGGCCGATGCCAGGGAAATCGAGGAAACACTGCCAGTTTCCAAATTTTTGCTGTCTACACGTCCCCGCCTCCGGTGCAAGGCTGCCTATGTGGCCGGGCTCCGAAGGCAAGGCCGAAATCCTGGCAGCCTGGGCCCCAGCAGTGCAATGGTTGATGGACGTGGGGACACGGATGACCTGTTCGCCACATACAGGAGGGATCCTTGGGCCCTTCACTGGCTCGACATTCAGCTCCACGACGTCCACTACTGGCCCTGGCCTTTGCTTTGGCTGGTGCCCCATTAAACGTGTGCTCCGGAGCGATGTTTCTCCACCCATCACTAGCATTCTGCCACCAGGGGATATGTGAGTGTGGGAGTCACCATTTGTCACTGGCAGCAGTGTCACAAGTCACTAGACTTCCAGCTACCCGCTGACCTAGGCTGCCTTCTGCCCCAGGCAAGGTCCCGAATCCTTTATCCCAGATGCTGACACCTGGGCACTGGCGGACATTGATTTTTATCAACACAGAGGTCTGAGTGAGGGTCAGAGGGCCAGGTAGGTGAAGTGAAGGCCAGGTGGGCGGGGCTGAGGCTTCTTTGCCATCACCATAGAGACAGTCCACCCACCGCAAGAGTGGGCGGAGCTTGGGATGGGCCTGGTGACAAGACTGAGCCAATGGCAGAGATCCGGCCCGCCAGGCAGATGACACAGGGCCCTCCATTGTGACCTATGACCCCTAGTGGCCACAGGATTTGAGCACGCCCCGGGAAAGGCTATGCAGGCACAAGGGAGCCCCTGGTGCGGACTGCTTCAGGGCATTGGCAGAGCACGCCAGGTACCTCTTTCCCACTTTCCTGAGGATATCAGTAGGCAAGGCATCCCCACTCAGCATCTCTTGCCTCTCTCTCTCTCTCTCTGCTTGTCTTCGTTCTCTGAAATCTCTTCCTTCTCCCCCTTGTCACTTCACACCTTGGAGTGCCTGACAGAGGGCCTAGAGACCAAAGAGCAAAGGGGGAAGGCCTCTGGCTCTACTGCTTGCCCATGGGGAGAGAAGTTCTGGGAGTCTATCTGGAAGGTCTAGAGAGTAGTGATTGATTGGGGAGCTACGTCACGGGCGGACCTGGCCAGGTGAAGCTTGACATCACCGTAGAACCTGGCCAGGTGAAGCTCGCTGACAAGGGGCAGCCTCTCCGGAGACTACTAATTCCGCTCCTAACATTCTATGCAAATAACCGGCTGAGTGCCATGGGCAGAAAACATTGACACATACCTGCCAGAGGCCTATTCTGGGTCTGGAGAGTCCACCCTGGTCTCCCCTGCAACTCATCATCTCAGCACACACTTTGCCTGCACGCATGGAAACCGCCTCTCTCCACGAATGTCTTCACCTGCTAGGAAACACACGATGTCACTCAGCCAAAGGAGAGCACAGGCCAAGTCAACTGAAGCCCCCATTTTCAAGATTTTGCCCTCTGCTGCTCCACAGCCTCCGGTGGCACACTGCATGTGCGTCACTTCTCGGTAGACGAGGCCGAAATCCGGGCATCCAGGGCCCCTGCCGTCCAGAATCTACGGATGGCGGCATATGGATCACCTCTTTGCCTCGTACAGCAGGGAGGCCTGGGCCCTAGACTGGCTCCGCTAGAGCTCCACGACCTCAGCTATTTTCCCTGACCTTTGGCCCGTGCCCTCGTGAGTGTGTCATCTCTACTTCCACTTCTCTTCCCACCACACTGAATCCGCCACCTGCGGATACCTGAGCGTGGACATCAACATCTATCACTGGCTGCAGTGTCACAGGTCACTAGGTGTCTAGGCTCAGGCTGACCTTGGCTGTCTTCTGCCCAGGCAAGGAACCTAATCCTTCCAAGGAAATCAGGACACGTGCTCACTGGCCGACATCCTTTCTTTCATCCACACAGCGGTCTAGATGAGGGGAAAGAGGCCAGGTAGGCCAGGTGAGGGCTGAGTGTGGGGCCTAAGGCTTCTTTCCCAATCACCATGGTGACAGCCACCGGAAGGCTGGGCGGAACTTCGGACGGGGACGAGTCACAAACACTCAGCCAATAGGAGAGGTCCAGCCTAACCGGCCAGTTCCGCAGAGCCCTCCATTTTACCCACGGACAGACAACGCCCCCTTGCGTCTTTGGCCACAAAATCCAGGGCACCCAGGGAATAACTTCACAGTAGGCAACCCCTGATGTGAACACGTTCGACACACTGGGACAGCAGGCAGATACCTCTTTTCCACTTACGCTAGGATATCACTAGGCAAGGCGCCCTTCCTCAGCATCTGTGGCCTCTCACGTATGTGTTCACTCAGAGGAATCTCTTCATTCTACCCCTGAGACACATCACAAGTATGAGGGGCCTGAGAGAGAGCCTAGAGATGGAACGGGGGAGGCTTCTGGCTGTACTGCTTCCCCGTGGGGACAGAATAGCAGGTAGTCTCTCTGGAAGGTCTTAGCTTCTGTTGACTGACACGCGCAATACAGTAGGGGCGGACCCTGGCCAGGGGGAGCTTGTGGGCAGATGCAACCTCTCCGGCGACGAATAATTGCGCTGCTGCTTTGTATGGTGAAAACCTCCCCCCGCCAAGGGGGATGGGTAGAGAACATTGACCCACACCCGCCAGGGGCCTTTCCTGGGACTAAAGATCCCAACGTGGTCTCAACGTCGTCACCCTCTCAACACACACCTTTCCTGCACACGTAATCCTGCCTTTCTCCGTCAGGGCCCTATCCTACCAGGAAAAAAAGCAAGCCGCTCAAAGAGGCCGATGCCAGGGAAATCGAGGAAACACTGCCAGTTTCCAAATTTTTGCTGTCTACACGTCCCCGCCTCCGGTGCAAGGCTGCCTATGTGGCCGGGCTCCGAAGGCAAGGCCGAAATCCTGGCAGCCTGGGCCCCAGCAGTGCAATGGTTGATGGACGTGGGGACACGGATGACCTGTTCGCCACATACAGGAGGGATCCTTGGGCCCTTCACTGGCTCGACATTCAGCTCCACGACGTCCACTACTGGCCCTGGCCTTTGCTTTGGCTGGTGCCCCATTAAACGTGTGCTCCGGAGCGATGTTTCTCCACCCATCACTAGCATTCTGCCACCAGGGGATATGTGAGTGTGGGAGTCACCATTTGTCACTGGCAGCAGTGTCACAAGTCACTAGACTTCCAGCTACCCGCTGACCTAGGCTGCCTTCTGCCCCAGGCAAGGTCCCGAATCCTTTATCCCAGATGCTGACACCTGGGCACTGGCGGACATTGATTTTTATCAACACAGAGGTCTGAGTGAGGGTCAGAGGGCCAGGTAGGTGAAGTGAAGGCCAGGTGGGCGGGGCTGAGGCTTCTTTGCCATCACCATAGAGACAGTCCACCCACCGCAAGAGTGGGCGGAGCTTGGGATGGGCCTGGTGACAAGACTGAGCCAATGGCAGAGATCCGGCCCGCCAGGCAGATGACACAGGGCCCTCCATTGTGACCTATGACCCCTAGTGGCCACAGGATTTGAGCACGCCCCGGGAAAGGCTATGCAGGCACAAGGGAGCCCCTGGTGCGGACTGCTTCAGGGCATTGGCAGAGCACGCCAGGTACCTCTTTCCCACTTTCCTGAGGATATCAGTAGGCAAGGCATCCCCACTCAGCATCTCTTGCCTCTCTCTCTCTCTCTCTGCTTGTCTTCGTTCTCTGAAATCTCTTCCTTCTCCCCCTTGTCACTTCACACCTTGGAGTGCCTGACAGAGGGCCTAGAGACCAAAGAGCAAAGGGGGAAGGCCTCTGGCTCTACTGCTTGCCCATGGGGAGAGAAGTTCTGGGAGTCTATCTGGAAGGTCTAGAGAGTAGTGATTGATTGGGGAGCTACGTCACGGGCGGACCTGGCCAGGTGAAGCTTGACATCACCGTAGAACCTGGCCAGGTGAAGCTCGCTGACAAGGGGCAGCCTCTCCGGAGACTACTAATTCCGCTCCTAACATTCTATGCAAATAACCGGCTGAGTGCCATGGGCAGAAAACATTGACACATACCTGCCAGAGGCCTATTCTGGGTCTGGAGAGTCCACCCTGGTCTCCCCTGCAACTCATCATCTCAGCACACACTTTGCCTGCACGCATGGAAACCGCCTCTCTCCACGAATGTCTTCACCTGCTAGGAAACACACGATGTCACTCAGCCAAAGGAGAGCACAGGCCAAGTCAACTGAAGCCCCCATTTTCAAGATTTTGCCCTCTGCTGCTCCACAGCCTCCGGTGGCACACTGCATGTGCGTCACTTCTCGGTAGACGAGGCCGAAATCCGGGCATCCAGGGCCCCAGCCGTCCAGAATCTACGGATGGCGGCATATGGATCACCTCTTTGCCTCGTACAGCAGGGAGGCCTGGGCCCTAGACTGGCTCCGCTAGAGCTCCACGACCTCAGCTATTTTCCCTGACCTTTGGCCCGTGCCCTCGTGAGTGTGTCATCTCTACTTCCACTTCTCTTCCCACCACACTGAATCCGCCACCTGCGGATACCTGAGCGTGGACATCAACATCTATCACTGGCTGCAGTGTCACAGGTCACTAGGTGTCTAGGCTCAGGCTGACCTTGGCTGTCTTCTGCCCAGGCAAGGAACCTAATCCTTCCAAGGAAATCAGGACACGTGCTCACTGGCCGACATCCTTTCTTTCATCCACACAGCGGTCTAGATGAGGGGAAAGAGGCCAGGTAGGCCAGGTGAGGGCTGAGTGTGGGGCCTAAGGCTTCTTTCCCAATCACCATGGTGACAGCCACCGGAAGGCTGGGCGGAACTTCGGACGGGGACGAGTCACAAACACTCAGCCAATAGGAGAGGTCCAGCCTAACCGGCCAGTTCCGCAGAGCCCTCCATTTTACCCACGGACAGACAACGCCCCCTTGCGTCTTTGGCCACAAAATCCAGGGCACCCAGGGAATAACTTCACAGTAGGCAACCCCTGATGTGAACACGTTCGACACACTGGGACAGCAGGCAGGTACCTCTTTTCCACTTACGCTAGGATATCACTAGGCAAGGCGCCCTTCCTCAGCATCTGTGGCCTCTCACGTATGTGTTCACTCAGAGGAATCTCTTCATTCTACCCCTGAGACACATCACAAGTATGAGGGGCCTGAGAGAGAGCCTAGAGATGGAACGGGGGAGGCTTCTGGCTGTACTGCTTCCCCGTGGGGACAGAATAGCAGGTAGTCTCTCTGGAAGGTCTTAGCTTCTGTTGACTGACACGCGCAATACAGTAGGGGCGGACCCTGGCCAGGGGGAGCTTGTGGGCAGATGCAACCTCTCCGGCGACGAATAATTGCGCTGCTGCTTTGTATGGTGAAAACCTCCCCCCGCCAAGGGGGATGGGTAGAGAACATTGACCCACACCCGCCAGGGGCCTTTCCTGGGACTAAAGATCCCAACGTGGTCTCAACGTCGTCACCCTCTCAACACACACCTTTCCTGCACACGTAATCCTGCCTTTCTCCGTCAGGGCCCTATCCTACCAGGAAAAAAAGCAAGCCGCTCAAAGAGGCCGATGCCAGGGAAATCGAGGAAACACTGCCAGTTTCCAAATTTTTGCTGTCTACACGTCCCCGCCTCCGGTGCAAGGCTGCCTATGTGGCCGGGCTCCGAAGGCAAGGCCGAAATCCTGGCAGCCTGGGCCCCAGCAGTGCAATGGTTGATGGACGTGGGGACACGGATGACCTGTTCGCCACATACAGGAGGGATCCTTGGGCCCTTCACTGGCTCGACATTCAGCTCCACGACGTCCACTACTGGCCCTGGCCTTTGCTTTGGCTGGTGCCCCATTAAACGTGTGCTCCGGAGCGATGTTTCTCCACCCATCACTAGCATTCTGCCACCAGGGGATATGTGAGTGTGGGAGTCACCATTTGTCACTGGCAGCAGTGTCACAAGTCACTAGACTTCCAGCTACCCGCTGACCTAGGCTGCCTTCTGCCCCAGGCAAGGTCCCGAATCCTTTATCCCAGATGCTGACACCTGGGCACTGGCGGACATTGATTTTTATCAACACAGAGGTCTGAGTGAGGGTCAGAGGGCCAGGTAGGTGAAGTCAAGGCCAGGTGGGCGGGGCTGAGGCTTCTTTGCCATCACCATAGAGACAGTCCCCCCACCGCAAGAGTGGGCGGAGCTTGGGATGGGCCTGGTGACAAGACTGAGCCAATGGCAGAGATCCGGCCCGCCAGGCAGATGACACAGGGCCCTCCATTGGGACCTATGACCCCTAGTGGCCACAGGATTTGAGCACGCCCCGGGAAAGGCTACGCAGGCACAAGGGAGCCCCTGGTGCGGACTGCTTCAGGGCATTGGCAGAGCACGCCAGGTACCTCTTTCCCACTTTCCTGAGGATATCAGTAGGCAAGGCATCCCCACTCAGCATCTCTTGCCTCTCTCTGTCTCTCTCTGCTTGTCTTCGTTCTCTGAAATCTCTTCCTTCTCCCCCTTGTCACTTCACACCTTGGAGTGCCTGACAGAGGGCCTAGAGACCAAAGAGCAAAGGGGGAAGGCCTCTGGCTCTACTGCTTGCCCATGGGGAGAGAAGTTCTGGGAGTCTATCTGGAAGGTCTAGAGAGTAGTGATTGATTGGGGAGCTACATCACGGGCGGACCTGGCCAGGTGAAGCTTGACATCACCGTGGGACCTGGCCAGGTGAAGCTCGCTGACAAGTGGCAGCCTCTCCGGAGACTACTAATTCCGCTCCTAACATTCTATGCAAATAACCGGCTGAGTGCCATGGGCAGAAAACATTGACACATACCTGCCAGAGGCCTATTCTGGGTCTGGAGAGTCCACCCTGGTCTCCCCTGCAACTCATCATCTCAGCACACACTTTGCCTGCACGCATGGAAACCGCCTCTCTCCACGAATGTCTTCACCTGCTAGGAAACACACGATGTCACTCAGCCAAAGGAGAGCACAGGCCAAGTCAACTGAAGCCCCCATTTTCAAGATTTTGCCCTCTGCTGCTCCACAGCCTCCGGTGGCACACTGCATGTGCGTCACTTCTCGATAGACAAGGACGAAATCCGGGCATCCAGGGCCCCAGCCGTCCACAGTCTACGGATGGCGGCATATGGAACACCTCTTTGCCTCGTACAGCAGGGAGGCCTGGGCCCTAGACTGGCTCCGCTAGAGCTCCACGACCTCAGCTATTTTCATTGACCTTTGGCCCGTGCCCTCGTGAGTGTGTCATCTCTACTTCCACTTCTCTTCCCACCACACTGAATCCGCCACCTGCGGATACCTGAGCGTGGACATCAACATCTATCACTGGCTGCAGTGTCACAGGTCACTAGGTGTCTAGGCTCAGGCTGACCTTGGCTGTCTTCTGCCCAGGCAAGGAACCTAATCCTTCCAAGGAAATCAGGACACGTGCTCACTGGCCGACATCCTTTCTTTCATCCACACAGTGGTCTAGATGAGGGTAATGAGGCCAGGTAGGCAAGGTGAGGGCTGAGTGTGGGGCCTAAGGCTTCTTTCCCAATCACCATGCTGACAGCCACCGGAAGGCTGGGCGGAACTTCGGACGGGGACGAGTCACAAACACTCAGCCAATAGGAGAGGTCCAGCCTAACCGGCCAGTTCCGCAGAGCCCTCCATTTTACCCATGGACAGACAACGCCCCCTTGCGTCTTTGGCCACAAAATCCAGGGCACCCAGGGAATAACTTCACAGTAGGCAACCCCTGATGTGAACACGTTCGACACACTGGGACAGCAGGCAGGTACCTCTTTTCCACTTACGCTAGGATATCACTAGGCAAGGCGCCCTTCCTCAGCATCTGTGGCCTCTCACGTATGTGTTCACTCAGAGGAATCTCTTCATTCTACCCCTGAGACACATCACAAGTATGAGGGGCCTGAGAGAGAGCCTAGAGATGGAACGGGGGAGGCTTCTGGCTGTACTGCTTCCCCGTGGGGACAGAATAGCAGGTAGTCTCTCTGGAAGGTCTTAGCTTCTGTTGACTGACACGCGCAATACAGTAGGGGCGGACCATGGCCAGGGGGAGCTTGTGGGCAGATGCAACCTCTCCGGCGACGAATAATTGCGCTGCTGCTTTGTATGGTGAAAACCTCCCCCCGCCAAGGGGGATGGGTAGAGAACATTGACCCACACCCGCCAGGGGCCTTTCCTGGGACTAAAGATCCCAACGTGGTCTCAACGTCGTCACCCTCTCAACACACACCTTTCCTGCACACGTAATCCTGCCTTTCTCCGTCAGGGCCCTATCCTACCAGGAAAAAAAGCAAGCCGCTCAAAGAGGCCGATGCCAGGGAAATCGAGGAAACACTGCCAGTTTCCAAATTTTTGCTGTCTACACGTCCCCGCCTCCGGTGCAAGGCTGCCTATGTGGCCGGGCTCCGAAGGCAAGGCCGAAATCCTGGCAGCCTGGGCCCCAGCAGTGCAATGGTTGATGGACGTGGGGACACGGATGACCTGTTCGCCACATACAGGAGGGATCCTTGGGCTCTTCACTGGCTCGCCATTCAGCTCCACGACGTCCACTACTGGCCCTGGCCTTTGCTTTGGCTGGTGCCCCATTAAACGTGTGCTCCGGAGCGATGTTTCTCCACCCATCAGTAGCGTTCTGCCACCAGGGGATATGTGAGTGTGGGAGTCACCATTTGTCACTGGCAGCAGCGTCACAAGTCACTAGACTTCCAGCTACCCGCTGACCTAGGCTGCCTTCTGCCCCAGGCAAGGTCCCGAATCCTTTATCCCAGATGCTGACACCTGGGCACTGGCGGACATTGATTTTTATCAACACAGAGGTCTGAGTGAGGGTCAGAGGGCCAGGTAGGTGAAGTGAAGGCCAGGTGGGCGGGGCTGAGGCTTCTTTGCCATCACCATAGAGACAGTCCCCCCACCGCAAGAGTGGGCGGAGCTTGGGATGGGCCTGGTGACAAGACTGAGCCAATGGCAGAGATCCGGCCCGCCAGGCAGATGACACAGGGCCCTCCATTGGGACCTATGACCCCTAGTGGCCACAGGATTTGAGCACGCCCCGGGAAAGGCTACGCAGGCACAAGGGAGCCCCTGGTGCGGACTGCTTCAGGGCATTGGCAGAGCACGCCAGGTACCTCTTTCCCACTTTCCTGAGGATATCAGTAGGCAAGGCATCCCCACTCAGCATCTCTTGCCTCTCTCTGTCTCTCTCTGCTTGTCTTCGTTCTCTGAAATCTCTTCCTTCTCCCCCTTGTCACTTCACACCTTGGAGTGCCTGACAGAGGGCCTAGAGACCAAAGAGCAAAGGGGGAAGGCCTCTGGCTCTACTGCTTGCCCATGGGGACAGAAGTTCTGGGAGTCTATCTGGAAGGTCTAGAGAGTAGTGATTGATTGGGGAGCTACATCACGGGCGGACCTGGCCAGGTGAAGCTTGACATCACCGTGGGACCTGGCCAGGTGAAGCTCGCTGACAAGTGGCAGCCTCTCCGGAGACTACTAATTCCGCTCCTAACATTCTATGCAAATAACCGGCTGAGTGCCAGGGGCAGAAAACATTGACACATACCTGCCAGAGGCCTATTCTGGGTCTGAAGAGTCCACCCTGGTCTCCAGGAACTCATTATCTCAGCACACACTTTGCCTGCACGCATGGAAACCGCCTCTCTCCACGAATGTCTTCACCTGCTAGGAAACACACGATGTCACTCAGCCAAAGGAGAGCACAGGCCAAGTCAACTGAAGCCCCCATTTTCAAGATTTTGCCCTCTGCTGCTCCACAGCCTCCGGTGGCACACTGCATGTGCGTCACTTCTCGGTAGACAAGGATGAAATCCGGGCATCCAGGGCCCCAGCCGTCCACAGTCTACGGATGGCGGCATATGGAACACCTCTTTGCCTCGTACAGCAGGGAGGCCTGGGCCCTAGACTGGCTCCGCTAGAGCTCCACGACCTCAGCTATTTTCCCTGACCTTTGGCCTGTGCCCTCGTGAGTGTGTCATCTCTACTTCCACTTCTCTTCCCACCACACTGAATCCGCCACCTGCGGATACCTGAGCGTGGACATCAACATCTATCACTGGCTGCAGTGTCACAGGTCACTAGGTGTCTAGGCTCAGGCTGACCTTGGCTGTCTTCTGCCCAGGCAAGGAACCTAATCCTTCCAAGGAAATCAGGACACGTGCTCACTGGCCGACATCCTTTCTTTCATCCACACAGCGGTCTAGATGAGGGGAAAGAGGCCAGGTAGGCCAGGTGAGGGCTGAGTGTGGGGCCTAAGGCTTCTTTCCCAATCACCATGGTGACAGCCACCGGAAGGCTGGGCGGAACTTCTGACGGGGACGAGTCACAAACACTCAGCCAATAGGAGAGGTCCAGCCTAACCGGCCAGTTCCGCAGAGCCCTCCATTTTACCCATGGACAGACAACGGCCCCTTGCGTCTTTGGCCACAAAATCCAGGGCACCCAGGGAATAACTTCACAGTAGGCAACCCCTGATGTGAACACGTTCGACACACTGGGACAGCAGGCAGGTACCTCTTTTCCACTTACGCTAGGATATCACTAGGCAAGGCGCCCTTCCTCAGCATCTGTGGCCTCTCACGTATGTGTTCACTCAGAGGAATCTCTTCATTCTACCCCTGAGACACATCACAAGTATGAGGGGCCTGAGAGAGAGCCTAGAGATGGAACGGGGGAGGCTTCTGGCTGTACTGCTTCCCCGTGGGGACAGAATAGCAGGTAGTCTCTCTGGAAGGTCTTAGCTTCTGTTGACTGACACGCGCAATACAGTAGGGGCGGACCCAGGCCAGGGGGAGCTTGTGGGCAGATGCAACCTCTCCGGCAACGAATAATTGCGCTGCTGCTTTGTATGGTGAAAACCTCCCCCCGCCAAGGGGGATGGGTAGAGAACATTGACCCATACCCGCCAGGGGCCTTTCCTGGGACTAAAGATCCCAACGTGGTCTCAACGTAGTCACCCTCTCAACACGCACCTTTCCTGCACACGTAATCCTGCCTTTCTCCGTCAGGGCCCTATCCTACCAGGAAAAAAAGCAAGCCGCTCAAAAAGGCCGATGCCAGGGAAATCGAGGAAACACTGCCAGTTTCCAAATTTTTGCTGTCTACACGTCCCCGCCTCCGGTGCAAGGCTGCCTATGTGGCCGGGCTCCGAAGGCAAGGCCGAAATCCTGGCAGCCTGGGCCCCAGCAGTCCAATGGTTGATGGACGTGGGGACACGGATGACCTGTTCGCCACACACAGGAGGGATCCTTGGGCTCTTCACTGGCTCGTCATTCAGCTCCACGACGTCCACTACTGTCCCTGGCCTTTGCTTTGGCTGGTGCCCCATTAAACGTGTGCTCCGGAGCGATGTTTCTCCACCCATCACTAGCATTCTGCCACCAGGGGATATGTGAGTGTGGGAGTCACCATTTGTCACTGGCAGCAGTGTCACAAGTCACTAGACTTCCAGCTACCCGCTGACCTAGGCTGCCTTCTGCCCCAGGCAAGGTCCCGAATCCTTTATCCCAGATGCTGACACCTGGGCACTGGCGGACATTGATTTTTATCAACACAGAGGTCTGAGTGAGGGTCAGAGGGCCAGGTAGGTGAAGTGAAGGCCAGGTGGGCGGGGCTGAGGCTTCTTTGCCATCACCATAGAGACAGTCCCCCCACCGCAAGAGTGGGCGGAGCTTGGGATGGGCCTGGTGACAAGACTGAGCCAATGGCAGAGATCCGGCCCGCCAGGCAGATGACACAGGGCCCTCCATTGTGACCTATGACCCCTAGTGGCCACAGGATTTGAGCACGCCCCGGGAAAGGCTACGCAGGCACAAGGGAGCCCCTGGTGCGGACTGCTTCAGGGCATTGGCAGAGCACGCCAGGTACCTCTTTCCCACTTTCCTGAGGATATCAGTAGGCAAGGCATCCCCACTCAGCATCTCTTGCCTCTCTCTGTCTCTCTCTGCTTGTCTTCGTTCTCTGAAATCTCTTCCTTCTCCCCCTTGTCACTTCACACCTTGGAGTGCCTGACAGAGGGCCTAGAGACCAAAGAGCAAAGGGGGAAGGCCTCTGGCTCTACTGCTTGCCCATGGGGAGAGAAGTTCTGGGAGTCTATCTGGAAGGTCTAGAGAGTAGTGATTGATTGGGGAGCTACATCACGGGCGGACCTGGCCAGGTGAAGCTTGACATCACCGTGGGACCTGGCCAGGTGAAGCTCGCTGACAAGTGGCAGCCTCTCCGGAGACTACTAATTCCGCTCCTAACATTCTATGCAAATAACCGGCTGAGTGCCATGGGCAGAAAACATTGACACATACCTGCCAGAGGCCTATTCTGGGTCTGGAGAGTCCACCCTGGTCTCCCCTGCAACTCATCATCTCAGCACACACTTTGCCTGCACGCATGGAAACCGCCTCTCTCCACGAATGTCTTCACCTGCTAGGAAACACACGATGTCACTCAGCCAAAGGAGAGCACAGGCCAAGTCAACTGAAGCCCCCATTTTCAAGATTTTGCCCTCTGCTGCTCCACAGCCTCCGGTGGCACACTGCATGTGCGTCACTTCTCGGTAGACGAGGCCGAAATCCGGGCATCCAGGGCCCCAGCCGTCCAGAATCTACGGATGGCGGCATATGGATCACCTCTTTGCCTCGTACAGCAGGGAGGCCTGGGCCCTAGACTGGCTCCGCTAGAGCTCCACGACCTCAGCTATTTTCCCTGACCTTTGGCCTGTGCCCTCGTGAGTGTGTCATCTCTACTTCCACTTCTCTTCCCACCACACTGAATCCGCCACCTGCGGATACCTGAGCGTGGACATCAACATCTATCACTGGCTGCAGTGTCACAGGTCACTAGGTGTCTAGGCTCAGGCTGACCTTGGCTGTCTTCTGCCCAGGCAAGGAACCTAATCCTTCCAAGGAAATCAGGACACGTGCTCACTGGCGACATCCTTTCTTTCATCCACACAGTGGTCTAGATGAGGGTAATGAGGCCAGGTAGGCCAGGTGAGGGCTGAGTGTGGGGCCTAAGGCTTCTTTCCCAATCACCATGGTGACAGCCACCGGAAGGCTGGGCGGAACTTTGGACGGGGACGAGTCACAAACACTCAGCCAATAGGAGAGGTCCAGCCTAACCGGCCAGTTCCGCAGAGCCCTCCATTTTACCCATGGACAGACAACGGCCCCTTGCGTCTTTGGCCACAAAATCCAGGGCACCCAGGGAATAACTTCACAGTAGGCAACCCCTGATGTGAACACGTTCGACACACTGGGACAGCAGGCAGGTACCTCTTTTCCACTTACGCTAGGATATCACTAGGCAAGGCGCCCTTCCTCAGCATCTGTGGCCTCTCACGTATGTGTTCACTCAGAGGAATCTCTTCATTCTACCCCTGAGACACATCACAAGTATGAGGGGCCTGAGAGAGAGCCTAGAGATGGAACGGGGGAGGCTTCTGGCTGTACTGCTTCCCCGTGGGGACAGAATAGCAGGTAGTCTCTCTGGAAGGTCTTAGCTTCTGTTGACTGACACGCGTAATACAGTAGGGGCGGACCCTGGCCAGGGGGAGCATGTGGGCAGATGCAACCTCTCCGGCGACGAATAATTGCGCTGCTGCTTTGTATGGTGAAAACCTCCCCCCGCCAAGGGGGATGGGTAGAGAACATTGACCCACACCCGCCAGGGGCCTTTCCTGGGACTAAAGATCCCAACGTGGTCTCAACGTCGTCACCCTCTCAACACACACCTTTCCTGCACACGTAATCCTGCCTTTCTCCGTCAGGGCCCTATCCTACCAGGAAAAAAAGCAAGCCGCTCAAAGAGGCCGATGCCAGGGAAATCGAGGAAACACTGCCAGTTTCCAAATTTTTGCTGTCTACACGTCCCCGCCTCCGGTGCAAGGCTGCCTATGTGGCCGGGCTCCGAAGGCAAGGCCGAAATCCTGGCAGCCTGGGCCCCAGCAGTCCAATGGTTGATGGACGTGGGGACACGGATGACCTGTTCGCCACATACAGGAGGGATCCTTGGGCCCTTCACTGGCTCGTCATTCAGCTCCACGACGTCCACTACTGTCCCTGGCCTTTGCTTTGGCTGGTGCCCCATTAAACGTGTGCTCCGGAGCGATGTTTCTCCACCCATCACTAGCATTCTGCCACCAGGGGATATGTGAGTGTGGGAGTCACCATTTGTCACTGGCAGCAGTGTCACAAGTCACTAGACTTCCAGCTACCCGCTGACCTAGGCTGCCTTCTGCCCCAGGCAAGGTCCCGAATCCTTTATCCCAGATGCTGACACCTGGGCACTGGCGGACATTGATTTTTATCAACACAGAGGTCTGAGTGAGGGTCAGAGGGCCAGGTAGGTGAAGTCAAGGCCAGGTGGGCGGGGCTGAGGCTTCTTTGCCATCACCATAGAGACAGTCCCCCCACCGCAAGAGTGGGCGGAGCTTGGGATGGGCCTGGTGACAAGACTGAGCCAATGGCAGAGATCCGGCCCGCCAGGCAGATGACACAGGGCCCTCCATTGTGACCTATGACCCCTAGTGGCCACAGGATTTGAGCACGCCCCGGGAAAGGCTACGCAGGCACAAGGGAGCCCCTGGTGCGGACTGCTTCAGGGCATTGGCAGAGCACGCCAGGTACCTCTTTCCCACTTTCCTGAGGATATCAGTAGGCAAGGCATCCCCACTCAGCATCTCTTGCCTCTCTCTCTCTCTCTCTGCTTGTCTTCGTTCTCTGAAATCTCTTCCTTCTCCCCCTTGTCACTTCACACCTTGGAGTGCCTGACAGAGGGCCTAGAGACCAAAGAGCAAAGGGGGAAGGCCTCTGGCTCTACTGCTTGCCCATGGGGAGAGAAGTTCTGGGAGTCTATCTGGAAGGTCTAGAGAGTAGTGATTGATTGGGGAGCTACATCACGGGCGGACCTGGCCAGGTGAAGCTTGACATCACCGTGGGACCTGGCCAGGTGAAGCTCGCTGACAAGTGGCAGCCTCTCCGGAGACTACTAATTCCGCTCCTAACATTCTATGCAAATAACCGGCTGAGTGCCATGGGCAGAAAACATTGACACATACCTGCCAGAGGCCTATTCTGGGTCTGGAGAGTCCACCCTGGTCTCCCCTGCAACTCATCATCTCAGCACACACTTTGCCTGCACGCATGGAAACCGCCTCTCTCCACGAATGTCTTCACCTGCTAGGAAACACACGATGTCACTCAGCCAAAGGAGAGCACAGGCCAAGTCAACTGAAGCCCCCATTTTCAAGATTTTGCCCTCTGCTGCTCCACAGCCTCCGGTGGCACACTGCATGTGTGTCACTTCTCGGTAGACGAGGCCGAAATCCGGGCATCCAGGGCCCCAGCCGTCCAGAATCTACGGATGGCGGCATATGGATCACCTCTTTGCCTCGTACAGCAGGGAGGCCTGGGCCCTAGACTGGCTCCGCTAGAGCTCCACGACCTCAGCTATTTTCGCTGACCTTTGGCCTGTGCCCTCGTGATTGTGTCATCTCTACTTCCACTTCTCTTCCCACCACACTGAATCCGCCACCTGCGGATACCTGAGCGTGGACATCAACATCTATCACTGGCTGCAGTGTCACAGGTCACTAGGTGTCTAGGCTCAGGCTGACCTTGGCTGTCTTCTGCCCAGGCAAGGAACCTAATCCTTCCAAGGAAATCAGGACACGTGCTCACTGGCCGACATCCTTTCTTTCATCCACACAGTGGTCTAGATGAGGGTAATGAGGCCAGGTAGGCCAGGTGAGGGCTGAGTGTGGGGCCTAAGGCTTCTTTCCCAATCACCATGGTGACAGCCACCGGAAGGCTGGGCGGAACTTCGGACGGGGACGAGTCACAAACACTCAGCCAATAGGAGAGGTCCAGCCTAACCGGCCAGTTCCGCAGAGCCCTCCATTTTACCCATGGACAGACAACGGCCCCTTGCGTCTTTGGCCACAAAATCCAGGGCACCCAGGGAATAACTTCACAGTAGGCAACCCCTGATGTGAACACGTTCGACACACTGGGACAGCAGGCAGGTACCTCTTTTCCACTTACGCTAGGATATCACTAGGCAAGGCGCCCTTCCTCAGCATCTGTGGCCTCTCACGTATGTGTTCACTCAGAGGAATCTCTTCATTCTACCCCTGAGACACATCACAAGTATGAGGGGCCTGAGAGAGAGCCTAGAGATGGAACGGGGGAGGCTTCTGGCTGTACTGCTTCCCCGTGGGGACAGAATAGCAGGTAGTCTCTCTGGAAGGTCTTAGCTTCTGTTGACTGACACGCGCAATACAGTAGGGGCGGACCCAGGCCAGGGGGAGCTTGTGGGCAGATGCAACCTCACCGGCGACGAATAATTGCGCTGCTGCTTTGTATGGTGAAAACCTCCCCCCGCCAAGGGGGATGGGTAGAGAACATTGACCCATACTCGCCAGGGGACTTTCCTGGGACTAAAGATCCCAACGTGGTCTCAACGTAGTCACCCTCTCAACACGCACCTTTCCTGCACACGTAATCCTGCCTTTCTCCGTCAGGGCCCTATCCTACCAGGAAAAAAAGGAAGCCGCTCAAAGAGGCCGATGCCAGGGAAATCGAGGAAACACTGCCAGTTTCCAAATTTTTGCTGTCTACACGTCCCCGCCTCCGGTGCAAGGCTGCCTATGTGGTCGGGCTCCGAAGGCAAGGCCGAAATCCTGGCAGCCTGGGCCCCAGCAGTGCAATGGTTGATGGACGTGGGGACACGGATGACCTGTTCGCCACACACAGGAGGGATCCTTGGGCCCTTCACTGGCTCGCCATTCAGCTCCACGACGTCCACTACTGGCCCTGGCCTTTGCTTTGGCTGGTGCCCCATTAAACGTGTGCTCCGGAGCGATGTTTCTCCACCCATCACTAGCATTCTGCCACCAGGGGATATGTGAGTGTGGGAGTCACCATTTGTCACTGGCAGCAGTGTCACAAGTCACTAGACTTCCAGCTACCCGCTGACCTAGGCTGCCTTCTGCCCCAGGCAAGGTCCCGAATCCTTTATCCCAGATGCTGACACCTGGGCACTGGCGGACATTGATTTTTATCAACACAGAGGTCTGAGTGAGGGTCAGAGGGCCAGGTAGGTGAAGTGAAGGCCAGGTGGGCGGGGCTGAGGCTTCTTTGCCATCACCATAGAGACAGTCCCCCCACCGCAAGAGTGGGCGGAGCTTGGGATGGGCCTGGTGACAAGACTGAGCCAATGGCAGAGATCCGGCCCGCCAGGCAGATGACACAGGGCCCTCCATTGTGACCTATGACCCCTAGTGGCCACAGGATTTGAGCACGCCCCGGGAAAGGCTACGCAGGCACAAGGGAGCCCCTGGTGCGGACTGCTTCAGGGCATTGGCAGAGCACGCCAAGTACCTCTTTCCCACTTTCCTGAGGATATCAGTAGGCAAGGCATCCCCACTCAGCATCTCTTGCCTCTCTCTGTCTCTCTCTGCTTGTCTTCGTTCTCTGAAATCTCTTCCTTCTCCCCCTTGTCACTTCACACCTTGGAGTGCCTGACAGAGGGCCTAGAGACCAAAGAGCAAAGGGGGAAGGCCTCTGGCTCTACTGCTTGCCCATGGGGAGAGAAGTTCTGGGAGTCTATCTGGAAGGTCTAGAGAGTAGTGATTGATTGGGGAGCTACATCACGGGCGGACCTGGCCAGGTGAAGCTTGACATCACCGTGGGACCTGGCCAGGTGAAGCTCGCTGACAAGTGGCAGCCTCTCCGGAGACTACTAATTCCGCTCCTAACATTCTATGCAAATAATCGGCTGAGTGCCATGGGCAGAAAACATTGACACATACCTGCCAGAGGCCTATTCTGGGTCTGGAGAGTCCACCCTGGTCTCCCCTGCAACTCATCATCTCAGCACACACTTTGCCTGCACGCATGGAAACCGCCTCTCTCCACGAATGTCTTCACCTGCTAGGAAACACACGATGTCACTCAGCCAAAGGAGAGCACAGGCCAAGTCAACTGAAGCCCCCATTTTCAAGATTTTGCCCTCTGCTGCTCCACAGCCTCCGGTGGCACACTGCATGTGCGTCACTTCTCGGTAGACGAGGCCGAAATCCGGGCATCCAGGGCCCCAGCCGTCCAGAATCTACGGATGGCGGCATATGGATCACCTCTTTGCCTCGTACAGCAGGGAGGCCTGGGCCCTAGACTGGCTCCGCTAGAGCTCCACGACCTCAGCTATTTTCGCTGACCTTTGGCCTGTGCCCTCGTGATTGTGTCATCTCTACTTCCACTTCTCTTCCCACCACACTGAATCCGCCACCTGCGGATACCTGAGCGTGGACATCAACATCTATCACTGGCTGCAGTGTCACAGGTCACTAGGTGTCTAGGCTCAGGCTGACCTTGGCTGTCTTCTGCCCAGGCAAGGAACCTAATCCTTCCAAGGAAATCAGGACACGTGCTCACTGGCCGACATCCTTACTTTCATCCACACAGCGGTCTAGATGAGGGGAAAGAGGCCAGGTAGGCCAGGTGAGGGCTGAGTGTGGGGCCTAAGGCTTCTTTCCCAATCACCATGGTGACAGCCACCGGAAGGCTGGGCGGAACTTCGGACGGGGACGAGTCACAAACACTCAGCCAATAGGAGAGGTCCAGCCTAACCGGCCAGTTCCGCAGAGCCCTCCATTTTACCCATGGACAGACAACGGCCCCTTGCGTCTTTGGCCACAAAATCCAGGGCACCCAGGGAATAACTTCACAGTAGGCAACCCCTGATGTGAACACGTTCGACACACTGGGACAGCAGGCAAGTACCTCTTTTCCACTTACGCTAGGATATCACTAGGCAAGGCGCCCTTCCTCAGCATCTGTGGCCTCTCACGTATGTGTTCACTCAGAGGAATCTCTTCATTCTACCCCTGAGACACATCACAAGTATGAGGGGCCTGAGAGAGAGCCTAGAGATGGAACGGGGGAGGCTTCTGGCTGTACTGCTTCCCCGTGGGGACAGAATAGCAGGTAGTCTCTCTGGAAGGTCTTAGCTTCTGTTGACTGACACGCGCAATACAGTAGGGGCGGACCCTGGCCAGGGGGAGCTTGTGGGCAGATGCAACCTCTCCGGCGACGAATAATTGCGCTGCTGCTTTGTATGGTGAAAACCTCCCCCCGCCAAGGGGGATGGGTAGAGAACATTGACCCACACCCGCCAGGGGCCTTTCCTGGGACTAAAGATCCCAACGTGGTCTCAACGTCGTCACCCTCTCAACACACACCTTTCCTGCACACGTAATCCTGCCTTTCTCCGTCAGGGCCCTATCCTACCAGGAAAAAAAGGAAGCCGCTCAAAGAGGCCGATGCCAGGGAAATCGAGGAAACACTGCCAGTTTCCAAATTTTTGCTGTCTACACGTCCCCGCCTCCGGTGCAAGGCTGCCTATGTGGCCGGGCTCCGAAGGCAAGGCCGAAATCCTGGCAGCCTGGGCCCCAGCAGTGCAATGGTTGATGGTCGTGGGGACACGGATGACCTGTTCGCCACATACCAGAGGGATCCTTGGGCTTTTCACTGGCTCGCCATTCAGCTCCACGACGTCCACTACTGGCCCTGGCCTTTGCTTTGGCTGGTGCCCCATTAAACGTGTGCTCCGGAGCGATCTTTCTCCACCCATCACTAGCATTCTGCCACCAGGGGATATGTGAGTGTGGGAGTCACCATTTGTCACTGGCAGCAGTGTCACAAGTCACTAGACTTCCAGCTACCCGCTGACCTAGGCTGCCTTCTGCCCCAGGCAAGGTCCCGAATCCTTTATCCCAGATGCTGACACCTGGGCACTGGCGGACATTGATTTTTATCAACACAGAGGTCTGAGTGAGGGTCAGAGGGCCAGGTAGGTGAAGTGAAGGCCAGGTGGGCGGGGCTGAGGCTTCTTTGCCATCACCATAGAGACAGTCCCCCCACCGCAAGAGTGGGCGGAGCTTGGGATGGGCCTGGTGACAAGACTGAGCCAATGGCAGAGATCCGGCCCGCCAGGCAGATGACACAGGGCCCTCCATTGTGACCTATGACCCCTAGTGGCCACAGGATTTGAGCACGCCCCGGGAAAGGCTACGCAGGCACAAGGGAGCCCCTGGTGCGGACTGCTTCAGGGCATTGGCAGAGCACGCCAGGTACCTCTTTCCCACTTTCCTGAGGATATCAGTAGGCAAGGCATCCCCACTCAGCATCTCTTGCCTCTCTCTCTCTCTCTCTGCTTGTCTTCGTTCTCTGAAATCTCTTCCTTCTCCCCCTTGTCACTTCACACCTTGGAGTGCCTGACAGAGGGCCTAGAGACCAAAGAGCAAAGGGGGAAGGCCTCTGGCTCTACTGCTTGCCCATGGGGAGAGAAGTTCTGGGAGTCTATCTGGAAGGTCTAGAGAGTAGTGATTGATTGGGGAGCTACATCACGGGCGGACCTGGCCAGGTGAAGCTTGACATCACCGTGGGACCTGGCCAGGTGAAGCTCGCTGACAAGTGGCAGCCTCTCCGGAGACTACTAATTCCGCTCCTAACATTCTATGCAAATAACCGGCTGAGTGCCATGGGCAGAAAACATTGACACATACCTGCCAGAGGCCTATTCTGGGTCTGGAGAGTCCACCCTGGTCTCCCCTGCAACTCATCATCTCAGCACACACTTTGCCTGCACGCATGGAAACCGCCTCTCTCCACGAATGTCTTCACCTGCTAGGAAACACACGATGTCACTCAGCCAAAGGAGAGCACAGGCCAAGTCAACTGAAGCCCCCATTTTCAAGATTTTGCCCTCTGCTGCTCCACAGCCTCCGGTGGCACACTGCATGTGCGTCACTTCTCGGTAGACGAGGCCGAAATCCGGGCATCCAGGGCCCCAGCCGTCCAGAATCTACGGATGGCGGCATATGGATCACCTCTTTGCCTCGTACAGCAGGGAGGCCTGGGCCCTAGACTGGCTCCGCTAGAGCTCCACGACCTCAGCTATTTTCCCTGACCTTTGGCCTGTGCCCTCGTGATTGTGTCATCTCTACTTCCACTTCTCTTCCCACCACACTGAATCCGCCACCTGCGGATACCTGAGCGTGGACATCAACATCTATCACTGGCTGCAGTGTCACAGGTCACTAGGTGTTTAGGCTCAGGCTGACCTTGGCTGTCTTCTGCCCAGGCAAGGAACCTAATCCTTCCAAGGAAATGAGGACACGTGCTCACTGGCCGACATCCTTACTTTCATCCACGCAGCGGTCTAGATGAGGGGAAAGAGGCCAGGTAGGCCAGGTGAGGGCTGAGTGTGGGGCCTAAGGCTTCTTTCCCAATCACCATGGTGACAGCCACCGGAAGGCTGGGCGGAACTTCGGACGGGGACGAGTCACAAACACTCAGCCAATAGGAGAGGTCCAGCCTAACCGGCCAGTTCCGCAGAGCCCTCCATTTTACCCATGGACAGACAACGGCCCCTTGCGTCTTTGGCCACAAAATCCAGGGCACCCAGGGAATAACTTCACAGTAGGCAACCCCTGATGTGAACACGTTCGACACACTGGGACAGCAGGCAAGTACCTCTTTTCCACTTACGCTAGGATATCACTAGGCAAGGCGCCCTTCCTCAGCATCTGTGGCCTCTCACGTATGTGTTCACTCAGAGGAATCTCTTCATTCTACCCCTGAGACACATCACAAGTATGAGGGGCCTGAGAGAGAGCCTAGAGATGGAACGGGGGAGGCTTCTGGCTGTACTGCTTCCCCGTGGGGACAGAATAGCAGGTAGTCTCTCTGGAAGGTCTTAGCTTCTGTTGACTGACACGCGCAATACAGTAGGGGCGGACCCTGGCCAGGGGGAGCTTGTGGGCAGATGCAACCTCTCCGGCGACGAATAATTGCGCTGCTGCTTTGTATGGTGAAAACCTCCCCCCGCCAAGGGGGATGGGTAGAGAACATTGACCCACACCCGCCAGGGGCCTTTCCTGGGACTAAAGATCCCAACGTGGTCTCAACGTCGTCACCCTCTCAACACACACCTTTCCTGCACACGTAATCCTGCCTTTCTCCGTCAGGGCCCTATCCTACCAGGAAAAAAAGGAAGCCGCTCAAACAGGCCGATGCCAGGGAAATCGAGGAAACACTGCCAGTTTCCAAATTTTTGCTGTCTACACGTCCCCGCCTCCGGTGCAAGGCTGCCTATGTGGCCGGGCTCCGAAGGCAAGGCCGAAATCCTGGCAGCCTGGGCCCCAGCAGTGCAATGGTTGATGGTCGTGGGGACACGGATGACCTGTTCGCCACATACCGGAGGGATCCTTGGGCTTTTCACTGGCTCGCCATTCAGCTCCACGACGTCCACTACTGGCCCTGGCCTTTGCTTTGGCTGGTGCCCCATTAAACGTGTGCTCCGGAGCGATCTTTCTCCACCCATCACTAGCATTCTGCCACCAGGGGATATGTGAGTGTGGGAGTCACCATTTGTCACTGGCAGCAGTGTCACAAGTCACTAGACTTCCAGCTACCCGCTGACCTAGGCTGCCTTCTGCCCCAGGCAAGGTCCCGAATCCTTTATCCCAGATGCTGACACCTGGGCACTGGCGGACATTGATTTTTATCAACACAGAGGTCTGAGTGAGGGTCAGAGGGCCAGGTAGGTGAAGTGAAGGCCAGGTGGGCGGGGCTGAGGCTTCTTTGCCATCACCATAGAGACAGTCCCCCCACCGCAAGAGTGGGCGGAGCTTGGGATGGGCCTGGTGACAAGACTGAGCCAATGGCAGAGATCCGGCCCGCCAGGCAGATGACACAGGGCCCTCCATTGTGACCTATGACCCCTAGTGGCCACAGGATTTGAGCACGCCCCGGGAAAGGCTACGCAGGCACAAGGGAGCCCCTGGTGCGGACTGCTTCAGGGCATTGGCAGAGCACGCCAGGTACCTCTTTCCCACTTTCCTGAGGATATCAGTAGGCAAGGCATCCCCACTCAGCATCTCTTGCCTCTCTCTCTCTCTCTCTGCTTGTCTTCGTTCTCTGAAATCTCTTCCTTCTCCCCCTTGTCACTTCACACCTTGGAGTGCCTGACAGAGGGCCTAGAGACCAAAGAGCAAAGGGGGAAGGCCTCTGGCTCTACTGCTTGCCCATGGGGAGAGAAGTTCTGGGAGTCTATCTGGAAGGTCTAGAGAGTAGTGATTGATTGGGGAGCTACATCACGGGCGGACCTGGCCAGGTGAAGCTTGACATCACCGTGGGACCTGGCCAGGTGAAGCTCGCTGACAAGTGGCAGCCTCTCCGGAGACTACTAATTCCGCTCCTAACATTCTATGCAAATAACCGGCTGAGTGCCATGGGCAGAAAACATTGACACATACCTGCCAGAGGCCTATTCTGGGTCTGGAGAGTCCACCCTGGTCTCCCCTGCAACTCATCATCTCAGCACACACTTTGCCTGCACGCATGGAAACCGCCTCTCTCCACGAATGTCTTCACCTGCTAGGAAACACACGATGTCACTCAGCCAAAGGAGAGCACAGGCCAAGTCAACTGAAGCCCCCATTTTCAAGATTTTGCCCTCTGCTGCTCCACAGCCTCCGGTGGCACACTGCATGTGCGTCACTTCTCGGTAGACGAGGCCGAAATCCGGGCATCCAGGGCCCCAGCCGTCCAGAATCTACGGATGGCGGCATATGGATCACCTCTTTGCCTCGTACAGCAGGGAGGCCTGGGCCCTAGACTGGCTCCGCTAGAGCTCCACGACCTCAGCTATTTTCGCTGACCTTTGGCCTGTGCCCTCGTGATTGTGTCATCTCTACTTCCACTTCTCTTCCCACCACACTGAATCCGCCACCTGCGGATACCTGAGCGTGGACATCAACATCTATCACTGGCTGCAGTGTCACAGGTCACTAGGTGTTTAGGCTCAGGCTGACCTTGGCTGTCTTCTGCCCAGGCAAGGAACCTAATCCTTCCAAGGAAATGAGGACACGTGCTCACTGGCCGACATCCTTACTTTCATCCACGCAGCGGTCTAGATGAGGGGAAAGAGGCCAGGTAGGCCAGGTGAGGGCTGAGTGTGGGGCCTAAGGCTTCTTTCCCAATCACCATGGTGACAGCCACCGGAAGGCTGGGCGGAACTTCGGACGGGGACGAGTCACAAACACTCAGCCAATAGGAGAGGTCCAGCCTAACCGGCCAGTTCCGCAGAGCCCTCCATTTTACCCATGGACAGACAACGGCCCCTTGCGTCTTTGGCCACAAAATCCAGGGCACCCAGGGAATAACTTCACAGTAGGCAACCCCTGATGTGAACACGTTCGACACACTGGGACAGCAGGCAGGTACCTCTTTTCCACTTACGCTAGGATATCACTAGGCAAGGCGCCCTTCCTCAGCATCTGTGGCCTCTCACGTATGTGTTCACTCAGAGGAATCTCTTCATTCTACCCCTGAGACACATCACAAGTATGAGGGGCCTGAGAGAGAGCCTAGAGATGGAACGGGGGAGGCTTCTGGCTGTACTGCTTCCCCGTGGGGACAGAATAGCAGGTAGTCTCTCTGGAAGGTCTTAGCTTCTGTTGACTGACACGCGCAATACAGTAGGGGCGGACCCTGGCCAGGGGGAGCTTGTGGGCAGATGCAACCTCTCCGGCGACGAATAATTGCGCTGCTGCTTTGTATGGTGAAAACCTCCCCCCGCCAAGGGGGATGGGTAGAGAACATTGACCCACACCCGCCAGGGGCCTTTCCTGGGACTAAAGATCCCAACGTGGTCTCAACGTCGTCACCCTCTCAACACACACCTTTCCTGCACACGTAATCCTGCCTTTCTCCGTCAGGGCCCTATCCTACCAGGAAAAAAAGGAAGCCGCTCAAAGAGGCCGATGCCAGGGAAATCGAGGAAACACTGCCAGTTTCCAAATTTTTGCTGTCTACACGTCCCCGCCTCCGGTGCAAGGCTGCCTATGTGGCCGGGCTCCGAAGGCAAGGCCGAAATCCTGGCAGCCTGGGCCCCAGCAGTGCAATGGTTGATGGTCGTGGGGACACGGATGACCTGTTCGCCACATACAGGAGGGATCCTTGGGCTTTTCACTGGCTCGCCATTCAGCTCCACGACGTCCACTACTGGCCCTGGCCTTTGCTTTGGCTGGTGCCCCATTAAACGTGTGCTCCGGAGCGATCTTTCTCCACCCATCACTAGCATTCTGCCACCAGGGGATATGTGAGTGTGGGAGTCACCATTTGTCACTGGCAGCAGTGTCACAAGTCACTAGACTTCCAGCTACCCGCTGACCTAGGCTGCCTTCTGCCCCAGGCAAGGTCCCGAATCCTTTATCCCAGATGCTGACACCTGGGCACTGGCGGACATTGATTTTTATCAACACAGAGGTCTGAGTGAGGGTCAGAGGGCCAGGTAGGTGAAGTGAAGGCCAGGTGGGCGGGGCTGAGGCTTCTTTGCCATCACCATAGAGACAGTCCCCCCACCGCAAGAGTGGGCGGAGCTTGGGATGGGCCTGGTGACAAGACTGAGCCAATGGCAGAGATCCGGCCCGCCAGGCAGATGACACAGGGCCCTCCATTGTGACCTATGACCCCTAGTGGCCACAGGATTTGAGCACGCCCCGGGAAAGGCTACGCAGGCACAAGGGAGCCCCTGGTGCGGACTGCTTCAGGGCATTGGCAGAGCACGCCAGGTACCTCTTTCCCACTTTCCTGAGGATATCAGTAGGCAAGGCATCCCCACTCAGCATCTCTTGCCTCTCTCTGTCTCTCTCTGCTTGTCTTCGTTCTCTGAAATCTCTTCCTTCTCCCCCTTGTCACTTCACACCTTGGAGTGCCTGACAGAGGGCCTAGAGACCAAAGAGCAAAGGGGGAAGGCCTCTGGCTCTACTGCTTGCCCATGGGGAGAGAAGTTCTGGGAGTCTATCTGGAAGGTCTAGAGAGTAGTGATTGATTGGGGAGCTACATCACGGGCGGACCTGGCCAGGTGAAGCTTGACATCACCCTGGGACCTGGCCAGGTGAAGCTCGCTGACAAGTGGCAGCCTCTCCGGAGACTACTAATTCCGCTCCTAACATTCTATGCAAATAACCGGCTGAGTGCCATGGGCAGAAAACATTGACACATACCTGCCAGAGGCCTATTCTGGGTCTGGAGAGTCCACCCTGGTCTCCCCTGCAACTCATCATCTCAGCACACACTTTGCCTGCACGCATGGAAACCGCCTCTCTCCACGAATGTCTTCACCTGCTAGGAAACACACGATGTCACTCAGCCAAAGGAGAGCACAGGCCAAGTCAACTGAAGCCCCCATTTTCAAGATTTTGCCCTCTGCTGCTCCACAGCCTCCGGTGGCACACTGCATGTGCGTCACTTCTCGGTAGACGAGGCCGAAATCCGGGCATCCAGGGCCCCAGCCGTCCAGAATCTACGGATGGCGGCATATGGATCACCTCTTTGCCTCGTACAGCAGGGAGGCCTGGGCCCTAGACTGGCTCCGCTAGAGCTCCACGACCTCAGCTATTTTCCCTGACCTTTGGCCTGTGCCCTCGTGAGTGTGTCATCTCTACTTCCACTTCTCTTCCCACCACACTGAATCCGCCACCTGCGGATACCTGAGCGTGGACATCAACATCTATCACTGGCTGCAGTGTCACAGGTCACTAGGTGTCTAGGCTCAGGCTGACCTTGGCTGTCTTCTGCCCAGGCAAGGAACCTAATCCTTCCAAGGAAATGAGGACACGTGCTCACTGGCCGACATCCTTACTTTCATCCACGCAGCGGTCTAGATGAGGGGAAAGAGGCCAGGTAGGCCAGGTGAGGGCTGAGTGTGGGGCCTAAGGCTTCTTTCCCAATCACCATGGTGACAGCCACCGGAAGGCTGGGCGGAACTTCGGACGGGGACGAGTCACAAACACTCAGCCAATAGGAGAGGTCCAGCCTAACCGGCCAGTTCCGCAGAGCCCTCCATTTTACCCATGGACAGACAACGGCCCCTTGCGTCTTTGGCCACAAAATCCAGGGCACCCAGGGAATAACTTCACAGTAGGCAACCCCTGATGTGAACACGTTCGACACACTGGGACAGCAGGCAGGTACCTCTTTTCCACTTACGCTAGGATATCACAAGCAAGGCGCCCTTCCTCAGCATCTGTGGCCTCTCAGGTATGTGTTCACTCAGAGGAATCTCTTCATTCTACCCCTGAGACACATCACAAGTATGAGGGGCCTGAGAGAGAGCCTAGAGATGGAACGGGGGAGGCTTCTGGCTGTACTGCTTCCCCGTGGGGACAGAATAGCAGGTAGTCTCTCTGGAAGGTCTTAGCTTCTGTTGACTGACACGCGCAATACAGTAGGGGCGGACCCTGGCCAGGTGGAGCTTGTGGGCAGATGCAACCTCTCCGGCGACGAATAATTGCGCTGCTGCTTTGTATGGTGAAAACCTCCCCCCGCCAAGGGGGATGGGTAGAGAACATTGACCCACACCCGCCAGGGGCCTTTCCTGGGACTAAAGATCCCAACGTGGTCTCAACGTCGTCACCCTCTCAACACACACCTTTCCTGCACACGTAATCCTGCCTTTCTCCGTCAGGGCCCCATCCTACCAGGAAAAAAAGGAAGCCGCTCAAAGAGGCCGATGCCAGGGAAATCGAGGAAACACTGCCAGTTTCCAAATTTTTGCTGTCTACACGTCCCCGCCTCCGGTGCAAGGCTGCCTATGTGGTCGGGCTCCGAAGGCAAGGCCGAAATCCTGGCAGCCTGGGCCCCAGCAGTGCAATGGTTGATGGACGTGGGGACACGGATGACCTGTTCACCACACACAGGAGGGATCCTTGGGCCCTTCACTGGCTCGCCATTCAGCTCCACGACGTCCACTACTGGCCCTGGCCTTTGCTTTGGCTGGTGCCCCATTAAACGTGTGCTCCGGAGCGATCTTTCTCCACCCATCACTAGCATTCTGCCACCAGGGGATATGTGAGTGTGGGAGTCACCATTTGTCACTGGCAGCAGTGTCACAAGTCACTAGACTTCCAGCTACCCGCTGACCTAGGCTGCCTTCTGCCCCAGGCAAGGTCCCGAATCCTTTATCCCAGATGCTGACACCTGGGCACTGGCGGACATTGATTTTTATCAACACAGAGGTCTGAGTGAGGGTCAGAGGGCCAGGTAGGTGAAGTGAAGGCCAGGTGGGCGGGGCTGAGGCTTCTTTGCCATCACCATAGAGACAGTCCCCCCACCGCAAGAGTGGGCGGAGCTTGGGATGGGCCTGGTGACAAGACTGAGCCAATGGCAGAGATCCGGCCCGCCAGGCAGATGACACAGGGCCCTCCATTGTGACCTATGACCCCTAGTGGCCACAGGATTTGAGCACGCCCCGGGAAAGGCTACGCAGGCACAAGGGAGCCCCTGGTGCGGACTGCTTCAGGGCATTGGCAGAGCACGCCAGGTACCTCTTTCCCACTTTCCTGAGGATATCAGTAGGCAAGGCATCCCCACTCAGCATCTCTTGCCTCTCTCTCTGCTTGTCTTCGTTCTCTGAAATCTCTTCCTTCTCCCCCTTGTCACTTCACACCTTGGAGTGCCTGACAGAGGGCCTAGAGACCAAAGAGCAAAGGGGGAAGGCCTCTGGCTCTACTGCTTGCCCATGGGGACAGAAGTTCTGGGAGTCTATCTGGAAGGTCTAGAGAGTAGTGATTGATTGGGGAGCTACATCACGGGCGGACCTGGCCAGGTGAAGCTTGACATCACCGTGGGACCTGGCCAGGTGAAGCTCGCTGACAAGTGGCAGCCTCTCCGGAGACTACTAATTCCGCTCCTAACATTCTATGCAAATAACCGGCTGAGTGCCATGGGCAGAAAACATTGACACATACCTGCCAGAGGCCTATTCTGGGTCTGGAGAGTCCACCCTGGTCTCCCCTGCAACTCATCATCTCAGCACACACTTTGCCTGCACGCATGGAAACCGCCTCTCTCCACGAATGTCTTCACCTGCTAGGAAACACACGATGTCACTCAGCCAAAGGAGAGCACAGGCCAAGTCAACTGAAGCCCCCATTTTCAAGATTTTGCCCTCTGCTGCTCCACAGCCTCCGGTGGCACACTGCATGTGCGTCACTTCTCGGTAGACGAGGCCGAAATCCGGGCATCCAGGGCCCCAGCCGTCCAGAATCTACGGATGGCGGCATATGGATCACCTCTTTGCCTCGTACAGCAGGGAGACCTGGGCCCTAGACTGGCTCCGCTAGAGCTCCACGACCTCAGCTATTTTCCCTGACCTTTGGCCTGTGCCCTCGTGATTGTGTCATCTCTACTTCCACTTCTCTTCCCACCACACTGAATCCGCCACCTGCGGATACCTGAGCGTGGACATCAACATCTATCACTGGCTGCAGTGTCACAGGTCACTAGGTGTCTAGGCTCAGGCTGACCTTGGCTGTCTTCTGCCCAGGCAAGGAACCTAATCCTTCCAAGGAAATGAGGACACGTGCTCACTGGCCGACATCCTTACTTTCATCCACGCAGCGGTCTAGATGAGGGGAAAGAGGCCAGGTAGGCCAGGTGAGGGCTGAGTGTGGGGCCTAAGGCTTCTTTCCCAATCACCATGGTGACAGCCACCGGAAGGCTGGGCGGAACTTCGGACGGGGACGAGTCACAAACACTCAGCCAATAGGAGAGGTCCAGCCTAACCGGCCAGTTCCGCAGAGCCCTCCATTTTACCCATGGACAGACAACGGCCCCTTGCGTCTTTGGCCACAAAATCCAGGGCACCCAGGGAATAACTTCACAGTAGGCAACCCCTGATGTGAACACGTTCGACACACTGGGACAGCAGGCAGGTACCTCTTTTCCACTTACGCTAGGATATCACAAGCAAGGCGCCCTTCCTCAGCATCTGTGGCCTCTCAGGTATGTGTTCACTCAGAGGAATCTCTTCATTCTACCCCTGAGACACATCACAAGTATGAGGGGCCTGAGAGAGAGCCTAGAGATGGAACGGGGGAGGCTTCTGGCTGTACTGCTTCCCCGTGGGGACAGAATAGCAGGTAGTCTCTCTGGAAGGTCTTAGCTTCTGTTGACTGACACGCGCAATACAGTAGGGGCGGACCCTGGCCAGGGGGAGCTTGTGGGCAGATGCAACCTCTCCGGCGACGAATAATTGCGCTGCTGCTTTGTATGGTGAAAACCTCCCCCCGCCAAGGGGGATGGGTAGAGAACATTGACCCACACCCGCCAGGGGCCTTTCCTGGGACTAAAGATCCCAACGTGGTCTCAACGTCGTCACCCTCTCAACACACACCTTTCCTGCACACGTAATCCTGCCTTTCTCCGTCAGGGCCCCATCCTACCAGGAAAAAAAGGAAGCCGCTCAAAGAGGCCGATGCCAGGGAAATCGAGGAAACACTGCCAGTTTCCAAATTTTTGCTGTCTACACGTCCCCGCCTCCGGTGCAAGGCTGCCTATGTGGTCGGGCTCCGAAGGCAAGGCCGAAATCCTGGCAGCCTGGGCCCCAGCAGTGCAATGGTTGATGGACGTGGGGACACGGATGACCTGTTCACCACACACAGGAGGGATCCTTGGGCCCTTCACTGGCTCGCCATTCAGCTCCACGACGTCCACTACTGGCCCTGGCCTTTGCTTTGGCTGGTGCCCCATTAAACGTGTGCTCCGGAGCGATGTTTCTCCACCCATCACTAGCATTCTGCCACCAGGGGATATGTGAGTGTGGGAGTCACCATTTGTCACTGGCAGCAGTGTCACAAGTCACTAGACTTCCAGCTACCCGCTGACCTAGGCTGCCTTCTGCCCCAGGCAAGGTCCCGAATCCTTTATCCCAGATGCTGACACCTGGGCACTGGCGGACATTGATTTTTATCAACACAGAGGTCTGAGTGAGGGTCAGAGGGCCAGGTAGGTGAAGTGAAGGCCAGGTGGGCGGGGCTGAGGCTTCTTTGCCATCACCATAGAGACAGTCCCCCCACCGCAAGAGTGGGCGGAGCTTGGGATGGGCCTGGTGACAAGACTGAGCCAATGGCAGAGATCCGGCCCGCCAGGCAGATGACACAGGGCCCTCCATTGTGACCTATGACCCCTAGTGGCCACAGGATTTGAGCACGCCCCGGGAAAGGCTACGCAGGCACAAGGGAGCCCCTGGTGCGGACTGCTTCAGGGCATTGGCAGAGCACGCCAGGTACCTCTTTCCCACTTTCCTGAGGATATCAGTAGGCAAGGCATCCCCACTCAGCATCTCTTGCCTCTCTCTCTGCTTGTCTTCGTTCTCTGAAATCTCTTCCTTCTCCCCCTTGTCACTTCACACCTTGGAGTGCCTGACAGAGGGCCTAGAGACCAAAGAGCAAAGGGGGAAGGCCTCTGGCTCTACTGCTTGCCCATGGGGACAGAAGTTCTGGGAGTCTATCTGGAAGGTCTAGAGAGTAGTGATTGATTGGGGAGCTACATCACGGGCGGACCTGGCCAGGTGAAGCTTGACATCACCGTGGGACCTCGCCAGGTGAAGCTCGCTGACAAGTGGCAGCCTCTCCGGAGACTACTAATTCCGCTCCTAACATTCTATGCAAATAACCGGCTGAGTGCCATGGGCAGAAAACATTGACACATACCTGCCAGAGGCCTATTCTGGGTCTGGAGAGTCCACCCTGGTCTCCCCTGCAACTCATCATCTCAGCACACACTTTGCCTGCACGCATGGAAACCGCCTCTCTCCACGAATGTCTTCACCTGCTAGGAAACACACGATGTCACTCAGCCAAAGGAGAGCACAGGCCAAGTCAACTGAAGCCCCCATTTTCAAGATTTTGCCCTCTGCTGCTCCACAGCCTCCGGTGGCACACTGCATGTGCGTCACTTCTCGGTAGACGAGGCCGAAATCCGGGCATCCAGGGCCCCAGCCGTCCAGAATCTACGGATGGCGGCATATGGATCACCTCTTTGCCTCGTACAGCAGGGAGGCCTGGGCCCTAGACTGGCTCCGCTAGAGCTCCACGACCTCAGCTATTTTCGCTGACCTTTGGCCTGTGCCCTCGTGATTGTGTCATCTCTACTTCCACTTCTCTTCCCACCACACTGAATCCGCCACCTGCGGATACCTGAGCGTGGACATCAACATCTATCACTGGCTGCAGTGTCACAGGTCACTAGGTGTCTAGGCTCAGGCTGACCTTGGCTGTCTTCTGCCCAGGCAAGGAACCTAATCCTTCCAAGGAAATCAGGACACGTGCTCACTGGCCGACATCCTTTCTTTCATCCACACAGCGGTCTAGATGAGGGGAAAGAGGCCAGGTAGGCCAGGTGAGGGCTGAGTGTGGGGCCTAAGGCTTCTTTCCCAATCACCATGCTGACAGCCACCGGAAGGCTGGGCGGAACTTCGGACGGGGACGAGTCACAAACACTCAGCCAATAGGAGAGGTCCAGCCTAACCGGCCAGTTCCGCAGAGCCCTCCATTTTACCCATGGACAGACAACGGCCCCTTGCGTCTTTGGCCACAAAATCCAGGGCACCCAGGGAATAACTTCACAGTAGGCAACCCCTGATGTGAACACGTTCGACACACTGGGACAGCAGGCAGGTACCTCTTTTCCACTTACGCTAGGATATCACTAGGCAAGGCGCCCTTCCTCAGCATCTGTGGCCTCTCACGTATGTGTTCACTCAGAGGAATCTCTTCATTCTACCCCTGAGACACATCACAAGTATGAGGGGCCTGAGAGAGAGCCTAGAGATGGAACGGGGGAGGCTTCTGGCTGTACTGCTTCCCCGTGGGGACAGAATAGCAGGTAGTCTCTCTGGAAGGTCTTAGCTTCTGTTGACTGACACGCGCAATACAGTAGGGGCGGACCCTGGCCAGGGGGAGCTTGTGGGCAGATGCAACCTCTCCGGCGACGAATAATTGCGCTGCTGCTTTGTATGGTGAAAACCTCCCCCCGCCAAGGGGGATGGGTAGAGAACATTGACCCACACCCGCCAGGGGCCTTTCCTGGGACTAAAGATCCCAACGTGGTCTCAACGTCGTCACCCTCTCAACACACACCTTTCCTGCACACGTAATCCTGCCTTTCTCCGTCAGGGCCCTATGCTACCAGGAAAAAAAGCAAGCCGCTCAAAGAGGCCCATGCCAGGGAAATCGAGGAAACACTGCCAGTTTCCAAATTTTTGCTGTCTACACGTCCCCGCCTCCGGTGCAAGGCTGCCTATGTGGCCGGGCTCCGAAGGCAAGGCCGAAATCCTGGCAGCCTGGGCCCCAGCAGTGCAATGGTTGATGGACGTGGGGACACGGATGACCTGTTCGCCACATACAGGAGGGATCCTTGGGCCCTTCACTGGCTCGCCATTCAGCTCCACGACGTCCACTACTGGCCCTGGCCTTTGCTTTGGCTGGTGCCCCATTAAACGTGTGCTCCGGAGCGATCTTTCTCCACCCATCACTAGCATTCTGCCACCAGGGGATATCTGAGTGTGGGAGTCACCATTTGTCAATGGCAGCAGTGTCACAAGTCACTAGACTTCCAGCTACCCGCTGACCTAGGCTGCCTTCTGCCCCAGGCAAGGTCCCGAATCCTTTATCCCAGATGCTGACACCTGGGCACTGGCGGACATTGATTTTTATCAACACAGAGGTCTGAGTGAGGGTCAGAGGGCCAGGTAGGTGAAGTGAAGGCCAGGTGGGCGGGGCTGAGGCTTCTTTGCCATCACCATAGAGACAGTCCCCCCACCGCAAGAGTGGGCGGAGCTTGGGATGGGCCTGGTGACAAGACTGAGCCAATGGCAGAGATCCGGCCCGCCAGGCAGATGACACAGGGCCCTCCATTGTGACCTATGACCCCTAGTGGCCACAGGATTTGAGCACGCCCCGGGAAAGGCTACGCAGGCACAAGGGAGCCCCTGGTGCGGACTGCTTCAGGGCATTGGCAGAGCACGCCAGGTACCTCTTTCCCACTTTCCTGAGGATATCAGTAGGCAAGGCATCCCCACTCAGCATCTCTTGCCTCTCTCTCTCTCTCTCTGCTTGTCTTCGTTCTCTGAAATCTCTTCCTTCTCCCCCTTGTCACTTCACACCTTGGAGTGCCTGACAGAGGGCCTAGAGACCAAAGAGCAAAGGGGGAAGGCCTCTGGCTCTACTGCTTGCCCATGGGGAGAGAAGTTCTGGGAGTCTATCTGGAAGGTCTAGAGAGTAGTGATTGATTGGGGAGCTACATCACGGGCGGACCTGGCCAGGTGAAGCTTGACATCACCCTGGGACCTGGCCAGGTGAAGCTCGCTGACAAGTGGCAACCTCTCCGGAGACTACTAATTCCGCTCCTAACATTCTATGCAAATAACCGGCTGAGTGCCATGGGCAGAAAACATTGACACATACCTGCCAGAGGCCTATTCTGGGTCTGGAGAGTCCACCCTGGTCTCCCCTGCAACTCATCATCTCAGCACACACTTTGCCTGCACGCATGGAAACCGCCTCTCTCCACGAATGTCTTCACCTGCTAGGAAACACACGATGTCACTCAGCCAAAGGAGAGCACAGGCCAAGTCAACTGAAGCCCCCATTTTCAAGATTTTGCCCTCTGCTGCTCCACAGCCTCCGGTGGCACACTGCATGTGCGTCACTTCTCGGTAGACGAGGCCGAAATCCGGGCATCCAGGGCCCCAGCCGTCCAGAATCTACGGATGGCGGCATATGGATCACCTCTTTGCCTCGTACAGCAGGGAGGCCTGGGCCCTAGACTGGCTCCGCTAGAGCTCCACGACCTCAGCTATTTTCCCTGACCTTTGGCCTGTGCCCTCCTGAGTGTGTCATCTCTACTTCCACTTCTCTTCCCACCACACTGAATCCGCCACCTGCGGATACCTGAGCGTGGACATCAACATCTATCACTGGCTGCAGTGTCACAGGTCACTAGGTGTCTAGGCTCAGGCTGACCTTGGCTGTCTTCTGCCCAGGCAAGGAACCTAATCCTTCCAAGGAAATGAGGACACGTGCTCACTGGCCAACATCCTTACTTTCATCCACGCAGCGGTCTAGATGAGGGGAAAGAGGCCAGGTAGACCAGGTGAGGGCTGAGTGTGGGGCCTAAGGCTTCTTTCCCAATCACCATGGTGACAGCCACCGGAAGGCTGGGCGGAACTTCGGACGGGGACGAGTCACAAACACTCAGCCAATAGGAGAGGTCCAGCCTAACCGGCCAGTTCCGCAGAGCCCTCCATTTTACCCATGGACAGACAACGGCCCCTTGCGTCTTTGGCCACAAAATCCAGGGCACCCAGGGAATAACTTCACAGTAGGCAACCCCTGATGTGAACACGTTCGACACACTGGGACAGCAGGCAGGTACCTCTTTTCCACTTACGCTAGGATATCACTAGGCAAGGCGCCCTTCCTCAGCATCTGTGGCCTCTCACGTATGTGTTCACTCAGAGGAATCTCTTCATTCTACCCCTGAGACACATCACAAGTATGAGGGGCCTGAGAGAGAGCCTAGAGATGGAACGGGGGAGGCTTCTGGCTGTACTGCTTCCCCGTGGGGACAGAATAGTAGGTAGTCTCTCTGGAAGGTCTTAGCTTCTGTTGACTGACACGCGCAATACAGTAGGGGCGGACCCTGGCCAGGGGGAGCTTGTGGGCAGATGCAACCTCTCCGGCGACGAATAATTGCGCTGCTGCTTTGTATGGTGAAAACCTCCCCCCGCCAAGGGGGATGGGTAGAGAACATTGACCCACACCCGCCAGGGGCCTTTCCTGGGACTAAAGATCCCAACGTGGTCTCAACGTCGTCACCCTCTCAACACACACCTTTCCTGCACACGTAATCCTGCCTTTCTCCGTCAGGGCCCTATGCTACCAGGAAAAAAAGCAAGCCGCTCAAAGAGGCCCATGCCAGGGAAATCGAGGAAACACTGCCAGTTTCCAAATTTTTGCTGTCTACACGTCCCCGCCTCCGGTGCAAGGCTGCCTATGTGGCCGGGCTCCGAAGGCAAGGCCGAAATCCTGGCAGCCTGGGCCCCAGCAGTGCAATGGTTGATGGACGTGGGGACACGGATGACCTGTTCGCCACATACAGGAGGGATCCTTGGGCCCTTCACTGGCTCGCCATTCAGCTCCACGACGTCCACTACTGGCCCTGGCCTTTGCTTTGGCTGGTGCCCCATTAAACGTGTGCTCCGGAGCGATGTTTCTCCACCCATCACTAGCATTCTGCCACCAGGGGATATCTGAGTGTGGGAGTCACCATTTGTCACTGGCAGCAGTGTCACAAGTCACTAGACTTCCAGCTACCCGCTGACCTAGGCTGCCTTCTGCCCCAGGCAAGGTCCCGAATCCTTTATCCCAGATGCTGACACCTGGGCACTGGCGGACATTGATTTTTATCAACACAGAGGTCTGAGTGAGGGTCAGAGGGCCAGGTAGGTGAAGTGAAGGCCAGGTGGGCGGGGCTGAGGCTTCTTTGCCATCACCATAGAGACAGTCCCCCCACCACAAGAGTGGGCGGAGCTTGGGATGGGCCTGGTGACAAGACTGAGCCAATGGCAGAGATCCGGCCCGCCAGGCAGATGACACAGGGCCCTCCATTGTGACCTATGACCCCTAGTGGCCACAGGATTTGAGCACGCCCCGGGAAAGGCTACGCAGGCACAAGGGAGCCCCTGGTGCGGACTGCTTCAGGGCATTGGCAGAGCACGCCAGGTACCTCTTTCCCACTTTCCTGAGGATATCAGTAGGCAAGGCATCCCCACTCAGCATCTCTTGCCTCTCTCTGTCTCTCTCTGCTTGTCTTCGTTCTCTGAAATCTCTTCCTTCTCCCCCTTGTCACTTCACACCTTGGAGTGCCTGACAGAGGGCCTAGAGACCAAAGAGCAAAGGGGAAAGGCCTCTGGCTCTACTGCTTGCCCATGGGGAGAGAAGTTCTGGGAGTCTATCTGGAAGGTCTAGAGAGTAGTGATTGATTGGGGAGCTACATCACGGGCGGACCTGGCCAGGTGAAGCTTGACATCACCGTGGGACCTGGCCAGGTGAAGCTCGCTGACAAGTGGCAGCCTCTCCGGAGACTACTAATTCCGCTCCTAACATTCTATGCAAATAACCGGCTGAGTGCCATGGGCAGAAAACATTGACACATACCTGCCAGAGGCCTATTCTGGGTCTGGAGAGTCCACCCTGGTCTCCCCTGCAACTCATCATCTCAGCACACACTTTGCCTGCACGCATGGAAACCGCCTCTCTCCACGAATGTCTTCACCTGCTAGGAAACACACGATGTCACTCAGCCAAAGGAGAGCACAGGCCAAGTCAACTGAAGCCCCCATTTTCAAGATTTTGCCCTCTGCTGCTCCACAGCCTCCGGTGGCACACTGCATGTGCGTCACTTCTCGGTAGACGAGGCCGAAATCCGGGCATCCAGGGCCCCAGCCGTCCAGAATCTACGGATGGCGGCATATGGATCACCTCTTTGCCTCGTACAGCAGGGAGGCCTGGGCCCTAGACTGGCTCCGCTAGAGCTCCACGACCTCAGCTATTTTCCCTGACCTTTGGACCGTGCCCTCGTGAGTGTGTCATCTCTACTTCCACTTCTCTTCCCACCACACTGAATCCGCCACCTGCGGATACCTGAGCGTGGACATCAACATCTATCACTGGCTGCAGTGTCACAGGTCACTAGGTGTCTAGGCTCAGGCTGACCTTGGCTGTCTTCTGCCCAGGCAAGGAACCTAATCCTTCCAAGGAAATCAGGACACGTGCTCACTGGCCGACATCCTTTCTTTCATCCACACAGCGGTCTAGATGAGGGGAAAGAGGCCAGGTAGGCCAGGTGAGGGCTGAGTGTGGGGCCTAAGGCTTCTTTCCCAATCACCATGCTGACAGCCACCGGACGGCTGGGCGGAACTTCTGACGGGGACGAGTCACAAACACTCAGCCAATAGGAGAGGTCCAGCCTAACCGGCCAGTTCCGCAGAGCCCTCCATTTTACCCATGGACAGACAACGCCCCCTTGCGTCTTTGGCCACAAAATCCAGGGCACCCAGGGAATAACTTCACAGTAGGCAACCCCTCATGTGAATACGTTCGACACACTGGGACAGCAGGCAGGTACCTCTTTTCCACTTACGCTAGGATATCACTAGGCAAGGCGCCCTTCCTCAGCATCTGTGGCCTCTCACGTATGTGTTCACTCAGAGGAATCTCTTCATTCTACCCCTGAGACACATCACAAGTATGAGGGGCCTGAGAGAGAGCCTAGAGATGGAACGGGGGAGGCTTCTGGCTGTACTGCTTCCCCGTGGGGACAGAATAGCAGGTAGTCTCTCTGGAAGGTCTTAGCTTCTGTTGACTGACACGCGCAATACAGTAGGGTCGGACCCTGGCCAGGGGGAGCATGTGGGCAGATGCAACCTCTCCGGCGACGAATAATTGCGCTGCTGCTTTGTATGGTGAAAACCTCCCCCCGCCAAGGGGGATGGGTAGAGAACATTGACCCACACCCGCCAGGGGCCTTTCCTGGGACTAAAGATCCCAACGTGGTCTCAACGTCGTCACCCTCTCAACACACACCTTTCCTGCACACGTAATCCTGCCTTTCTCCGTCAGGGCCCTATCCTACCAGGAAAAAAAGCAAGCCGCTCAAAAAGGCCGATGCCAGGGAAATCGAGGAAACACTGCCAGTTTCCAAATTTTTGCTGTCTACACGTCCCCGCCTCCGGTGCAAGGCTGCCTATGTGGCCGGGCTCCGAAGGCAAGGCCGAAATCCTGGCAGCCTGGGCCCCAGCAGTGCAATGGTTGATGGACGTGGGGACACGGATGACCTGTTCGCCACATACAGGAGGGATCCTTGGGCCCTTCACTGGCTCGCCATTCAGCTCCACGACGTCCACTACTGGCCCTGGCCTTTGCTTTGGCTGGTGCCCCATTAAACGTGTGCTCCGGAGCGATGTTTCTCCACCCACCACTAGCGTTCTGCCACCAGGGGATATGTGAGTGTGGGAGTCACCATTTGTCACTGGCAGCAGTGTCACAAGTCACTAGACTTCCAGCTACCCGCTGACCTAGGCTGCCTTCTGCCCCAGGCAAGGTCCCGAATCCTTTATCCCAGATGCTGACACCTGGGCACTGGCGGACATTGATTTTTATCAACACAGAGGTCTGAGTGAGGGTCAGAGGGCCAGGTAGGTGAAGTGAAGGCCAGGTGGGCGGGGCTGAGGCTTCTTTGCCATCACCATAGAGACAGTCCCCCCACCGCAAGAGTGGGCGGAGCTTGGGATGGGCCTGGTGACAAGACTGAGCCAATGGCAGAGATCCGGCCCGCCAGGCAGATGACACAGGGCCCTCCATTGTGACCTATGACCCCTAGTGGCCACAGGATTTGAGCACGCCCCGGGAAAGGCTACGCAGGCACAAGGGAGCCCCTGGTGCGGACTGCTTCAGGGCATTGGCAGAGCACGCCAGGTACCTCTTTCCCACTTTCCTGAGGATATCAGTAGGCAAGGCATCCCCACTCAGCATCTCTTGCCTCTCTCTGTCTCTCTCTGCTTGTCTTCTTTCTCTGAAATCTCTTCCTTCTCCCCCTTGTCACTTCACACCTTGAAGTGCCTGACAGAGGGCCTAGAGACCAAAGAGCAAAGGAGGAAGGCCTCTGGCTCTACTGCTTGCCCATGGGGAGAGAAGTTCTGGGAGTCTATCTGGAAGGTCTAGAGAGTAGTGATTGATTGGGGAGCTACATCACGGGCGGACCTGGCCAGGTGAAGCTTGACATCACCGTGGGACCTGGCCAGGTGAAGCTCGCTGACAATGTTCATCCTCTCCGGAGACTACTAATTCCGCTCCTAACATTCTATGCAAATAACCGGCTGAGTGCCATGGGCAGAAAACATTGACACATACCTGCCAGAGGCCTATTCTGGGTCTGGAGAGTCCACCCTGGTCTCCCCTGCAACTCATCATCTCAGCACACACTTTGCCTGCACGCATGGAAACCGCCTCTCTCCACGAATGTCTTCACCTGCTAGGAAACACACGATGTCACTCAGCCAAAGGAGAGCACAGGCCAAGTCAACTGAAGCCCCCATTTTCAAGATTTTGCCCTCTGCTGCTCCACAGCCTCCGGTGGCACACTGCATGTGCGTCACTTCTCGGTAGACGAGGCCGAAATCCGGGCATCCAGGGCCCCAGCCGTCCAGAATCTACGGATGGCGGCATATGGATCACCTCTTTGCCTCGTACAGCAGGGAGGCCTGGGCCCTAGACTGGCTCCGCTAGAGCTCCACGACCTCAGCTATTTTCCCTGACCTTTGGCCTGTGCCCTCGTGAGTGTGTCATCTCTACTTCCACTTCTCCTCCCACCACACTGAATCCGCCACCTGCGGATACCTGAGCGTGGACATCAACATCTATCACTGGCTGCAGTGTCACAGGTCACTAGGTGTCTAGGCTCAGGCTGACCTTGGCTGTCTTCTGCCCAGGCAAGGAACCTAATCCTTCCAAGGAAATCAGGACACGTGCTCACTGGCCGACATCCTTTCTTTCATCCACACAGCGGTCTAGATGAGGGGAAAGAGGCCAGGTAGGCCAGGTGAGGGCTGAGTGTGGGGCCTAAGGCTTCTTTCCCAATCACCATGGTGACAGCCACCGGAAGGCTGGGCGGAACTTCGGACGGGGACGAGTCACAAACACTCAGCCAATAGGAGAGGTCCAGCCTAACCGGCCAGTTCCGCAGAGCCCTCCATTTTACCCATGGACAGACAACGGCCCCTTGCGTCTTTGGCCACAAAATCCAGGGCACCCAGGGAATAACTTCACAGTAGGCAACCCCTGATGTGAACACGTTCGACACACTGGGACAGCAGGCAGGTACCTCTTTTCCACTTACGCTAGGATATCACTAGGCAAGGCGCCCTTCCTCAGCATCTGTGGCCTCTCACGTATGTGTTCACTCAGAGGAATCTCTTCATTCTACCCCTGAGACACATCACAAGTATGAGGGGCCTGAGAGAGAGCCTAGAGATGGAACGGGGGAGGCTTCTGGCTGTACTGCTTCCCCGTGGGGACAGAATAGCAGGTAGTCTCTCTGGAAGGTCTTAGCTTCTGTTGACTGACACGCGCAATACAGTAGGGGCGGACCCAGGCCAGGGGGAGCTTGTGGGCAGATGCAACCTCTCCGGCAACGAATAATTGCGCTGCTGCTTTGTATGGTGAAAACCTCCCCCCGCCAAGGGGGATGGGTAGAGAACATTGACCCATACCCGCCAGGGGCCTTTCCTGGGACTAAAGATCCCAACGTGGTCTCAACGTAGTCACCCTCTCAACACGCACCTTTCCTGCACACGTAATCCTGCCTTTCTCCGTCAGGGCCCTATCCTACCAGGAAAAAAAGCAAGCCGCTCAAAAAGGCCGATGCCAGGGAAATCGAGGAAACACTGCCAGTTTCCAAATTTTTGCTGTCTACACGTCCCCGCCTCCGGTGCAAGGCTGCCTATGTGGCCGGGCTCCGAAGGCAAGGCCGAAATCCTGGCAGCCTGGGCCCCAGCAGTCCAATGGTTGATGGACGTGGGGACACGGATGACCTGTTCGCCACATACAGGAGGGATCCTTGGGCCCTTCACTGGCTCGCCATTCAGCTCCACCACGTCCACTACTGTCCCTGGCCTTTGCTTTGGCTGGTGCCCCATTAAACGTGTGCTCCGGAGCGATGTTTCTCCACCCATCACTAGCATTCTGCCACCAGGGGATATGTGAGTGTGGGAGTCACCATTTGTCACTGGCAGCAGTGTCACAAGTCACTAGACTTCCAGCTACCAGCTGACCTAGGCTGCCTTCTGCCCCAGGCAAGGTCCCGAATCCTTTATCCCAGATGCTGACACCTGGGCACTGGCGGACATTGATTTTTATCAACACAGAGGTCTGAGTGAGGGTCAGAGGGCCAGGTAGGTGAAGTGAAGGCCAGGTGGGCGGGGCTGAGGCTTCTTTGCCATCACCATAGAGACAGTCCCCCCACCGCAAGAGTGGGCGGAGCTTGGGATGGGCCTGGTGACAAGACTGAGCCAATGGCAGAGATCCGGCCCGCCAGGCAGATGACACAGGGCCCTCCATTGTGACCTATGACCCCTAGTGGCCACAGGATTTGAGCACGCCCCGGGAAAGGCTACGCAGGCACAAGGGAGCCCCTGGTGCGGACTGCTTCAGGGCATTGGCAGAGCACGCCAGGTACCTCTTTCCCACTTTCCTGAGGATATCAGTAGGCAAGGCATCCCCACTCAGCATCTCTTGCCTCTCTCTGTCTCTCTCTGCTTGTCTTCGTTCTCTGAAATCTCTTCCTTCTCCTCCTTGTCACTTCACACCTTGGAGTGCCTGACAGAGGGCCTAGAGACCAAAGAGCAAAGGGGGAAGGCCTCTGGCTCTACTGCTTGCCCATGGGGAGAGAAGTTCTGGGAGTCTATCTGGAAGGTCTAGAGAGTAGTGATTGATTGGGGAGCTACATCACGGGCGGACCTGGCCAGGTGAAGCTTGACATCACCGTGGGACCTGGCCAGGTGAAGCTCGCTGACAAGTGGCAGCCTCTCCGGAGACTACTAATTCCGCTCCTAACATTCTATGCAAATAACCGGCTGAGTGCCATGGGCAGAAAACATTGACACATACCTGCCAGAGGCCTATTCTGGGTCTGGAGAGTCCACCCTGGTCTCCCCTGCAACTCATCATCTCAGCACACACTTTGCCTGCACGCATGGAAACCGCCTCTCTCCACGAATGTCTTCACCTGCTAGGAAACACACGATGTCACTCAGCCAAAGGAGAGCACAGGCCAAGTCAACTGAAGCCCCCATTTTCAAGATTTTGCCCTCTGCTGCTCCACAGCCTCCGGTGGCACACTGCATGTGCATCACTTCTCGGTAGACGAGGCCGAAATCCGGGCATCCAGGGCCCCAGCCGTCCAGAATCTACGGATGGCGGCATATGGATCACCTCTTTGCCTCGTACAGCAGGGAGGCCTGGGCCCTAGACTGGCTCCGCTAGAGCTCCACGACCTCAGCTATTTTCCCTGACCTTTGGCCTGTGCCCTCGTGAGTGTGTCATCTCTACTTCCACTTCTCTTCCCACCACACTGAATCCGCCACCTGCGGATACCTGAGCGTGGACATCAACATCTATCACTGGCTGCAGTGTCACAGGTCACTAGGTGTCTAGGCTCAGGCTGACCTTGGCTGTCTTCTGCCCAGGCAAGGAACCTAATCCTTCCAAGGAAATCAGGACACGTGCTCACTGGCGACATCCTTTCTTTCATCCACACAGTGGTCTAGATGAGGGTAATGAGGCCAGGTAGGCCAGGTGAGGGCTGAGTGTGGGGCCTAAGGCTTCTTTCCCAATCACCATGGTGACAGCCACCGGAAGGCTGGGCGGAACTTCGGACGGGGACGAGTCACAAACACTCAGCCAATAGGAGAGGTCCAGCCTAACCGGCCAGTTCCGCAGAGCCCTCCATTTTACCCATGGACAGACAACGGCCCCTTGCGTCTTTGGCCACAAAATCCAGGGCACCCAGGGAATAACTTCACAGTAGGCAACCCCTGATGTGAACACGTTCGACACACTGGGACAGCAGGCAGGTACCTCTTTTCCACTTACGCTAGGATATCACTAGGCAAGGCGCCCTTCCTCAGCATCTGTGGCCTCTCACGTATGTGTTCACTCAGAGGAATCTCTTCATTCTACCCCTGAGACACATCACAAGTATGAGGGGCCTGAGAGAGAGCCTAGAGATGGAACGGGGGAGGCTTCTGGCTGTACTGCTTCCCCGTGGGGACAGAATAGCAGGTAGTCTCTCTGGAAGGTCTTAGCTTCTGTTGACTGACACGCGCAATACAGTAGGGGCGGACCCAGGCCAGGGGGAGCTTGTGGGCAGATGCAACCTCTCCGGCGACGAATAATTGCGCTGCTGCTTTGTATGGTGAAAACCTCCCCCCGCCAAGGGGGATGGGTAGAGAACATTGACCCATACTCGCCAGGGGCCTTTCCTGGGACTAAAGATCCCAACGTGGTCTCAACGTCGTCACCCTCTCAACACACACCTTTCCTGCACACGTAATCCTGCCTTTCTCCGTCAGGGCCCTATCCTACCAGGAAAAAAAGGAAGCCGCTCAAAAAGGCCGATGCCAGGGAAATCGAGGAAACACTGCCAGTTTCCAAATTTTTGCTGTCTACACGTCCCCGCCTCCGGTGCAAGGCTGCCTATGTGGCCGGGCTCCGAAGGCAAGGCCGAAATCCTGGCAGCCTGGGCCCCAGCAGTCCAATGGTTGATGGACGTGGGGACACGGATGACCTGTTCGCCACATACAGGAGGGATCCTTGGGCCCTTCACTGGCTCGCCATTCAGCTCCACGACGTCCACTACTGGCCCTGGCCTTTGCTTTGGCTGGTGCCCCATTAAACGTGTGCTCCGGAGCGATCTTTCTCCACCCACCACTAGCGTTCTGCCACCAGGGGATATGTGAGTGTGGGAGTCACCATTTGTCACTGGCAGCAGTGTCACAAGTCACTAGACTTCCAGCTACCCGCTGACCTAGGCTGCCTTCTGCCCCAGGCAAGGTCCCGAATCCTTTATCCCAGATGCTGACACCTGGGCACTGGCGGACATTGATTTTTATCAACACAGAGGTCTGAGTGAGGGTCAGAGGGCCAGGTAGGTGAAGTGAAGGCCAGGTGGGCGGGGCTGAGGCTTCTTTGCCATCACCATAGAGACAGTCCCCCCACCGCAAGAGTGGGCGGAGCTTGGGATGGGCCTGGTGACAAGACTGAGCCAATGGCAGAGATCCGGCCCGCCAGGCAGATGACACAGGGCCCTCCATTGTGACCTATGACCCCTAGTGGCCACAGGATTTGAGCACGCCCCGGGAAAGGCTACGCAGGCACAAGGGAGCCCCTGGTGCGGACTGCTTCAGGGCATTGGCAGAGCACGCCAGGTACCTCTTTCCCACTTTCCTGAGGATATCAGTAGGCAAGGCATCCCCACTCAGCATCTCTTGCCTCTCTCTCTCTCTCTCTGCTTGTCTTCGTTCTCTGAAATCTCTTCCTTCTCCCCCTTGTCACTTCACACCTTGGAGTGCCTGACAGAGGGCCTAGAGACCAAAGAGCAAAGGGGGAAGGCCTCTGGCTCTACTGCTTGCCCATGGGGAGAGAAGTTCTGGGAGTCTATCTGGAAGGTCTAGAGAGTAGTGATTGATTGGGGAGCTACATCACGGGCGGACCTGGCCAGGTGAAGCTTGACATCACCGTGGGACCTGGCCAGGTGAAGCTCGCTGACAAGTGGCAGCCTCTCCGGAGACTACTAATTCTGCTCCTAACATTCTATGCAAATAACCGGCTGAGTGCCATGGGCAGAAAACATTGACACATACCTGCCAGAGGCCTATTCTGGGTCTGGAGAGTCCACCCTGGTCTCCCCTGCAACTCATCATCTCAGCACACACTTTGCCTGCACGCATGGAAACCGCCTCTCTCCACGAATGTCTTCACCTGCTAGGAAACACACGATGTCACTCAGCCAAAGGAGAGCACAGGCCAAGTCAACTGAAGCCCCCATTTTCAAGATTTTGCCCTCTGCTGCTCCACAGCCTCCGGTGGCACACTGCATGTGCGTCACTTCTCGGTAGACGAGGCCGAAATCCGGGCATCCAGGGCCCCAGCCGTCCAGAATCTACGGATGGCGGCATATGGATCACCTCTTTGCCTCGTACAGCAGGGAGGCCTGGGCCCTAGACTGGCTCCGCTAGAGCTCCACGACCTCAGCTATTTTCCCTGACCTTTGGCCTGTGCCCTCGTGATTGTGTCATCTCTACTTCCACTTCTCTTCCCACCACACTGAATCCGCCACCTGCGGATACCTGAGCGTGGACATCAACATCTATCACTGGCTGCAGTGTCACAGGTCACTAGGTGTCTAGGCTCAGGCTGACCTTGGCTGTCTTCTGCCCAGGCAAGGAACCTAATCCTTCCAAGGAAATCAGGACACGTGCTCACTGGCCGACATCCTTTCTTTCATCCACACAGCGGTCTAGATGAGGGGAAAGAGGCCAGGTAGGCCAGGTGAGGGCTGAGTGTGGGGCCTAAGGCTTCTTTCCCAATCACCATGGTGACAGCCACCGGAAGGCTGGGCGGAACTTCGGACGTGGACGAGTCACAAACACTCAGCCAATAGGAGAGGTCCAGCCTAACCGGCCAGTTCCGCAGAGCCCTCCATTTTACCCATGGACAGACAACGGCCCCTTGCGTCTTTGGCCACAAAATCCAGGGCACCCAGGGAATAACTTCACAGTAGGCAACCCCTGATGTGAACACGTTCGACACACTGGGACAGCAGGCAGGTACCTCTTTTCCACTTACGCTAGGATATCACTAGGCAAGGCGCCCTTCCTCAGCATCTGTGGCCTCTCACGTATGTGTTCACTCAGAGGAATCTCTTCATTCTACCCCTGAGACACATCACAAGTATGAGGGGCCTGAGAGAGAGCCTAGAGATGGAACGGGGGAGGCTTCTGGCTGTACTGCTTCCCCGTGGGGACAGAATAGCAGGTAGTCTCTCTGGAAGGTCTTAGCTTCTGTTGACTGACACGCGCAATGCAGTAGGGGTGGACCCAGGCCAGGGGGAGCTTGTGGGCAGATGCAACCTCTCCGGCGACGAATAATTGCGCTGCTGCTTTGTATGGTGAAAACCTCCCCCCGCCAAGGCGGATGGGTAGAGAACATTGACCCATACCCGCCAGGGGCCTTTCCTGGGACTAAAGATCCCAACGTGGTCTCAACGTAGTCACCCTCTCAACACGCACCTTTCCTGCACACGTAATCCTGCCTTTCTCCGTCAGGGCCCTATCCTACCAGGAAAAAAAGCAAGCCGCTCAAAAAGGCCGATGCCAGGGAAATCGAGGAAACACTGCCAGTTTCCAAATTTTTGCTGTCTACACGTCCCCGCCTCCGGTGCAAGGCTGCCTATGTGGCCGGGCTCCGAAGGCAAGGCCGAAATCCTGGCAGCCTGGGCCCCAGCAGTCCAATGGTTGATGGACGTGGGGACACGGATGACCTGTTCGCCACATACCGGAGGGATCCTTGGGCCCTTCACTGGCTCGTCATTCAGCTCCACGACGTCCACTACTGTCCCTGGCCTTTGCTTTGGCTGGTGCCCCATTAAACGTGTGCTCCGGAGCGATGTTTCTCCACCCATCACTAGCATTCTGCCACCAGGGGATATGTGAGTGTGGGAGTCACCATTTGTCACTGGCAGCAGTGTCACAAGTCACTAGACTTCCAGCTACCCGCTGACCTAGGCTGCCTTCTGCCCCAGGCAAGGTCCCGAATCCTTTATCCCAGATGCTGACACCTGGGCACTGGCGGACATTGATTTTTATCAACACAGAGGTCTGAGTGAGGGTCAGAGGGCCAGGTAGGTGAAGTCAAGGCCAGGTGGGCGGGGCTGAGGCTTCTTTGCCATCACCATAGAGACAGTCCCCCCACCGCAAGAGTGGGCGGAGCTTGGGATGGGCCTGGTGACAAGACTGAGCCAATGGCAGAGATCCGGCCCGCCAGGCAGATGACACAGGGCCCTCCATTGTGACCTATGACCCCTAGTGGCCACAGGATTTGAGCACGCCCCGGGAAAGGCTACGCAGGCACAAGGGAGCCCCTGGTGCGGACTGCTTCAGGGCATTGGCAGAGCACGCCAGGTACCTCTTTCCCACTTTCCTGAGGATATCAGTAGGCAAGGCATCCCCACTCAGCATCTCTTGCCTCTCTCTGTCTCTCTCTGCTTGTCTTCGTTCTCTGAAATCTCTTCCTTCTCCTACTTGTCACTTCACACCTTGGAGTGCCTGACAGAGGGCCTAGAGACCAAAGAGCAAAGGGGGAAGGCCTCTGGCTCTACTGCTTGCCCATGGGGAGAGAAGTTCTGGGAGTCTATCTGGAAGGTCTAGAGAGTAGTGATTGATTGGGGAGCTACATCACGGGCGGACCTGGCCAGGTGAAGCTTGACATCACCCTGGGACCTGGCCAGGTGAAGCTCGCTGACAAGTGGCAGCCTCTCCGGAGACTACTAATTCCGCTCCTAACATTCTATGCAAATAACCGGCTGAGTGCCATGGGCAGAAAACATTGACACATACCTGCCAGAGGCCTATTCTGGGTCTGGAGAGTCCACCCTGGTCTCCCCTGCAACTCATCATCTCAGCACACACTTTGCCTGCACGCATGGAAACCGCCTCTCTCCACGAATGTCTTCACCTGCTAGGAAACACACGATGTCACTCAGCCAAAGGAGAGCACAGGCCAAGTCAACTGAAGCCCCCATTTTCAAGATTTTGCCCTCTGCTGCTCCACAGCCTCCGGTGGCACACTGCATGTGCGTCACTTCTCGGTAGACGAGGCCGAAATCCGGGCATCCAGGGCCCCAGCCGTCCAGAATCTACGGATGGCGGCATATGGATCACCTCTTTGCCTCGTACAGCAGGGAGGCCTGGGCCCTAGACTGGCTCCGCTAGAGCTCCACGACCTCAGCTATTTTCCCTGACCTTTGGCCTGTGCCCTCGTGAGTGTGTCATCTCTACTTCCACTTCTCTTCCCACCACACTGAATCCGCCACCTGCGGATACCTGAGCGTGGACATCAACATCTATCACTGGCTGCAGTGTCACAGGTCACTAGGTGTCTAGGCTCAGGCTGACCTTGGCTGTCTTCTGCCCAGGCAAGGAACCTAATCCTTCCAAGGAAATCAGGACACGTGCTCACTGGCCGACATCCTTTCTTTCATCCACACAGCGGTCTAGATGAGGGGAAAGAGGCCAGGTAGGCCAGGTGAGGGCTGAGTGTGGGGCCTAAGGCTTCTTTCCCAATCACCATGGTGACAGCCACCGGAAGGCTGGGCGGAACTTCGGACGGGGACGAGTCACAAACACTCAGCCAATAGGAGAGGTCCAGCCTAACCGGCCAGTTCCGCAGAGCCCTCCATTTTACCCATGGACAGACAACGGCCCCTTGCGTCTTTGGCCACAAAATCCAGGGCACCCAGGGAATAACTTCACAGTAGGCAACCCCTGATGTGAACACGTTCGACACACTGGGACAGCAGGCAGGTACCTCTTTTCCACTTACGCTAGGATATCACTAGGCAAGGCGCCCTTCCTCAGCATCTGTGGCCTCTCACGTATGTGTTCACTCAGAGGAATCTCTTCATTCTACCCCTGAGACACATCACAAGTATGAGGGGCCTGAGAGAGAGCCTAGAGATGGAACGGGGGAGGCTTCTGGCTGTACTGCTTCCCCGTGGGGACAGAATAGCAGGTAGTCTCTCTGGAAGGTCTTAGCTTCTGTTGACTGACACGCGCAATACAGTAGGGGCGGACCCAGGCCAGGGGGAGCTTGTGGGCAGATGCAACCTCTCCGGCGACGAATAATTGCGCTGCTGCTTTGTATGGTGAAAACCTCCCCCCGCCAAGGGGGATGGGTAGAGAACATTGACCCATACTCGCCAGGGGCCTTTCCTGGGACTAAAGATCCCAACGTGGTCTCAACGTAGTCACCCTCTCAACACGCACCTTTCCTGCACACGTAATCCTGCCTTTCTCCGTCAGGGCCCTATCCTACCAGGAAAAAAAGGAAGCCGCTCAAAAAGGCCGATGCCAGGGAAATCGAGGAAACACTGCCAGTTTCCAAATTTTTGCTGTCTACACGTCCCCGCCTCCGGTGCAAGGCTGCCTATGTGGTCGGGCTCCGAAGGCAAGGCCGAAATCCTGGCAGCCTGGGCCCCAGCAGTCCAATGGTTGATGGACGTGGGGACACGGATGACCTGTTCGCCACATACCGGAGGGATCCTTGGGCCCTTCACTGGCTCGTCATTCAGCTCCACGACGTCCACTACTGTCCCTGGCCTTTGCTTTGGCTGGTGCCCCATTAAACGTGTGCTCCGGAGCGATGTTTCTCCACCCATCACTAGCATTCTGCCACCAGGGGATATGTGAGTGTGGGAGTCACCATTTGTCACTGGCAGCAGTGTCACAAGTCACTAGACTTCCAGCTACCCGCTGACCTAGGCTGCCTTCTGCCCCAGGCAAGGTCCCGAATCCTTTATCCCAGATGCTGACACCTGGGCACTGGCGGACATTGATTTTTATCAACACAGAGGTCTGAGTGAGGGTCAGAGGGCCAGGTAGGTGAAGTGAAGGCCAGGTGGGCGGGGCTGAGGCTTCTTTGCCATCACCATAGAGACAGTCCCCCCACCGCAAGAGTGGGCGGAGCTTGGGATGGGCCTGGTGACAAGACTGAGCCAATGGCAGAGATCCGGCCCGCCAGGCAGATGACACAGGGCCCTCCATTGGGACCTATGACCCCTAGTGGCCACAGGATTTGAGCACGCCCCGGGAAAGGCTACGCAGGCACAAGGGAGCCCCTGGTGCGGACTGCTTCAGGGCATTGGCAGAGCACGCCAGGTACCTCTTTCCCACTTTCCTGAGGATATCAGTAGGCAAGGCATCCCCACTCAGCATCTCTTGCCTCTCTCTCTCTCTCTCTGCTTGTCTTCGTTCTCTGAAATCTCTTCCTTCTCCCCCTTGTCACTTCACACCTTGGAGTGCCTGACAGAGGGCCTAGAGACCAAAGAGCAAAGGGGGAAGGCCTCTGGCTCTACTGCTTGCCCATGGGGAGAGAAGTTCTGGGAGTCTATCTGGAAGGTCTAGAGAGTAGTGATTGATTGGGGAGCTACATCACGGGCGGACCTGGCCAGGTGAAGCTTGACATCACCGTGGGACCTGGCCAGGTGAAGCTCGCTGACAAGTGGCAGCCTCTCCGGAGACTACTAATTCCGCTCCTAACATTCTATGCAAATAACCGGCTGAGTGCCATGGGCAGAAAACATTGACACATACCTGCCAGAGGCCTATTCTGGGTCTGGAGAGTCCACCCTGGTCTCCCCTGCAACTCATCATCTCAGCACACACTTTGCCTGCACGCATGGAAACCGCCTCTCTCCACGAATGTCTTCACCTGCTAGGAAACACACGATGTCACTCAGCCAAAGGAGAGCACAGGCCAAGTCAACTGAAGCCCCCATTTTCAAGATTTTGCCCTCTGCTGCTCCACAGCCTCCGGTGGCACACTGCATGTGCGTCACTTCTCGGTAGACGAGGCCGAAATCCGGGCATCCAGGGCCCCAGCCGTCCAGAATCTACGGATGGCGGCATATGGATCACCTCTTTGCCTCGTACAGCAGGGAGGCCTGGGCCCTAGACTGGCTCCGCTAGAGCTCCACGACCTCAGCTATTTTCCCTGACCTTTGGCCTGTGCCCTCGTGAGTGTATCATATCTACTTCCACTTCTCTTCCCACCACACTGAATCCGCCACCTGCGGATACCTGAGCGTGGACATCAACATCTATCACTGGCTGCAGTGTCACAGGTCACTAGGTGTCTAGGCTCAGGCTGACCTTGGCTGTCTTCTGCCCAGGCAAGGAACCTAATCCTTCCAAGGAAATCAGGACACGTGCTCACTGGCCGACATCCTTTCTTTCATCCACCCAGTGGTCTAGATGAGGGTAATGAGGCCAGGTAGGCCAGGTGAGGGCTGAGTGTGGGGCCTAAGGCTTCTTTCCCAATCACCATGGTGACAGCCACCGGAAGGCTGGGCGGAACTTCGGACGGGGACGAGTCACAAACACTCAGCCAATAGGAGAGGTCCAGCCTAACCGGCCAGTTCCGCAGAGCCCTCCATTTTACCCATGGACAGACAACGGCCCCTTGCGTCTTTGGCCACAAAATCCAGGGCACCCAGGGAATAACTTCACAGTAGGCAACCCCTGATGTGAACACGTTCGACACACTGGGACAGCAGGCAGGTACCTCTTTTCCACTTACGCTAGGATATCACTAGGCAAGGGGCCCTTCCTCAGCATCTGTGGCCTCTCACGTATGTGTTCACTCAGAGGAATCTCTTCATTCTACCCCTGAGACACATCACAAGTATGAGGGGCCTGAGAGAGAGCCTAGAGATGGAACGGGGGAGGCTTCTGGCTGTACTGCTTCCCCGTGGGGACAGAATAGCAGGTAGTCTCTCTGGAAGGTCTTAGCTTCTGTTGACTGACACGCGCAATACAGTAGGGGCGGACCCAGGCCAGGGGGAGCTTGTGGGCAGATGCAACCTCTCCGGCGACGAATAATTGCGCTGCTGCTTTGTATGGTGAAAACCTCCCCCCGCCAAGGGGGATGGGTAGAGAACATTGACCCATACTCGCCAGGGGCCTTTCCTGGGACTAAAGATCCCAACGTGGTCTCAACGTAGTCACCCTCTCAACACGCACCTTTCCTGCACACGTAATCCTGCCTTTCTCCGTCAGGGCCCTATCCTACCAGGAAAAAAAGGAAGCCGCTCAAAGAGGCCGATGCCAGGGAAATCGAGGAAACACTGCCAGTTTCCAAATTTTTGCTGTCTACACGTCCCCGCCTCCGGTGCAAGGCTGCCTATGTGGTCGGGCTCCGAAGGCAAGGCCGAAATCCTGGCAGCCTGGGCCCCAGCAGTGCAATGGTTGATGGTCGTGGGGACACGGATGACCTGTTCGCCACACACAGGAGGGATCCTTGGGCCCTTCACTGGCTCGCCATTCAGCTCCACGACGTCCACTACTGGCCCTGGCCTTTGCTTTGGCTGGTGCCCCATTAAACGTGTGCTCCGGAGCGATGTTTCTCCACCCATCACTAGCATTCTGCCACCAGGGGATATGTGAGTGTGGGAGTCACCATTTGTCACTGGCAGCAGTGTCACAAGTCACTAGACTTCCAGCTACCCGCTGACCTAGGCTGCCTTCTGCCCCAGGCAAGGTCCCGAATCCTTTATCCCAGATGCTGACACCTGGGCACTGGCGGACATTGATTTTTATCAACACAGAGGTCTGAGTGAGGGTCAGAGGGCCAGGTAGGTGAAGTGAAGGCCAGGTGGGCGGGGCTGAGGCTTCTTTGCCATCACCATAGAGACAGTCCCCCCACCGCAAGAGTGGGCGGAGCTTGGGATGGGCCTGGTGACAAGACTGAGCCAATGGCAGAGATCCGGCCCGCCAGGCAGATGACACAGGGCCCTCCATTGTGACCTATGACCCCTAGTGGCCACAGGATTTGAGCACGCCCCGGGAAAGGCTACGCAGGCACAAGGGAGCCCCTGGTGCGGACTGCTTCAGGGCATTGGCAGAGCACGCCAGGTACCTCTTTCCCACTTTCCTGAGGATATCAGTAGGCAAGGCATCCCCACTCAGCATCTCTTGCCTCTCTCTCTCTCTCTCTGCTTGTCTTCGTTCTCTGAAATCTCTTCCTTCTCCCCCTTGTCACTTCACACCTTGGAGTGCCTGACAGAGGGCCTAGAGACCAAAGAGCAAAGGGGGAAGGCCTCTGGCTCTACTGCTTGCCCATGGGGAGAGAAGTTCTGGGAGTCTATCTGGAAGGTCTAGAGAGTAGTGATTGATTGGGGAGCTACATCACGGGCGGACCTGGCCAGGTGAAGCTTGACATCACCGTGGGACCTGGCCAGGTGAAGCTCGCTGACAAGTGGCAGCCTCTCCGGAGACTACTAATTCTGCTCCTAACATTCTATGCAAATAACCGGCTGAGTGCCATGGGCAGAAAACATTGACACATACCTGCCAGAGGCCTATTCTGGGTCTGGAGAGTCCACCCTGGTCTCCCCTGCAACTCATCATCTCAGCACACACTTTGCCTGCACGCATGGAAACCGCCTCTCTCCACGAATGTCTTCACCTGCTAGGAAACACACGATGTCACTCAGCCAAAGGAGAGCACAGGCCAAGTCAACTGAAGCCCCCATTTTCAAGATTTTGCCCTCTGCTGCTCCACAGCCTCCGGTGGCACACTGCATGTGCGTCACTTCTCGGTAGACGAGGCCGAAATCCGGGCATCCAGGGCCCCAGCCGTCCAGAATCTACGGATGGCGGCATATGGATCACCTCTTTGCCTCGTACAGCAGGGAGGCCTGGGCCCTAGACTGGCTCCGCTAGAGCTCCACGACCTCAGCTATTTTCAATGACCTTTGGCCTGTGCCCTCGTGATTGTGTCATCTCTACTTCCACTTCTCTTCCCACCACACTGAATCCGCCACCTGCGGATACCTGAGCGTGGACATCAACATCTATCACTGGCTGCAGTGTCACAGGTCACTAGGTGTCTAGGCTCAGGCTGACCTTGGCTGTCTTCTGCCCAGGCAAGGAACCTAATCCTTCCAAGGAAATCAGGACACGTGCTCACTGGCCGACATCCTTACTTTCATCCACGCAGCGGTCTAGATGAGGGGAAAGAGGCCAGGTAGGCCAGGTGAGGGCTGAGTGTGGGGCCTAAGGCTTCTTTCCCAATCACCATGGTGACAGCCACCGGAAGGCTGGGCGGAACTTCGGACGGGGACGAGTCACAAACACTCAGCCAATAGGAGAGGTCCAGCCTAACCGGCCAGTTCCGCAGAGCCCTCCATTTTACCCATGGACAGACAACGGCCCCTTGTGTCTTTGGCCACAAAATCCAGGGCACCCAGGGAATAACTTCACAGTAGGCAACCCCTGATGTGAACACGTTCGACACACTGGGACAGCAGGCAGGTACCTCTTTTCCACTTACGCTAGGATATCACTAGGCAAGGCGCCCTTCCTCAGCATCTGTGGCCTCTCACGTATGTGTTCACTCAGAGGAATCTCTTCATTCTACCCCTGAGACACATCACAAGTATGAGGGGCCTGAGAGAGAGCCTAGAGATGGAACGGGGGAGGCTTCTGGCTGTACTGCTTCCCCGTGGGGACAGAATAGCAGGTAGTCTCTCTGGAAGGTCTTAGCTTCTGTTGACTGACACGCGCAATACAGTAGGGGCGGACCCAGGCCAGGGGGAGCTTGTGGGCAGATGCAACCTCTCCGGCGACGAATAATTGCGCTGCTGCTTTGTATGGTGAAAACCTCCCCCCGCCAAGGGGGATGGGTAGAGAACATTGACCCATACTCGCCAGGGGCCTTTCCTGGGACTAAAGATCCCAACGTGGTCTCAACGTAGTCACCCTCTCAACACGCACCTTTCCTGCACACGTAATCCTGCCTTTCTCCGTCAGGGCCCTATCCTACCAGGAAAAAAAGGAAGCCGCTCAAAGAGGCCGATGCCAGGGAAATCGAGGAAACACTGCCAGTTTCCAAATTTTTGCTGTCTACACGTCCCCGCCTCCGGTGCAAGGCTGCCTATGTGGTCGGGCTCCGAAGGCAAGGCCGAAATCCTGGCAGCCTGGGCCCCAGCAGTGCAATGGTTGATGGACGTGGGGACACGGATGACCTGTTCGCCACACACAGGAGGGATCCTTGGGCCCTTCACTGGCTCGCCATTCAGCTCCACGACGTCCACTACTGGCCCTGGCCTTTGCTTTGGCTGGTGCCCCATTAAACGTGTGCTCCGGAGCGATGTTTCTCCACCCATCACTAGCATTCTGCCACCAGGGGATATGTGAGTGTGGGAGTCACCATGTGTCACTGGCAGCAGTGTCACAAGTCACTAGACTTCCAGCTACCCGCTGACCTAGGCTGCCTTCTGCCCCAGGCAAGGTCCCGAATCCTTTATCCCAGATGCTGACACCTGGGCACTGGCGGACATTGATTTTTATCAACACAGAGGTCTGAGTGAGGGTCAGAGGGCCAGGTAGGTGAAGTGAAGGCCAGGTGGGCGGGGCTGAGGCTTCTTTGCCATCACCATAGAGACAGTCCCCCCACCGCAAGAGTGGGCGGAGCTTGGGATGGGCCTGGTGACAAGACTGAGCCAATGGCAGAGATCCGGCCCGCCAGGCAGATGACACAGGGCCCTCCATTGTGACCTATGACCCCTAGTGGCCACAGGATTTGAGCACGCCCCGGGAAAGGCTACGCAGGCACAAGGGAGCCCCTGGTGCGGACTGCTTCAGGGCATTGGCAGAGCACGCCAGGTACCTCTTTCCCACTTTCCTGAGGATATCAGTAGGCAAGGCATCCCCACTCAGCATCTCTTGCCTCTCTCTGTCTCTCTCTGCTTGTCTTCGTTCTCTGAAATCTCTTCCTTCTCCCCCTTGTCACTTCACACCTTGGAGTGCCTGACAGAGGGCCTAGAGACCAAAGAGCAAAGGGGGAAGGCCTCTGGCTCTACTGCTTGCCCATGGGGAGAGAAGTTCTGGGAGTCTATCTGGAAGGTCTAGAGAGTAGTGATTGATTGGGGAGCTACATCACGGGCGGACCTGGCCAGGTGAAGCTTGACATCACCGTGGGACCTGGCCAGGTGAAGCTCGCTGACAAGTGGCAGCCTCTCCGGAGACTACTAATTCCGCTCCTAACATTCTATGCAAATAACCGGCTGAGTGCCATGGGCAGAAAACATTGACACATACCTGCCAGAGGCCTATTCTGGGTCTGGAGAGTCCACCCTGGTCTCCCCTGCAACTCATCATCTCAGCACACACTTTGCCTGCACGCATGGAAACCGCCTCTCTCCACGAATGTCTTCACCTGCTAGGAAACACACGATGTCACTCAGCCAAAGTAGAGCACAGGCCAAGTCAACTGAAGCCCCCATTTTCAAGATTTTGCCCTCTGCTGCTCCACAGCCTCCGGTGGCACACTGCATGTGCGTCACTTCTCGGTAGACGAGGCCGAAATCCGGGCATCCAGGGCCCCAGCCGTCCAGAATCTACGGATGGCGGCATATGGATCACCTCTTTGCCTCGTACAGCAGGGAGGCCTGGGCCCTAGACTGGCTCCGCTAGAGCTCCACGACCTCAGCTATTTTCGCTGACCTTTGGCCTGTGCCCTCGTGATTGTGTCATCTCTACTTCCACTTCTCTTCCCACCACACTGAATCCGCCACCTGCGGATACCTGAGCGTGGACATCAACATCTATCACTGGCTACAGTGTCACAGGTCACTAGGTGTTTAGGCTCAGGCTGACCTTGGCTGTCTTCTGCCCAGGCAAGGAACCTAATCCTTCCAAGGAAATCAGGACACGTGCTCACTGGCCGACATCCTTACTTTCATCCACGCAGCGGTCTAGATGAGGGGAAAGAGGCCAGGTAGGCCAGGTGAGGGCTGAGTGTGGGGCCTAAGGCTTCTTTCCCAATCACCATGGTGACAGCCACCGGAAGGCTGGGCGGAACTTCGGACGGGGACGAGTCACAAACACTCAGCCAATAGGAGAGGTCCAGCCTAACCGGCCAGTTCCGCAGAGCCCTCCATTTTACCCATGGACAGACAACGGCCCCTTGCGTCTTTGGCCACAAAATCCAGGGCACCCAGGGAATAACTTCACAGTAGGCAACCCCTGATGTGAACACGTTCGACACACTGGGACAGCAGGCAAGTACCTCTTTTCCACTTACGCTAGGATATCACTAGGCAAGGCGCCCTTCCTCAGCATCTGTGGCCTCTCACGTATGTGTTCACTCAGAGGAATCTCTTCATTCTACCCCTGAGACACATCACAAGTATGAGGGGCCTGAGAGAGAGCCTAGAGATGGAACGGGGGAGGCTTCTGGCTGTACTGCTTCCCCGTGGGGACAGAATAGCAGGTAGTCTCTCTGGAAGGTCTTAGCTTCTGTTGACTGACACGCGCAATACAGTAGGGGCGGACCCAGGCCAGGGGGAGCTTGTGGGCAGATGCAACCTCTCCGGCGACGAATAATTGCGCTGCTGCTTTGTATGGTGAAAACCTCCCCCCGCCAAGGGGGATGGGTAGAGAACATTGACCCACACCCGCCAGGGGCCTTTCCTGGGACTAAAGATCCCAACGTGGTCTCAACGTAGTCACCCTCTCAACACGCACCTTTCCTGCACACGTAATCCTGCCTTTCTCCGTCAGGGCCCTATCCTACCAGGAAAAAAAGGAAGCCGCTCAAAGAGGCCGATGCCAGGGAAATCGAGGAAACACTGCCAGTTTCCAAATTTTTGCTGTCTACACGTCCCCGCCTCCGGTGCAAGGCTGCCTATGTGGTCGGGCTCCGAAGGCAAGGCCGAAATCCTGGCAGCCTGGGCCCCAGCAGTGCAATGGTTGATGGACGTGGGGACACGGATGACCTGTTCGCCACACACAGGAGGGATCCTTGGGCCCTTCACTGGCTCGCCATTCAGCTCCACGACGTCCACTACTGGCCCTGGCCTTTGCTTTGGCTGGTGCCCCATTAAACGTGTGCTCCGGAGCGATGTTTCTCCACCCATCACTAGCATTCTGCCACCAGGGGATATGTGAGTGTGGGAGTCACCATTTGTCACTGGCAGCAGTGTCACAAGTCACTAGACTTCCAGCTACCCGCTGACCTAGGCTGCCTTCTGCCCCAGGCAAGGTCCCGAATCCTTTATCCCAGATGCTGACACCTGGGCACTGGCGGACATTGATTTTTATCAACACAGAGGTCTGAGTGAGGGTCAGAGGGCCAGGTAGGTGAAGTGAAGGCCAGGTGGGCGGGGCTGAGGCTTCTTTGCCATCACCATAGAGACAGTCCCCCCACCGCAAGAGTGGGCGGAGCTTGGGATGGGCCTGGTGACAAGACTGAGCCAATGGCAGAGATCCGGCCCGCCAGGCAGATGACACAGGGCCCTCCATTGTGACCTATGACCCCTAGTGGCCACAGGATTTGAGCACGCCCCGGGAAAGGCTACGCAGGCACAAGGGAGCCCCTGGTGCGGACTGCTTCAGGGCATTGGCAGAGCACGCCAGGTACCTCTTTCCCACTTTCCTGAGGATATCAGTAGGCAAGGCATCCCCACTCAGCATCTCTTGCCTCTCTCTGTCTCTCTCTGCTTGTCTTCGTTCTCTGAAATCTCTTCCTTCTCCCCCTTGTCACTTCACACCTTGGAGTGCCTGACAGAGGGCCTAGAGACCAAAGAGCAAAGGGGGAAGGCCTCTGGCTCTACTGCTTGCCCATGGGGAGAGAAGTTCTGGGAGTCTATCTGGAAGGTCTAGAGAGTAGTGATTGATTGGGGAGCTACATCACGGGCGGACCTGGCCAGGTGAAGCTTGACATCACCGTGGGACCTGGCCAGGTGAAGCTCGCTGACAAGTGGCAGCCTCTCCGGAGACTACTAATTCCGCTCCTAACATTCTATGCAAATAACCGGCTGAGTGCCATGGGCAGAAAACATTGACACATACCTGCCAGAGGCCTATTCTGGGTCTGGAGAGTCCACCCTGGTCTCCCCTGCAACTCATCATCTCAGCACACACTTTGCCTGCACGCATGGAAACCGCCTCTCTCCACGAATGTCTTCACCTGCTAGGAAACACACGATGTCACTCAGCCAAAGGAGAGCACAGGCCAAGTCAACTGAAGCCCCCATTTTCAAGATTTTGCCCTCTGCTGCTCCACAGCCTCCGGTGGCACACTGCATGTGCGTCACTTCTCGGTAGACGAGGCCGAAATCCGGGCATCCAGGGCCCCAGCCGTCCAGAATCTACGGATGGCGGCATATGGATCACCTCTTTGCCTCGTACAGCAGGGAGGCCTGGGCCCTAGACTGGCTCCGCTAGAGCTCCACGACCTCAGCTATTTTCGCTGACCTTTGGCCTGTGCCCTCGTGATTGTGTCATCTCTACTTCCACTTCTCTTCCCACCACACTGAATCCGCCACCTGCGGATACCTGAGCGTGGACATCAACATCTATCACTGGCTACAGTGTCACAGGTCACTAGGTGTTTAGGCTCAGGCTGACCTTGGCTGTCTTCTGCCCAGGCAAGGAACCTAATCCTTCCAAGGAAATCAGGACACGTGCTCACTGGCCGACATCCTTACTTTCATCCACGCAGCGGTCTAGATGAGGGGAAAGAGGCCAGGTAGGCCAGGTGAGGGCTGAGTGTGGGGCCTAAGGCTTCTTTCCCAATCACCATGGTGACAGCCACCGGAAGGCTGGGCGGAACTTCGGACGGGGACGAGTCACAAACACTCAGCCAATAGGAGAGGTCCAGCCTAACCGGCCAGTTCCGCAGAGCCCTCCATTTTACCCATGGACAGACAACGGCCCCTTGCGTCTTTGGCCACAAAATCCAGGGCACCCAGGGAATAACTTCACAGTAGGCAACCCCTGATGTGAACACGTTCGACACACTGGGACAGCAGGCAAGTACCTCTTTTCCACTTACGCTAGGATATCACTAGGCAAGGCGCCCTTCCTCAGCATCTGTGGCCTCTCACGTATGTGTTCACTCAGAGGAATCTCTTCATTCTACCCCTGAGACACATCACAAGTATGAGGGGCCTGAGAGAGAGCCTAGAGATGGAACGGGGGAGGCTTCTGGCTGTACTGCTTCCCCGTGGGGACAGAATAGCAGGTAGTCTCTCTGGAAGGTCTTAGCTTCTGTTGACTGACACGCGCAATACAGTAGGGGCGGACCCAGGCCAGGGGGAGCTTGTGGGCAGATGCAACCTCTCCGGCGACGAATAATTGCGCTGCTGCTTTGTATGGTGAAAACCTCCCCCCGCCAAGGGGGATGGGTAGAGAACATTGACCCATACTCGCCAGGGGCCTTTCCTGGGACTAAAGATCCCAACGTGGTCTCAACGTAGTCACCCTCTCAACACGCACCTTTCCTGCACACGTAATCCTGCCTTTCTCCGTCAGGGCCCTATCCTACCAGGAAAAAAAGGAAGCCGCTCAAAGAGGCCGATGCCAGGGAAATCGAGGAAACACTGCCAGTTTCCAAATTTTTGCTGTCTACACGTCCCCGCCTCCGGTGCAAGGCTGCCTATGTGGTCGGGCTCCGAAGGCAAGGCCGAAATCCTGGCAGCCTGGGCCCCAGCAGTGCAATGGTTGATGGACGTGGGGACACGGATGACCTGTTCGCCACACACAGGAGGGATCCTTGGGCCCTTCACTGGCTCGCCATTCAGCTCCACGACGTCCACTACTGGCCCTGGCCTTTGCTTTGGCTGGTGCCCCATTAAACGTGTGCTCCGGAGCGATGTTTCTCCACCCATCACTAGCATTCTGCCACCAGGGGATATGTGAGTGTGGGAGTCACCATTTGTCACTGGCAGCAGTGTCACAAGTCACTAGACTTCCAGCTACCCGCTGACCTAGGCTGCCTTCTGCCCCAGGCAAGGTCCCGAATCCTTTATCCCAGATGCTGACACCTGGGCACTGGCGGACATTGATTTTTATCAACACAGAGGTCTGAGTGAGGGTCAGAGGGCCAGGTAGGTGAAGTGAAGGCCAGGTGGGCGGGGCTGAGGCTTCTTTGCCATCACCATAGAGACAGTCCCCCCACCGCAAGAGTGGGCGGAGCTTGGGATGGGCCTGGTGACAAGACTGAGCCAATGGCAGAGATCCGGCCCGCCAGGCAGATGACACAGGGCCCTCCATTGTGACCTATGACCCCTAGTGGCCACAGGATTTGAGCACGCCCCGGGAAAGGCTACGCAGGCACAAGGGAGCCCCTGGTGCGGACTGCTTCAGGGCATTGGCAGAGCACGCCAGGTACCTCTTTCCCACTTTCCTGAGGATATCAGTAGGCAAGGCATCCCCACTCAGCATCTCTTGCCTCTCTCTCTCTCTCTCTGCTTGTCTTCGTTCTCTGAAATCTCTTCCTTCTCCCCCTTGTCACTTCACACCTTGGAGTGCCTGACAGAGGGCCTAGAGACCAAAGAGCAAAGGGGGAAGGCCTCTGGCTCTACTGCTTGCCCATGGGGAGAGAAGTTCTGGGAGTCTATCTGGAAGGTCTAGAGAGTAGTGATTGATTGGGGAGCTACATCACGGGCGGACCTGGCCAGGTGAAGCTTGACATCACCGTGGGACCTGGCCAGGTGAAGCTCGCTGACAAGTGGCAGCCTCTCCGGAGACTACTAATTCCGCTCCTAACATTCTATGCAAATAACCGGCTGAGTGCCATGGGCAGAAAACATTGACACATACCTGCCAGAGGCCTATTCTGGGTCTGGAGAGTCCACCCTGGTCTCCCCTGCAACTCATCATCTCAGCACACACTTTGCCTGCACGCATGGAAACCGCCTCTCTCCACGAATGTCTTCACCTGCTAGGAAACACACGATGTCACTCAGCCAAAGGAGAGCACAGGCCAAGTCAACTGAAGCCCCCATTTTCAAGATTTTGCCCTCTGCTGCTCCACAGCCTCCGGTGGCACACTGCATGTGCGTCACTTCTCGGTAGACGAGGCCGAAATCCGGGCATCCAGGGCCCCAGCCGTCCAGAATCTACGGATGGCGGCATATGGATCACCTCTTTGCCTCGTACAGCAGGGAGGCCTGGGCCCTAGACTGGCTCCGCTAGAGCTCCACGACCTCAGCTATTTTCGCTGACCTTTGGCCTGTGCCCTCGTGATTGTGTCATCTCTACTTCCACTTCTCTTCCCACCACACTGAATCCGCCACCTGCGGATACCTGAGCGTGGACATCAACATCTATCACTGGCTGCAGTGTCACAGGTCACTAGGTGTTTAGGCTCAGGCTGACCTTGGCTGTCTTCTGCCCAGGCAAGGAACCTAATCCTTCCAAGGAAATGAGGACACGTGCTCACTGGCCGACATCCTTACTTTCATCCACGCAGCGGTCTAGATGAGGGGAAAGAGGCCAGGTAGGCCAGGTGAGGGCTGAGTGTGGGGCCTAAGGCTTCTTTCCCAATCACTATGGTGACAGCCACCGGAAGGCTGGGCGGAACTTCGGACGGGGACGAGTCACAAACACTCAGCCAATAGGAGAGGTCCAGCCTAACCGGCCAGTTCCGCAGAGCCCTCCATTTTACCCATGGACAGACAACGGCCCCTTGCGTCTTTGGCCACAAAATCCAGGGCACCCAGGGAATAACTTCACAGTAGGCAACCCCTGATGTGAACACGTTCGACACACTGGGACAGCAGGCAGGTACCTCTTTTCCACTTACGCTAGGATATCACTAGGCAAGGCGCCCTTCCTCAGCATCTGTGGCCTCTCACGTATGTGTTCACTCAGAGGAATCTCTTCATTCTACCCCTGAGACACATCACAAGTATGAGGGGCCTGAGAGAGAGCCTAGAGATGGAACGGGGGAGGCTTCTGGCTGTACTGCTTCCCCGTGGGGACAGAATAGCAGGTAGTCTCTCTGGAAGGTCTTAGCTTCTGTTGACTGACACGCGTAATACAGTAGGGGCGGACCCTGGCCAGGGGGAGCTTGTGGGCAGATGCAACCTCTCCGGGGACGAATAATTGCGCTGCTGCTTTGTATGGTGAAAACCTCCCCCCGCCAAGGGGAATGGGTAGAGAACATTGACCCACACCCGCCAGGGGCCTTTCCTGGGACTAAAGATCCCAACGTGGTCTCAACGTCGTCACCCTCTCAACACACACCTTTCCTGCACACGTAATCCTGCCTTTCTCCGTCAGGGCCCTATGCTACCAGGAAAAAAAGCAAGCCGCTCAAAGAGGCCCATGCCAGGGAAATCGAGGAAACACTGCCAGTTTCCAAATTTTTGCTGTCTACACGTCCCCGCCTCCGGTGCAAGGCTGCCTATGTGGCCGGGCTCCGAAGGCAAGGCCGAAATCCTGGCAGCCTGGGCCCCAGCAGTGCAATGGTTGATGGACGTGGGGACACGGATGACCTGTTCGCCACATACAGGAGGGATCCTTGGGCCCTTCACTGGCTCGCCATTCAGCTCCACGACGTCCACTACTGGCCCTGGCCTTTGCTTTGGCTGGTGCCCCATTAAACGTGTGCTCCGGAGCGATCTTTCTCCACCCATCACTAGCATTCTGCCACCAGGGGATATGTGAGTGTGGGAGTCACCATTTGTCAATGGCAGCAGTGTCACAAGTCACTAGACTTCCAGCTACCCGCTGACCTAGGCTGCCTTCTGCCCCAGGCAAGGTCCCGAATCCTTTATCCCAGATGCTGACACCTGGGCACTGGCGGACATTGATTTTTATCAACACAGAGGTCTGAGTGAGGGTCAGAGGGCCAGGTAGGTGAAGTGAAGGCCAGGTGGGCGGGGCTGAGGCTTCTTTGCCATCACCATAGAGACAGTCCCCCCACCGCAAGAGTGGGCGGAGCTTGGGATGGGCCTGGTGACAAGACTGAGCCAATGGCAGAGATCCGGCCCGCCAGGCAGATGACACAGGGCCCTCCATTGTGACCTATGACCCCTAGTGGCCACAGGATTTGAGCACGCCCCGGGAAAGGCTACGCAGGCACAAGGGAGCCCCTGGTGCGGACTGCTTCAGGGCATTGGCAGAGCACGCCAGGTACCTCTTTCCCACTTTCCTGAGGATATCAGTAGGCAAGGCATCCCCACTCAGCATCTCTTGCCTCTCTCTGTCTCTCTCTGCTTGTCTTCGTTCTCTGAAATCTCTTCCTTCTCCCCCTTGTCACTTCACACCTTGGAGTGCCTGACAGAGGGCCTAGAGACCAAAGAGCAAAGGGGAAAGGCCTCTGGCTCTACTGCTTGCCCATGGGGAGAGAAGTTCTGGGAGTCTATCTGGAAGGTCTAGAGAGTAGTGATTGATTGGGGAGCTACATCACGGGCGGACCTGGCCAGGTGAAGCTTGACATCACCGTGGGACCTGGCCAGGTGAAGCTCGCTGACAAGTGGCAGCCTCTCCGGAGACTACTAATTCCGCTCCTAACATTCTATGCAAATAACCGGCTGAGTGCCATGGGCAGAAAACATTGACACATACCTGCCAGAGGCCTATTCTGGGTCTGGAGAGTCCACTCTGGTCTCCCCTGCAACTCATCATCTCAGCACACACTTTGCCTGCACGCATGGAAACCGCCTCTCTCCACGAATGTCTTCACCTGCTAGGAAACACACGATGTCACTCAGCCAAAGGAGAGCACAGGCCAAGTCAACTGAAGCCCCCATTTTCAAGATTTTGCCCTCTGCTGCTCCACAGCCTCCGGTGGCACACTGCATGTGCGTCACTTCTCGGTAGACGAGGCCGAAATCCGGGCATCCAGGGCCCCAGCCGTCCAGAATCTACGGATGGCGGCATATGGATCACCTCTTTGCCTCGTACAGCAGGGAGGCCTGGGCCCTAGACTGGCTCCGCTAGAGCTCCACGACCTCAGCTATTTTCGCTGACCTTTGGCCTGTGCCCTCGTGATTGTGTCATCTCTACTTCCACTTCTCTTCCCACCACACTGAATCCGCCACCTGCGGATACCTGAGCGTGGACATCAACATCTATCACTGGCTGCAGTGTCACAGGTCACTAGGTGTCTAGGCTCAGGCTGACCTTGGCTGTCTTCTGCCCAGGCAAGGAACCTAATCCTTCCAAGGAAATGAGGACACGTGCTCCTGGCCGACATCCTTACTTTCATCCACGCAGCGGTCTAGATGAGGGGAAAGAGGCCAGGTAGGCCAGGTGAGGGCTGAGTGTGGGGCCTAAGGCTTCTTTCCCAATCACCATGGTGACAGCCACCGGAAGGCTGGGCGGAACTTCGGACGGGGACGAGTCACAAACACTCAGCCAATAGGAGAGGTCCAGCCTAACCGGCCAGTTCCGCAGAGCCCTCCATTTTACCCATGGACAGACAACGGCCCCTTGCGTCTTTGGCCACAAAATCCAGGGCACCCAGGGAATAACTTCACAGTAGGCAACCCCTGATGTGAACACGTTCGACACACTGGGACAGCAGGCAGGTACCTCTTTTCCACTTACGCTAGGATATCACTAGGCAAGGCGCCCTTCCTCAGCATCTGTGGCCTCTCACGTATGTGTTCACTCAGAGGAATCTCTTCATTCTACCCCTGAGACACATCACAAGTATGAGGGGCCTGAGAGAGAGCCTAGAGATGGAACGGGGGAGGCTTCTGGCTGTACTGCTTCCCCGTGGGGACAGAATAGCAGGTAGTCTCTCTGGAAGGTCTTAGCTTCTGTTGACTGACACGCGCAATACAGTAGGGGCGGACCCTGGCCAGGGGGAGCTTGTGGGCAGATGCAACCTCTCCGGCGACGAATAATTGCGCTGCTGCTTTGTATGGTGAAAACCTCCCCCCGCCAAGGGGGATGGGTAGAGAACATTGACCCACACCCGCCAGGGGCCTTTCCTGGGACTAAAGATCCCAACGTGGTCTCAACGTCGTCACCCTCTCAACACACACCTTTCCTGCACACGTAATCCTGCCTTTCTCCGTCAGGGCCCTATGCTACCAGGAAAAAAAGCAAGCCGCTCAAAGAGGCCCATGCCAGGGAAATCGAGGAAACACTGCCAGTTTCCAAATTTTTGCTGTCTACACGTCCCCGCCTCCGGTGCAAGGCTGCCTATGTGGCCGGGCTCCGAAGACAAGGCCGAAATCCTGGCAGCCTGGGCCCCAGCAGTGCAATGGTTGATGGACGTGGGGACACGGATGACCTGTTCGCCACATACAGGAGGGATCCTTGGGCCCTTCACTGGCTCGCCATTCAGCTCCACGACGTCCACTACTGGCCCTGGCCTTTGCTTTGGCTGGTGCCCCATTAAACGTGTGCTCCGGAGCGATCTTTCTCCACCCATCACTAGCATTCTGCCACCAGGGGATATGTGAGTGTGGGAGTCACCATTTGTCACTGGCAGCAGTGTCACAAGTCACTAGACTTCCAGCTACCCGCTGACCTAGGCTGCCTTCTGCCCCAGGCAAGGTCCCGAATCCTTTATCCTAGATGCTGACACCTGGGCACTGGCGGACATTGATTTTTATCAACACAGAAGTCTGAGTGAGGGTCAGAGGGCCAGGTAGGTGAAGTGAAGGCCAGGTGGGCGGGGCTGAGGCTTCTTTGCCATCACCATAGAGACAGTCCCCCCACCGCAAGAGTGGGCGGAGCTTGGGATGGGCCTGGTGACAAGACTGAGCCAATGGCAGAGATCCGGCCCGCCAGGCAGATGACACAGGGCCCTCCATTGGGACCTATGACCCCTAGTGGCCACAGGATTTGAGCACGCCCCGGGAAAGGCTACGCAGGCACAAGGGAGCCCCTGGTGCGGACTGCTTCAGGGCATTGGCAGAGCACGCCAGGTACCTCTTTCCCACTTTCCTGAGGATATCAGTAGGCAAGGCATCCCCACTCAGCATCTCTTGCCTCTCTCTGTCTCTCTCTGCTTGTCTTCGTTCTCTGAAATCTCTTCCTTCTCCCCCTTGTCACTTCACACCTTGGAGTGCCTGACAGAGGGCCTAGAGACCAAAGAGCAAAGGGGGAAGGCCTCTGGCTCTACTGCTTGCCCATGGGGAGAGAAGTTCTGGGAGTCTATCTGGAAGGTCTAGAGAGTAGTGATTGATTGGGGAGCTACATCACGGGCGGACCTGGCCAGGTGAAGCTTGACATCACCGTGGGACCTGGCCAGGTGAAGCTCGCTGACAAGTGGCAGCCTCTCCGGAGACTACTAATTCCGCTCCTAACATTCTATGCAAATAACCGGCTGAGTGCCATGGGCAGAAAACATTGACACATACCTGCCAGAGGCCTATTCTGGGTCTGGAGAGTCCACCCTGGTCTCCCCTGCAACTCATCATCTCAGCACACACTTTGCCTGCACGCATGGAAACCGCCTCTCTCCACGAATGTCTTCACCTGCTAGGAAACACACGATGTCACTCAGCCAAAGGAGAGCACAGGCCAAGTCAACTGAAGCCCCCATTTTCAAGATTTTGCCCTCTGCTGCTCCACAGCCTCCGGTGGCACACTGCATGTGCGTCACTTCTCGGTAGACGAGGCCGAAATCCGGGCATCCAGGGCCCCAGCCGTCCAGAATCTACGGATGGCGGCATATGGATCACCTCTTTGCCTCGTACAGCAGGGAGGCCTGGGCCCTAGACTGGCTCCGCTAGAGCTCCACGACCTCAGCTATTTTCCCTGACCTTTGGCCTGTGCCCTCCTGAGTGTGTCATCTCTACTTCCACTTCTCCTCCCACCACACTGAATCCGCCACCTGCGGATACCTGAGCGTGGACATCAACATCTATCACTGGCTGCAGTGTCACAGGTCACTAGGTGTCTAGGCTCAGGCTGACCTTGGCTGTCTTCTGCCCAGGCAAGGAACCTAATCCTTCCAAGGAAATCAGGACACGTGCTCACTGGCCGACATCCTTTCTTTCATCTACACAGCGGTCTAGATGAGGGGAAAGAGGCCAGGTAGGCCAGGTGAGGGCTGAGTGTGGGGCCTAAGGCTTCTTTCCCAATCACCATGGTGACAGCCACCGGAAGGCTGGGCGGAACTTCGGACGGGGACGAGTCACAAACACTCAGCCAATAGGAGAGGTCCAGCCTAACCGGCCAGTTCCGCAGAGCCCTCCATTTTACCCATGGACAGACAACGGCCCCTTGCGTCTTTGGCCACAAAATCCAGGGCACCCAGGGAATAACTTCACAGTAGGCAACCCCTGATGTGAACACGTTCGACACACTGGGACAGCAGGCAGGTACCTCTTTTCCACTTACGCTAGGATATCACTAGGCAAGGCGCCCTTCCTCAGCATCTGTGGCCTCTCACGTATGTGTTCACTCAGAGGAATCTCTTCATTCTACCCCTGAGACACATCACAAGTATGAGGGGCCTGAGAGAGAGCCTAGAGATGGAACGGGGGAGGCTTCTGGCTGTACTGCTTCCCCGTGGGGACAGAATAGCAGGTAGTCTCTCTGGAAGGTCTTAGCTTCTGTTGACTGACACGCGCAATACAGTAGGGGCGGACCCTGGCCAGGGGGAGCTTGTGGGCAGATGCAACCTCTCCGGCGACGAATAATTGCGCTGCTGCTTTGTATGGTGAAAACCTCCCCCCGCCAAGGGGGATGGGTAGAGAACATTGACCCACACCCGCCAGGGGCCTTTCCTGGGACTAAAGATCCCAACGTGGTCTCAACGTCGTCACCCTCTCAACACACACCTTTCCTGCACACGTAATCCTGCCTTTCTCCGTCAGGGCCCTATCCTACCAGGAAAAAAAGCAAGCCGCTCAAAGACGCCCATGCCAGGGAAATCGAGGAAACACTGCCAGTTTCCAAATTTTTGCTGTCTACACGTCCCCGCCTCCGGTGCAAGGCTGCCTATGTGGCCGGGCTCCGAAGGCAAGGCCGAAATCCTGGCAGCCTGGGCCCCAGCAGTGCAATGGTTGATGGTCGTGGGGACACGGATGACCTGTTCGCCACATACCGGAGGGATCCTTGGGCTTTTCACTGGCTCGCCATTCAGCTCCACGACGTCCACTACTGGCCCTGGCCTTTGCTTTGGCTGGTGCCCCATTAAACGTGTGCTCCGGAGCGATCTTTCTCCACCCATCACTAGCATTCTGCCACCAGGGGATATGTGAGTGTGGGAGTCACCATTTGTCACTGGCAGCAGTGTCACAAGTCACTAGACTTCCAGCTACCCGCTGACCTAGGCTGCCTTCTGCCCCAGGCAAGGTCCCGAATCCTTTATCCCAGATGCTGACACCTGGGCACTGGCGGACATTGATTTTTATCAACACAGAGGTCTGAGTGAGGGTCAGAGGGCCAGGTAGGTGAAGTGAAGGCCAGGTGGGCGGGGCTGAGGCTTCTTTGCCATCACCATAGAGACAGTCCCCCCACCGCAAGAGTGGGCGGAGCTTGGGATGGGCCTGGTGACAAGACTGAGCCAATGGCAGAGATCCGGCCCGCCAGGCAGATGACACAGGGCCCTCCATTGTGACCTATGACCCCTAGTGGCCACAGGATTTGAGCACGCCCCGGGAAAGGCTACGCAGGCACAAGGGAGCCCCTGGTGCGGACTGCTTCAGGGCATTGGCAGAGCACGCCAGGTACCTCTTTCCCACTTTCCTGAGGATATCAGTAGGCAAGGCATCCCCACTCAGCATCTCTTGCCTCTCTCTGTCTCTCTCTGCTTGTCTTCGTTCTCTGAAATCTCTTCCTTCTCCCCCTTGTCACTTCACACCTTGGAGTGCCTGACAGAGGGCCTAGAGACCAAAGAGCAAAGGGGAAAGGCCTCTGGCTCTACTGCTTGCCCATGGGGAGAGAAGTTCTGGGAGTCTATCTGGAAGGTCTAGAGAGTAGTGATTGATTGGGGAGCTACATCACGGGCGGACCTGGCCAGGTGAAGCTTGACATCACCGTGGGACCTGGCCAGGTGAAGCTCGCTGACAAGTGGCAGCCTCTCCGGAGACTACTAATTCCGCTCCTAACATTCTATGCAAATAACCGGCTGAGTGCCATGGGCAGAAAACATTGACACATACCTGCCAGAGGCCTATTCTGGGTCTGGAGAGTCCACTCTGGTCTCCCCTGCAACTCATCATCTCAGCACACACTTTGCCTGCACGCATGGAAACCGCCTCTCTCCACGAATGTCTTCACCTGCTAGGAAACACACGATGTCACTCAGCCAAAGGAGAGCACAGGCCAAGTCAACTGAAGCCCCCATTTTCAAGATTTTGCCCTCTGCTGCTCCACAGCCTCCGGTGGCACACTGCATGTGCGTCACTTCTCGGTAGACGAGGCCGAAATCCGGGCATCCAGGGCCCCAGCCGTCCAGAATCTACGGATGGCGGCATATGGATCACCTCTTTGCCTCGTACAGCAGGGAGGCCTGGGCCCTAGACTGGCTCCGCTAGAGCTCCACGACCTCAGCTATTTTCGCTGACCTTTGGCCTGTGCCCTCGTGATTGTGTCATCTCTACTTCCACTTCTCTTCCCACCACACTGAATCCGCCACCTGCGGATACCTGAGCGTGGACATCAACATCTATCACTGGCTGCAGTGTCACAGGTCACTAGGTGTCTAGGCTCAGGCTGACCTTGGCTGTCTTCTGCCCAGGCAAGGAACCTAATCCTTCCAAGGAAATGAGGACACGTGCTCCTGGCCGACATCCTTACTTTCATCCACGCAGCGGTCTAGATGAGGGGAAAGAGGCCAGGTAGGCCAGGTGAGGGCTGAGTGTGGGGCCTAAGGCTTCTTTCCCAATCACCATGGTGACAGCCACCGGAAGGCTGGGCGGAACTTCGGACGGGGACGAGTCACAAACACTCAGCCAATAGGAGAGGTCCAGCCTAACCGGCCAGTTCCGCAGAGCCCTCCATTTTACCCATGGACAGACAACGGCCCCTTGCGTCTTTGGCCACAAAATCCAGGGCACCCAGGGAATAACTTCACAGTAGGCAACCCCTGATGTGAACACGTTCGACACACTGGGACAGCAGGCAGGTACCTCTTTTCCACTTACGCTAGGATATCACTAGGCAAGGCGCCCTTCCTCAGCATCTGTGGCCTCTCACGTATGTGTTCACTCAGAGGAATCTCTTCATTCTACCCCTGAGACACATCACAAGTATGAGGGGCCTGAGAGAGAGCCTAGAGATGGAACGGGGGAGGCTTCTGGCTGTACTGCTTCCCCGTGGGGACAGAATAGCAGGTAGTCTCTCTGGAAGGTCTTAGCTTCTGTTGACTGACACGCGCAATACAGTAGGGGCGGACCCTGGCCAGGGGGAGCTTGTGGGCAGATGCAACCTCTCCGGCGACGAATAATTGCGCTGCTGCTTTGTATGGTGAAAACCTCCCCCCGCCAAGGGGGATGGGTAGAGAACATTGACCCACACCCGCCAGGGGCCTTTCCTGGGACTAAAGATCCCAACGTGGTCTCAACGTCGTCACCCTCTCAACACACACCTTTCCTGCACACGTAATCCTGCCTTTCTCCGTCAGGGCCCTATGCTACCAGGAAAAAAAGCAAGCCGCTCAAAGAGGCCCATGCCAGGGAAATCGAGGAAACACTGCCAGTTTCCAAATTTTTGCTGTCTACACGTCCCCGCCTCCGGTGCAAGGCTGCCTATGTGGCCGGGCTCCGAAGACAAGGCCGAAATCCTGGCAGCCTGGGCCCCAGCAGTGCAATGGTTGATGGACGTGGGGACACGGATGACCTGTTCGCCACATACAGGAGGGATCCTTGGGCCCTTCACTGGCTCGCCATTCAGCTCCACGACGTCCACTACTGGCCCTGGCCTTTGCTTTGGCTGGTGCCCCATTAAACGTGTGCTCCGGAGCGATCTTTCTCCACCCATCACTAGCATTCTGCCACCAGGGGATATGTGAGTGTGGGAGTCACCATTTGTCACTGGCAGCAGTGTCACAAGTCACTAGACTTCCAGCTACCCGCTGACCTAGGCTGCCTTCTGCCCCAGGCAAGGTCCCGAATCCTTTATCCCAGATGCTGACACCTGGGCACTGGCGGACATTGATTTTTATCAACACAGAGGTCTGAGTGAGGGTCAGAGGGCCAGGTAGGTGAAGTGAAGGCCAGGTGGGCGGGGCTGAGGCTTCTTTGCCATCACCATAGAGACAGTCCCCCCACCGCAAGAGTGGGCGGAGCTTGGGATGGGCCTGGTGACAAGACTGAGCCAATGGCAGAGATCCGGCCCGCCAGGCAGATGACACAGGGCCCTCCATTGGGACCTATGACCCCTAGTGGCCACAGGATTTGAGCACGCCCCGGGAAAGGCTACGCAGGCACAAGGGAGCCCCTGGTGCGGACTGCTTCAGGGCATTGGCAGAGCACGCCAGGTACCTCTTTCCCACTTTCCTGAGGATATCAGTAGGCAAGGTATCCCCACTCAGCATCTCTTGCCTCTCTCTGTCTCTCTCTGCTTGTCTTCGTTCTCTGAAATCTCTTCCTTCTCCCCCTTGTCACTTCACACCTTGGAGTGCCTGACAGAGGGCCTAGAGACCAAAGAGCAAAGGGGGAAGGCCTCTGGCTCTACTGCTTGCCCATGGGGACAGAAGTTCTGGGAGTCTATCTGGAAGGTCTAGAGAGTAGTGATTGATTGGGGAGCTACATCACGGGCGGACCTGGCCAGGTGAAGCTTGACATCACCGTGGGACCTGGCCAGGTGAAGCTCGCTGACAAGTGGCAGCCTCTCCGGAGACTACTAATTCCGCTCCTAACATTCTATGCAAATAACCGGCTGAGTGCCATGGGCAGAAAACATTGACACATACCTGCCAGAGGCCTATTCTGGGTCTGGAGAGTCCACCCTGGTCTCCCCTGCAACTCATCATCTCAGCACACACTTTGCCTGCACGCATGGAAACCGCCTCTCTCCACGAATGTCTTCACCTGCTAGGAAACACACGATGTCACTCAGCCAAAGGAGAGCACAGGCCAAGTCAACTGAAGCCCCCATTTTCAAGATTTTGCCCTCTGCTGCTCCACAGCCTCCGGTGGCACACTGCATGTGCGTCACTTCTCGGTAGACGAGGCCGAAATCCGGGCATCCAGGGCCCCAGCCGTCCAGAATCTACGGATGGCGGCATATGGATCACCTCTTTGCCTCGTACAGCAGGGAGGCCTGGGCCCTAGACTGGCTCCGCTAGAGCTCCACGACCTCAGCTATTTTCCCTGACCTTTGGCCTGTGCCCTCCTGAGTGTGTCATCTCTACTTCCACTTCTCCTCCCACCACACTGAATCCGCCACCTGCGGATACCTGAGCGTGGACATCAACATCTATCACTGGCTGCAGTGTCACAGGTCACTAGGTGTCTAGGCTCAGGCTGACCTTGGCTGTCTTCTGCCCAGGCAAGGAACCTAATCCTTCCAAGGAAATCAGGACACGTGCTCACTGGCCGACATCCTTTCTTTCATCTACACAGCGGTCTAGATGAGGGGAAAGAGGCCAGGTAGGCCAGGTGAGGGCTGAGTGTGGGGCCTAAGGCTTCTTTCCCAATCACCATGGTGACAGCCACCGGAAGGCTGGGCGGAACTTCGGACGGGGACGAGTCACAAACACTCAGCCAATAGGAGAGGTCCAGCCTAACCGGCCAGTTCCGCAGAGCCCTCCATTTTACCCATGGACAGACAACGGCCCCTTGCGTCTTTGGCCACAAAATCCAGGGCACCCAGGGAATAACTTCACAGTAGGCAACCCCTGATGTGAACACGTTCGACACACTGGGACAGCAGGCAGGTACCTCTTTTCCACTTACGCTAGGATATCACTAGGCAAGGCGCCCTTCCTCAGCATCTGTGGCCTCTCACGTATGTGTTCACTCAGAGGAATCTCTTCATTCTACCCCTGAGACACATCACAAGTATGAGGGGCCTGAGAGAGAGCCTAGAGATGGAACGGGGGAGGCTTCTGGCTGTACTGCTTCCCCGTGGGGACAGAATAGCAGGTAGTCTCTCTGGAAGGTCTTAGCTTCTGTTGACTGACACGCGCAATACAGTAGGGGCGGACCCTGGCCAGGGGGAGCTTGTGGGCAGATGCAACCTCTCCGGCGACGAATAATTGCGCTGCTGCTTTGTATGGTGAAAACCTCCCCCCGCCAAGGGGGATGGGTAGAGAACATTGACCCACACCCGCCAGGGGCCTTTCCTGGGACTAAAGATCCCAACGTGGTCTCAACGTCGTCACCCTCTCAACACACACCTTTCCTGCACACGTAATCCTGCCTTTCTCCGTCAGGGCCCTATCCTACCAGGAAAAAAAGCAAGCCGCTCAAAGAGGCCCATGCCAGGGAAATCGAGGAAACACTGCCAGTTTCCAAATTTTTGCTGTCTACACGTCCCCGCCTCCGGTGCAAGGCTGCCTATGTGGCCGGGCTCCGAAGGCAAGGCCGAAATCCTGGCAGCCTGGGCCCCAGCAGTGCAATGGTTGATGGACGTGGGGACACGGATGACCTGTTCGCCACATACAGGAGGGATCCTTGGGCCCTTCACTGGCTCGCCATTCAGCTCCACGACGTCCACTACTGGCCCTGGCCTTTGCTTTGGCTGGTGCCCCATTAAACGTGTGCTCCGGAGCGATCTTTCTCCACCCATCACTAGCATTCTGCCACCAGGGGATATGTGAGTGTGGGAGTCACCATTTGTCAATGGCAGCAGTGTCACAAGTCACTAGACTTCCAGCTACCCGCTGACCTAGGCTGCCTTCTGCCCCAGGCAAGGTCCCGAATCCTTTATCCCAGATGCTGACACCTGGGCACTGGCGGACATTGATTTTTATCAACACAGAGGTCTGAGTGAGGGTCAGAGGGCCAGGTAGGTGAAGTGAAGGCCAGGTGGGCGGGGCTGAGGCTTCTTTGCCATCACCATAGAGACAGTCCCCCCACCGCAAGAGTGGGCGGAGCTTGGGATGGGCCTGGTGACAAGACTGAGCCAATGGCAGAGATCCGGCCCGCCAGGCAGATGACACAGGGCCCTCCATTGTGACCTATGACCCCTAGTGGCCACAGGATTTGAGCACGCCCCGGGAAAGGCTACGCAGGCACAAGGGAGCCCCTGGTGCGGACTGCTTCAGGGCATTGGCAGAGCACGCCAGGTACCTCTTTCCCACTTTCCTGAGGATATCAGTAGGCAAGGCATCCCCACTCAGCATCTCTTGCCTCTCTCTGTCTCTCTCTGCTTGTCTTCGTTCTCTGAAATCTCTTCCTTCTCCCCCTTGTCACTTCACACCTTGGAGTGCCTGACAGAGGGCCTAGAGACCAAAGAGCAAAGGGGAAAGGCCTCTGGCTCTACTGCTTGCCCATGGGGAGAGAAGTTCTGGGAGTCTATCTGGAAGGTCTAGAGAGTAGTGATTGATTGGGGAGCTACATCACGGGCGGACCTGGCCAGGTGAAGCTTGACATCACCGTGGGACCTGGCCAGGTGAAGCTCGCTGACAAGTGGCAGCCTCTCCGGAGACTACTAATTCCGCTCCTAACATTCTATGCAAATAACCGGCTGAGTGCCATGGGCAGAAAACATTGACACATACCTGCCAGAGGCCTATTCTGGGTCTGGAGAGTCCACTCTGGTCTCCCCTGCAACTCATCATCTCAGCACACACTTTGCCTGCACGCATGGAAACCGCCTCTCTCCACGAATGTCTTCACCTGCTAGGAAACACACGATGTCACTCAGCCAAAGGAGAGCACAGGCCAAGTCAACTGAAGCCCCCATTTTCAAGATTTTGCCCTCTGCTGCTCCACAGCCTCCGGTGGCACACTGCATGTGCGTCACTTCTCGGTAGACGAGGCCGAAATCCGGGCATCCAGGGCCCCAGCCGTCCAGAATCTACGGATGGCGGCATATGGATCACCTCTTTGCCTCGTACAGCAGGGAGGCCTGGGCCCTAGACTGGCTCCGCTAGAGCTCCACGACCTCAGCTATTTTCGCTGACCTTTGGCCTGTGCCCTCGTGATTGTGTCATCTCTACTTCCACTTCTCTTCCCACCACACTGAATCCGCCACCTGCGGATACCTGAGCGTGGACATCAACATCTATCACTGGCTGCAGTGTCACAGGTCACTAGGTGTCTAGGCTCAGGCTGACCTTGGCTGTCTTCTGCCCAGGCAAGGAACCTAATCCTTCCAAGGAAATGAGGACACGTGCTCCTGGCCGACATCCTTACTTTCATCCACGCAGCGGTCTAGATGAGGGGAAAGAGGCCAGGTAGGCCAGGTGAGGGCTGAGTGTGGGGCCTAAGGCTTCTTTCCCAATCACCATGGTGACAGCCACCGGAAGGCTGGGCGGAACTTCGGACGGGGACGAGTCACAAACACTCAGCCAATAGGAGAGGTCCAGCCTAACCGGCCAGTTCCGCAGAGCCCTCCATTTTACCCATGGACAGACAACGGCCCCTTGCGTCTTTGGCCACAAAATCCAGGGCACCCAGGGAATAACTTCACAGTAGGCAACCCCTGATGTGAACACGTTCGACACACTGGGACAGCAGGCAGGTACCTCTTTTCCACTTACGCTAGGATATCACTAGGCAAGGCGCCCTTCCTCAGCATCTGTGGCCTCTCACGTATGTGTTCACTCAGAGGAATCTCTTCATTCTACCCCTGAGACACATCACAAGTATGAGGGGCCTGAGAGAGAGCCTAGAGATGGAACGGGGGAGGCTTCTGGCTGTACTGCTTCCCCGTGGGGACAGAATAGCAGGTAGTCTCTCTGGAAGGTCTTAGCTTCTGTTGACTGACACGCGCAATACAGTAGGGGCGGACCCTGGCCAGGGGGAGCTTGTGGGCAGATGCAACCTCTCCGGCGACGAATAATTGCGCTGCTGCTTTGTATGGTGAAAACCTCCCCCCGCCAAGGGGGATGGGTAGAGAACATTGACCCACACCCGCCAGGGGCCTTTCCTGGGACTAAAGATCCCAACGTGGTCTCAACGTCGTCACCCTCTCAACACACACCTTTCCTGCACACGTAATCCTGCCTTTCTCCGTCAGGGCCCTATCCTACCAGGAAAAAAAGCAAGCCGCTCAAAGAGGCCCATGCCAGGGAAATCGAGGAAACACTGCCAGTTTCCAAATTTTTGCTGTCTACACGTCCCCGCCTCCGGTGCAAGGCTGCCTATGTGGCCGGGCTCCGAAGGCAAGGCCGAAATCCTGGCAGCCTGGGCCCCAGCAGTGCAATGGTTGATGGACGTGGGGACACGGATGACCTGTTCGCCACATACAGGAGGGATCCTTGGGCCCTTCACTGGCTCGCCATTCAGCTCCACGACGTCCACTACTGGCCCTGGCCTTTGCTTTGGCTGGTGCCCCATTAAACGTGTGCTCCGGAGCGATCTTTCTCCACCCATCACTAGCATTCTGCCACCAGGGGATATCTGAGTGTGGGAGTCACCATTTGTCAATGGCAGCAGTGTCACAAGTCACTAGACTTCCAGCTACCCGCTGACCTAGGCTGCCTTCTGCCCCAGGCAAGGTCCCGAATCCTTTATCCCAGATGCTGACACCTGGGCACTGGCGGACATTGATTTTTATCAACACAGAGGTCTGAGTGAGGGTCAGAGGGCCAGGTAGGTGAAGTGAAGGCCAGGTGGGCGGGGCTGAGGCTTCTTTGCCATCACCATAGAGACAGTCCCCCCACCGCAAGAGTGGGCGGAGCTTGGGATGGGCCTGGTGACAAGACTGAGCCAATGGCAGAGATCCGGCCCGCCAGGCAGATGACACAGGGCCCTCCATTGTGACCTATGACCCCTAGTGGCCACAGGATTTGAGCACGCCCCGGGAAAGGCTACGCAGGCACAAGGGAGCCCCTGGTGCGGACTGCTTCAGGGCATTGGCAGAGCACGCCAGGTACCTCTTTCCCACTTTCCTGAGGATATCAGTAGGCAAGGCATCCCCACTCAGCATCTCTTGCCTCTCTCTGTCTCTCTCTGCTTGTCTTCGTTCTCTGAAATCTCTTCCTTCTCCCCCTTGTCACTTCACACCTTGGAGTGCCTGACAGAGGGCCTAGAGACCAAAGAGCAAAGGGGAAAGGCCTCTGGCTCTACTGCTTGCCCATGGGGAGAGAAGTTCTGGGAGTCTATCTGGAAGGTCTAGAGAGTAGTGATTGATTGGGGAGCTACATCACGGGCGGACCTGGCCAGGTGAAGCTTGACATCACCGTGGGACCTGGCCAGGTGAAGCTCGCTGACAAGTGGCAGCCTCTCCGGAGACTACTAATTCCGCTCCTAACATTCTATGCAAATAACCGGCTGAGTGCCATGGGCAGAAAACATTGACACATACCTGCCAGAGGCCTATTCTGGGTCTGGAGAGTCCACTCTGGTCTCCCCTGCAACTCATCATCTCAGCACACACTTTGCCTGCACGCATGGAAACCGCCTCTCTCCACGAATGTCTTCACCTGCTAGGAAACACACGATGTCACTCAGCCAAAGGAGAGCACAGGCCAAGTCAACTGAAGCCCCCATTTTCAAGATTTTGCCCTCTGCTGCTCCACAGCCTCCGGTGGCACACTGCATGTGCGTCACTTCTCGGTAGACGAGGCCGAAATCCGGGCATCCAGGGCCCCAGCCGTCCAGAATCTACGGATGGCGGCATATGGATCACCTCTTTGCCTCGTACAGCAGGGAGGCCTGGGCCCTAGACTGGCTCCGCTAGAGCTCCACGACCTCAGCTATTTTCCCTGACCTTTGGCCTGTGCCCTCGTGAGTGTGTCATCTCTACTTCCACTTCTCTTCCCACCACACTGAATCCGCCACCTGCGGATACCTGAGCGTGGACATCAACATCTATCACTGGCTGCAGTGTCACAGGTCACTAGGTGTCTAGGCTCAGGCTGACCTTGGCTGTCTTCTGCCCAGGCAAGGAACCTAATCCTTCCAAGGAAATGAGGACACGTGCTCCTGGCCGACATCCTTACTTCCATCCACGCAGCGGTCTAGATGAGGGGAAAGAGGCCAGGTAGGCCAGGTGAGGGCTGAGTGTGGGGCCTAAGGCTTCTTTCCCAATCACCATGGTGACAGCCACCGGAAGGCTGGGCGGAACTTCGGACGGGGACGAGTCACAAACACTCAGCCAATAGGAGAGGTCCAGCCTAACCGGCCAGTTCCGCAGAGCCCTCCATTTTACCCATGGACAGACAACGGCCCCTTGCGTCTTTGGCCACAAAATCCAGGGCACCCAGGGAATAACTTCACAGTAGGCAACCCCTGATGTGAACACGTTCGACACACTGGGACAGCAGGCAGGTACCTCTTTTCCACTTACGCTAGGATATCACTAGGCAAGGCGCCCTTCCTCAGCATCTGTGGCCTCTCACGTATGTGTTCACTCAGAGGAATCTCTTCATTCTACCCCTGAGACACATCACAAGTATGAGGGGCCTGAGAGAGAGCCTAGAGATGGAACGGGGGAGGCTTCTGGCTGTACTGCTTCCCCGTGGGGACAGAATAGCAGGTAGTCTCTCTGGAAGGTCTTAGCTTCTGTTGACTGACACGCGCAATACAGTAGGGGCGGACCCTGGCCAGGGGGAGCTTGTGGGCAGATGCAACCTCTCCGGCGACGAATAATTGCGCTGCTGCTTTGTATGGTGAAAACCTCCCCCCGCCAAGGGGGATGGGTAGAGAACATTGACCCACACCCGCCAGGGGCCTTTCCTGGGACTAAAGATCCCAACGTGGTCTCAACGTCGTCACCCTCTCAACACACACCTTTCCTGCACACGTAATCCTGCCTTTCTCCGTCAGGGCCCTATCCTACCAGGAAAAAAAGCAAGCCGCTCAAAGAGGCCCATGCCAGGGAAATCGAGGAAACACTGCCAGTTTCCAAATTTTTGCTGTCTACACGTCCCCGCCTCCGGTGCAAGGCTGCCTATGTGGCCGGGCTCCGAAGGCAAGGCCGAAATCCTGGCAGCCTGGGCCCCAGCAGTGCAATGGTTGATGGACGTGGGGACACGGATGACCTGTTCGCCACATACAGGAGGGATCCTTGGGCCCTTCACTGGCTCGCCATTCAGCTCCACCACGTCCACTACTGTCCCTGGCCTTTGCTTTGGCTGGTGCCCCATTAAACGTGTGCTCCGGAGCGATCTTTCTCCACCCATCACTAGCATTCTGCCACCAGGGGATATGTGAGTGTGGGAGTCACCATTTGTCACTGGCAGCAGTGTCCCAAGTCACTAGACTTTCAGCTACCCGCTGACCTAGGCTGCCTTCTGCCCCAGGCAAGGTCCCGAATCCTTTATCCCAGATGCTGACACCTGGGCACTGGCGGACATTGATTTTTATCAACACAGAGGTCTGAGTGAGGGTCAGAGGGCCAGGTAGGTGAAGTGAAGGCCAGGTGGGCGGGGCTGAGGCTTCTTTGCCATCACCATAGAGACAGTCCCCCCACCGCAAGAGTGGGCGGAGCTTGGGATGGGCCTGGTGACAAGACTGAGCCAATGGCAGAGATCCGGCCCGCCAGGCAGATGACACAGGGCCCTCCATTGTGACCTATGACCCCTAGTGGCCACAGGATTTGAGCACGCCCCGGGAAAGGCTACGCAGGCACAAGGGAGCCCCTGGTGCGGACTGCTTCAGGGCATTGGCAGAGCACGCCAGGTACCTCTTTCCCACTTTCCTGAGGATATCAGTAGGCAAGGCATCCCCACTCAGCATCTCTTGCCTCTCTCTGTCTCTCTCTGCTTGTCTTCGTTCTCTGAAATCTCTTCCTTCTCCCCCTTGTCACTTCACACCTTGGAGTGCCTGACAGAGGGCCTAGAGACCAAAGAGCAAAGGGGAAAGGCCTCTGGCTCTACTGCTTGCCCATGGGGAGAGAAGTTCTGGGAGTCTATCTGGAAGGTCTAGAGAGTAGTGATTGATTGGGGAGCTACATCACGGGCGGACCTGGCCAGGTGAAGCTTGACATCACCGTGGGACCTGGCCAGGTGAAGCTCGCTGACAAGTGGCAGCCTCTCCGGAGACTACTAATTCCGCTGCTAACATTCTATGCAAATAACCGGCTGAGTGCCATGGGCAGAAAACATTGACACATACCTGCCAGAGGCCTATTCTGGGTCTGGAGAGTCCACCCTGGTCTCCCCTGCAACTCATCATCTCAGCACACACTTTGCCTGCACGCATGGAAACCGCCTCTCTCCACGAATGTCTTTACCTGCTAGGAAACACACGATGTCACTCAGCCAAAGGAGAGCACAGGCCAAGTCAACTGAAGCCCCCATTTTCAAGATTTTGCCCTCTGCTGCTCCACAGCCTCCGGTGGCACACTGCATGTGCGTCACTTCTCGGTAGACGAGGCCGAAATCCGGGCATCCAGGGCCCCAGCCGTCCAGAATCTACGGATGGCGGCATATGGATCACCTCTTTGCCTCGTACAGCAGGGAGGCCTGGGCCCTAGACTGGCTCCGCTAGAGCTCCACGACCTCAGCTATTTTCCCTGACCTTTGGCCTGTGCCCTCCTGAGTGTGTCATCTCTACTTCCACTTCTCTTCCCACCACACTGAATCCACCACCTGCGGATACCTGAGCGTGGACATCAACATCTATCACTGGCTGCAGTGTCACAGGTCACTAGGTGTCTAGGCTCAGGCTGACCTTGGCTGTCTTCTGCCCAGGCAAGGAACCTAATCCTTCCAAGGAAATCAGGACACGTGCTCACTGGCCGACATCCTTTCTTTCATCCACACAGCGGTCTAGATGAGGGGAAAGAGGCCAGGTAGGCCAGGTGAGGGCTGAGTGTGGGGCCTAAGGCTTCTTTCCCAATCACCATGGTGACAGCCACCGGAAGGCTGGGCGGAACTTCGGACGGGGACGAGTCACAAACACTCAGCCAATAGGAGAGGTCCAGCCTAACCGGCCAGTTCCGCAGAGCCCTCCATTTTACCCATGGACAGACAACGCCCCCTTGCGTCATTGGCCACAAAATCCAGGGCACCCAGGGAATAACTTCACAGTAGGCAACCCCTGATGTGAACACGTTCGACACACTGGGACAGCAGGCAGGTACCTCTTTTCCACTTACGCTAGGATATCACTAGGCAAGGCGCCCTTCCTCAGCATCTGTGGCCTCTCACGTATGTGTTCACTCAGAGGAATCTCTTCATTCTACCCCTGAGACACATCACAAGTATGAGGGGCCTGAGAGAGAGCCTAGAGATGGAACGGGGGAGGCTTCTGGCTGTACTGCTTCCCCGTGGGGACAGAATAGCAGGTAGTCTCTCTGGAAGGTCTTAGCTTCTGTTGACTGACACGCGCAATACAGTAGGGGCGGACCCTGGCCAGGGGGAGCTTGTGGGCAGATGCAACCTCTCCGGCGACGAATAATTGCGCTGCTGCTTTGTATGGTGAAAACCTCCCCCCGCCAAGGGGGATGGGTAGAGAACATTGACCCACACCCGCCAGGGGCCTTTCCTGGGACTAAAGATCCCAACGTGGTCTCAACGTCGTCACCCTCTCAACACACACCTTTCCTGCACACGTAATCCTGCCTTTCTCCGTCAGGGCCCTATCCTACCAGGAAAAAAAGCAAGCCGCTCAAAGAGGCCCATGCCAGGGAAATCGAGGAAACACTGCCAGTTTCCAAATTTTTGCTGTCTACACGTCCCCGCCTCCGGTGCAAGGCTGCCTATGTGGCCGGGCTCCGAAGGCAAGGCCGAAATCCTGGCAGCCTGGGCCCCAGCAGTGCAATGGTTGATGGACGTGGGGACACGGATGACCTGTTCGCCACATACAGGAGGGATCCTTGGGCCCTTCACTGGCTCGCCATTCAGCTCCACCACGTCCACTACTGTCCCTGGCCTTTGCTTTGGCTGGTGCCCCATTAAACGTGTGCTCCGGAGCGATGTTTCTCCACCCATCACTAGCATTCTGCCACCAGGGGATATGTGAGTGTGGGAGTCACCATTTGTCACTGGCAGCAGTGTCACAAGTCACTAGACTTCCAGCTACCCGCTGACCTAGGCTGCCTTCTGCCCCAGGCAAGGTCCCGAATCCTTTATCCCAGATGCTGACACCTGGGCACTGGCGGACATTGATTTTTATCAACACAGAGGTCTGAGTGAGGGTCAGAGGGCCAGGTAGGTGAAGTGAAGGCCAGGTGGGCGGGGCTGAGGCTTCTTTGCCATCACCATAGAGACAGTCCCCCCACCGCAAGAGTGGGCGGAGCTTGGGATGGGCCTGCTGACAAGACTGAGCCAATGGCAGAGGTCCGGCCCGCCAGGCAGATGACACAGGGCCCTCCATTGGGACCTATGACCCCTAGTGGCCACAGGATTTGAGCACGCCCCGGGAAAGGCTACGCAGGCACAAGGGAGCCCCTGGTGCGGACTGCTTCAGGGCATTGGCAGAGCACGCCAGGTACCTCTTTCCCACATTCCTGAGGATATCAGTAGGCAAGGCATCCCCACTCAGCATCTCTTGCCTCTCTCTGTCTCTCTCTGCTTGTCTTCGTTCTCTGAAATCTCTTCCTTCTCCCCCTTGTCACTTCACACCTTGGAGTGCCTGACAGAGGGCCTAGAGACCAAAGAGCAAAGGGGGAAGGCCTCTGGCTCTACTGCTTGCCCATGGGGACAGAAGTTCTGGGAGTCTATCTGGAAGGTCTAGAGAGTAGTGATTGATTGGGGAGCTACATCACGGGCGGACCTGGCCAGGTGAAGCTCGCTGACAAGTGGCAGCCTCTCCGGAGACTACTAATTCCGCTCCTAACATTCCATGCAAATAACCGGCTGAGTGCCATGGGCAGAAAACATTGACACATACCTGCCAGAGGCCTATTCTGGGTCTGGAGAGTCCACCCTGGTCTCCCCTGCAACTCATCATCTCAGCACACACTTTGCCTGCACGCATGGAAACCGCCTCTCTCCACGAATGTCTTCACCTGCTAGGAAACACACGATGTCACTCAGCCAAAGGAGAGCACAGGCCAAGTCAACTGAAGCCCCCATTTTCAAGATTTTGCCCTCTGCTGCTCCACAGCCTCCGGTGGCACACTGCATGTGCGTCACTTCTCGGTAGACGAGGCCGAAATCCGGGCATCCAGGACCCCAGCCGTCCAGAATCTACGGATGGCGGCATATGGATCACCTCTTTGCCTCGTACAGCAGGGAGGCCTGGGCCCTAGACTGGCTCCGCTAGAGCTCCACGACCTCAGCTATTTTCCCTGACCTTTGGACCGTGCCCTCGTGAGTGTGTCATCTCTACTTCCACTTCTCTTCCCACCACACTGAATCCGCCACCTGCGGATACCTGAGCATGGACATCAACATCTATCACTGGCTGCAGTGTCACAGGTCACTAGGTGTCTAGGCTCAGGCTGACCTTGGCTGTCTTCTGCCCAGGCAAGGAACCTAATCCTTCCAAGGAAATCAGGACACGTGCTCACTGGCCGACATCCTTTCTTTCATCCACACAGCGGTCTAGATGAGGGGAAAGAGGCCAGGTAGGCCAGGTGAGGGCTGAGTGTGGGGCCTAAGGCTTCTTTCCCAATCACCATGGTGACAGCCACCGGAAGGCTGGGCGGAACTTCGGACGGGGACGAGTCACAAACACTCAGCCAATAGGAGAGGTCCAGCCTAACCGGCCAGTTCCGCAGAGCCCTCCATTTTACCCATGGACAGACAACGCCCCCTTGCGTCATTGGCCACAAAATCCAGGGCACCCAGGGAATAACTTCACAGTAGGCAACCCCTGATGTGAACACGTTCGACACACTGGGACAGCAGGCAGGTACCTCTTTTCCACTTACGCTAGGATATCACTAGGCAAGGCGCCCTTCCTCAGCATCTGTGGCCTCTCACGTATGTGTTCACTCAGAGGAATCTCTTCATTCTACCCCTGAGACACATCACAAGTATGAGGGGCCTGAGAGAGAGCCTAGAGATGGAACGGGGGAGGCTTCTGGCTGTACTGCTTCCCCGTGGGGACAGAATAGCAGGTAGTCTCTCTGGAAGGTCTTAGCTTCTGTTGACTGACACGCGCAATACAGTAGGGGCGGACCCTGGCCAGGGGGAGCTTGTGGGCAGATGCAACCTCTCCGGCGACGAATAATTGCGCTGCTGCTTTGTATGGTGAAAACCTCCCCCCGCCAAGGAGGATGGGTAGAGAACATTGACCCACACCCGCCAGGGGCCTTTCCTGGGACTAAAGATCCCAACGTGGTCTCAACGTCGTCACCCTCTCAACACACACCTTTCCTGCACACGTAATCCTGCCTTTCTCCGTCAGGGCCCTATCCTACCAGGAAAAAAAGCAAGCCGCTCAAAGAGGCCCATGCCAGGGAAATCGAGGAAACACTGCCAGTTTCCAAATTTTTGCTGTCTACACGTCCCCGCCTCCGGTGCAAGGCTGCCTATGTGGCCGGGCTCCGAAGGCAAGGCCGAAATCCTGGCAGCCTGGGCCCCAGCAGTGCAATGGTTGATGGACGTGGGGACACGGATGACCTGTTCGCCACATACAGGAGGGATCCTTGGGCCCTTCACTGGCTCGCCATTCAGCTCCACCACGTCCACTACTGTCCCTGGCCTTTGCTTTGGCTGGTGCCCCATTAAACGTGTGCTCCGGAGCGATGTTTCTCCACCCATCACTAGCATTCTGCCACCAGGGGATATGTGAGTGTGGGAGTCACCATTTGTCACTGGCAGCAGTGTCACAAGTCACTAGACTTCCAGCTACCCGCTGACCTAGGCTGCCTTCTGCCCCAGGCAAGGTCCCGAATCCTTTATCCCAGATGCTGACACCTGGGCACTGGCGGACATTGATTTTTATCAACACAGAGGTCTGAGTGAGGGTCAGAGGGCCAGGTAGGTGAAGTGAAGGCCAGGTGGGCGGGGCTGAGGCTTCTTTGCCATCACCATAGAGACAGTCCCCCCACCGCAAGAGTGGGCGGAGCTTGGGATGGGCCTGCTGACAAGACTGAGCCAATGGCAGATATCCGGCCCGCCAGGCAGATGACACAGGGCCCTCCATTGGGACCTATGACCCCTAGTGGCCACAGGATTTGAGCACGCCCCGGGAAAGGCTACGCAGGCACAAGGGAGCCCCTGGTGCGGACTGCTTCAGGGCATTGGCAGAGCACGCCAGGTACCTCTTTCCCACATTCCTGAGGATATCAGTAGGCAAGGCATCCCCACTCAGCATCTCTTGCCTCTCTCTGTCTCTCTCTGCTTGTCTTCGTTCTCTGAAATCTCTTCCTTCTCCCCCTTGTCACTTCACACCTTGGAGTGCCTGACAGAGGGCCTAGAGACCAAAGAGCAAAGGGGGAAGGCCTCTGGCTCTACTGCTTGCCCATGGGGACAGAAGTTCTGGGAGTCTATCTGGAAGGTCTAGAGAGTAGTGATTGATTGGGGAGCTACATCACGGGCGGACCTGGCCAGGTGAAGCTCGCTGACAAGTGGCAGCCTCTCCGGAGACTACTAATTCCGCTCCTAACATTCCATGCAAATAACCGGCTGAGTGCCATGGGCAGAAAACATTGACACATACCTGCCAGAGGCCTATTCTGGGTCTGGAGAGTCCACCCTGGTCTCCCCTGCAACTCATCATCTCAGCACACACTTTGCCTGCACGCATGGAAACCGCCTCTCTCCACGAATGTCTTCACCTGCTAGGAAACACACGATGTCACTCAGCCAAAGGAGAGCACAGGCCAAGTCAACTGAAGCCCCCATTTTCAAGATTTTGCCCTCTGCTGCTCCACAGCCTCCGGTGGCACACTGCATGTGCGTCACTTCTCGGTAGACGAGGCCGAAATCCGGGCATCCAGGACCCCAGCCGTCCAGAATCTACGGATGGCGGCATATGGATCACCTCTTTGCCTCGTACAGCAGGGAGGCCTGGGCCCTAGACTGGCTCCGCTAGAGCTCCACGACCTCAGCTATTTTCCCTGACCTTTGGACCGTGCCCTCGTGAGTGTGTCATCTCTACTTCCACTTCTCTTCCCACCACACTGAATCCGCCACCTGCGGATACCTGAGCATGGACATCAACATCTATCACTGGCTGCAGTGTCACAGGTCACTAGGTGTCTAGGCTCAGGCTGACCTTGGCTGTCTTCTGCCCAGGCAAGGAACCTAATCCTTCCAAGGAAATCAGGACACGTGCTCACTGGCCGACATCCTTTCTTTCATCCACACAGCGGTCTAGATGAGGGGAAAGAGGCCAGGTAGGCCAGGTGAGGGCTGAGTGTGGGGCCTAAGGCTTCTTTCCCAATCACCATGGTGACAGCCACCGGAAGGCTGGGCGGAACTTCGGACGGGGACGAGTCACAAACACTCAGCCAATAGGAGAGGTCCAGCCTAACCGGCCAGTTCCGCAGAGCCCTCCATTTTACCCATGGACAGACAACGGCCCCTTGCGTCTTTGGCCACAAAATCCAGGGCACCCAGGGAATAACTTCACAGTAGGCAACCCCTGATGTGAACACGTTCGACACACTGGGACAGCAGGCAGGTACCTCTTTTCCACTTACGCTAGGATATCACTAGGCAAGGCGCCCTTCCTCAGCATCTGTGGCCTCTCACGTATGTGTTCACTCAGAGGAATCTCTTCATTCTACCCCTGAGACACATCACAAGTATGAGGGGCCTGAGAGAGAGCCTAGAGATGGAACGGGGGAGGCTTCTGGCTGTACTGCTTCCCCGTGGGGACAGAATAGCAGGTAGTCTCTCTGGAAGGTCTTAGCTTCTGTTGACTGACACGCGCAATACAGTAGGGGCGGACCCTGGCCAGGTGGAGCTTGTGGGCAGATGCAACCTCTCCGGCGACGAATAATTGCGCTGCTGCTTTGTATGGTGAAAACCTCCCCCCGCCAAGGGGCATGGGTAGAGAACATTGACCCACACCCGCCAGGGGCCTTTCCTGGGACTAAAGATCCCAACGTGGTCCCAACGTCGTCACCCTCTCAACACACACCTTTCCTGCACACGTAATCCTGCCTTTCTCCGTCAGGGCCCTATCCTACCAGGAAAAAAAGCAAGCCGCTCAAAGAGGCCGATGCCAGGGAAATCGAGGAAACACTGCCAGTTTCCAAATTTTTGCTGTCTACACGTCCCCGCCTCCGGTGCAAGGCTGCCTATGTGGCCGGGCTCCGAAGGCAAGGCCGAAATCCTGGCAGCCTGGGCCCCAGCAGTGCAATGGTTGATGGACGTGGGGACACGGATGACCTGTTCGCCACATACAGGAGGGATCCTTGGGCCCTTCACTGGCTCGCCATTCAGCTCCACGACGTCCACTACTGGCCCTGGCCTTTGCTTTGGCTGGTGCCCCATTAAACGTGTGCTCCGGAGCGATCTTTCTCCACCCATCACTAGCATTCTGCCACCAGGGGATATGTGAGTGTGGGAGTCACCATTTGTCACTGGCAGCAGTGTCACAAGTCACTAGACTTCCAGCTACCTGCTGACCTAGGCTGCCTTCTGCCCCAGGCAAGGTCCCGAATCCTTTATCCCAGATGCTGACACCTGGGCACTGGCGGACATTGATTTTTATCAACACAGAGGTCTGAGTGAGGGTCAGAGGGCCAGGTAGGTGAAGTGAAGGCCAGGTGGGCGGGGCTGAGGCTTCTTTGCCATCACCATAGAGACAGTCCCCCCACCGCAAGAGTGGGCGGAGCTTGGGATGGGCCTGGTGACAAGACTGAGCCAATGGCAGAGATCCGGCCCGCCAGGCAGATGACACAGGGCCCTCCATTGTGACCTATGACCCCTAGTGGCCACAGGATTTGAGCACGCCCCGGGAAAGGCTACGCAGGCACAAGGGAGCCCCTGGTGCGGACTGCTTCAGGGCATTGGCAGAGCACGCCAGGTACCTCTTTCCCACTTTCCTGAGGATATCAGTAGGCAAGGCATCCCCACTCAGCATCTCTTGCCTCTCTCTGTCTCTCTCTGCTTGTCTTCGTTCTCTGAAATCTCTTCCTTCTCCCCCTTGTCACTTCACACCTTGGAGTGCCTGACAGAGGGCCTAGAGACCAAAGAGCAAAGGGGGAAGGCCTCTGGCTCTACTGCTTGCCCGTGGGGAGAGAAGTTCTGGGAGTCTATCTGGAAGGTCTAGAGAGTAGTGATTGATTGGGGAGCTACATCCCGGGCGGACCTGGCCAGGTGAAGCTTGACATCACCGTGGGACCTGGCCAGGTGAAGCTCGCTGACAAGTGGCAGCCTCTCCGGAGACTACTAATTCCGCTCCTAACATTCTATGCAAATAACCGGCTGAGTGCCATGGGCAGAAAACATTGACACATACCTGCCAGAGGCCTATTCTGGGTCTGGAGAGTCCACCCTGGTCTCCCCTGCAACTCATCATCTCAGCACACACTTTGCCTGCACGCATGGAAACCGCCTCTCTCCACGAATGTCTTCACCTGCTAGGAAACACACGATGTCACTCAGCCAAAGGAGAGCACAGGCCAAGTCAACTGAAGCCCCCATTTTCAAGATTTTGCCCTCTGCTGCTCCACAGCCTCCGGTGGCACACTGCATGTGCGTCACTTCTCGGTAGACGAGGCCGAAATCCGGGCATCCAGGGCCCCAGCCGTCCAGAATCTACGGATGGCGGCATATGGATCACCTCTTTGCCTCGTACAGCAGGGAGGCCTGGGCCCTAGACTGGCTCCGCTAGAGCTCCACGACCTCAGCTATTTTCCCTGACCTTTGGCCTGTGCCCTCGTGAGTGTGTCATCTCTACCTCCACTTCTCTTCCCACCACACTGAATCCGCCACCTGCGGATACCTGAGCGTGGACATCAACATCTATCACTGGCTGCAGTGTCACAGGTCACTAGGTGTCTAGGCTCAGGCTGACCTTGGCTGTCTTCTGCCCAGGCAAGGAACCTAATCCTTCCAAGGAAATCAGGACACGTGCTCACTGGCCGACATCCTTTCTTTCATCCACACAGCGGTCTAGATGAGGGGAAAGAGGCCAGGTAGGCCAGGTGAGGGCTGAGTGTGGGGCCTAAGGCTTCTTTCCCAATCACTATGGTGACAGCCACCGGAAGGCTGGGCGGAACTTCGGACGGGGACGAGTCACAAACACTCAGCCAATAGGAGAGGTCCAGCCTAACCGGCCAGTTCCGCAGAGCCCTCCATTTTACCCATGGACAGACAACGGCCCCTTGCGTCTTTGGCCACAAAATCCAGGGCACCCAGGGAATAACTTCACAGTAGGCAACCCCTGATGTGAACACGTTCGACACACTGGGACAGCAGGCAGGTACCTCTTTTCCACTTACGCTAGGATATCACTAGGCAAGGCGCCCTTCCTCAGCATCTGTGGCCTCTCACGTATGTGTTCACTCAGAGGAATCTCTTCATTCTACCCCTGAGACACATCACAAGTATGAGGGGCCTGAGAGAGAGCCTAGAGATGGAACGGGGGAGGCTTCTGGCTGTACTGCTTCCCCGTGGGGACAGAATAGCAGGTAGTCTCTCTGGAAGGTCTTAGCTTCTGTTGACTGACACGCGTAATACAGTAGGGGCGGACCCTGGCCAGGGGGAGCTTGTGGGCAGATGCAACCTCTCCGGCGACGAATAATTGCGCTGCTGCTTTGTATGGTGAAAACCTCCCCCCGCCAAGGGGCATGGGTAGAGAACATTGACCCACACCCGCCAGGGGCCTTTCCTGGGACTAAAGATCCCAACGTGGTCTCAACGTCGTCACCCTCTCAACACACACCTTTCCTGCACACGTAATCCTGCCTTTCTCCGTCAGGGCCCTATCCTACCAGGAAAAAAAGCAAGCCGCTCAAAAAGGCCGATGCCAGGGAAATCGAGGAAACACTGCCAGTTTCCAAATTTTTGCTGTCTACACGTCCCCGCCTCCGGTGCAAGGCTGCCTATGTGGCCGGGCTCCGAAGGCAAGGCCGAAATCCTGGCAGCCTGGGCCCCAGCAGTGCAATGGTTGATGGACGTGGGGACACGGATGACCTGTTCGCCACATACAGAAGGGATCCTTGGGCCCTTCACTGGCTCGCCATTCAGCTCCACGACGTCCACTACTGGCCCTGGCCTTTGCTTTGGCTGGTGCCCCATTAAACGTGTGCTCCGGAGCGATCTTTCTCCACCCATCACTAGCATTCTGCCACCAGGGGATATGTGAGTGTGGGAGTCACCATTTGTCAATGGCAGCAGTGTCACAAGTCACTAGACTTCCAGCTACCCGCTGACCTAGGCTGCCTTCTGCCCCAGGCAAGGTCCCGAATCCTTTATCCCAGATGCTGACACCTGGGCACTGGCGGACATTGATTTTTATCAACACAGAGGTCTGAGTGAGGGTCAGAGGGCCAGGTAGGTGAAGTGAAGGCCAGGTGGGCGGGGCTGAGGCTTCTTTGCCATCACCATAGAGACAGTCCCCCCACCGCAAGAGTGGGCGGAGCTTGGGATGGGCCTGGTGACAAGACTGAGCCAATGGCAGAGATCCGGCCCGCCAGGCAGATGACACAGGGCCCTCCATTGTGACCTATGACCCCTAGTGGCCACAGGATTTGAGCACGCCCCGGGAAAGGCTACGCAGGCACAAGGGAGCCCCTGGTGCGGACTGCTTCAGGGCATTGGCAGAGCACGCCAGGTACCTCTTTCCCACTTTCCTGAGGATATCAGTAGGCAAGGCATCCCCACTCAGCATCTCTTGCCTCTCTCTGTCTCTCTCTGCTTGTCTTCGTTCTCTGAAATCTCTTCCTTCTCCCCCTTGTCACTTCACACCTTGGAGTGCCTGACAGAGGGCCTAGAGACCAAAGAGCAAAGGGGGAAGGCCTCTGGCTCTACTGCTTGCCCATGGGGACAGAAGTTCTGGGAGTCTATCTGGGAGGTCTAGAGAGTAGTGATTGATTGGGGAGCTACATCCCGGGCGGACCTGGCCAGGTGAAGCTTGACATCACCGTGGGACCTGGCCAGGTGAAGCTCGCTGACAAGTGGCAGCCTCTCCGGAGACTACTAATTCCGCTCCTAACATTCTATGCAAATAACCGGCTGAGTGCCATGGGCAGAAAACATTGACACATACCTGCCAGAGGCCTATTCTGGGTCTGGAGAGTCCACCCTGGTCTCCCCTGCAACTCATCATCTCAGCACACACTTTGCCTGCACGCATGGAAACCGCCTCTCTCCACGAATGTCTTCACCTGCTAGGAAACACACGATGTCACTCAGCCAAAGGAGAGCACAGGCCAAGTCAACTGAAGCCCCCATTTTCAAGATTTTGCCCTCTGCTGCTCCACAGCCTCCGGTGGCACACTGCATGTGCGTCACTTCTCGGTAGACGAGGCCGAAATCCGGGCATCCAGGGCCCCAGCCGTCCAGAATCTACGGATGGCGGCATATGGATCACCTCTTTGCCTCGTACAGCAGGGAGGCCTGGGCCCTAGACTGGCTCCGCTAGAGCTCCACGACCTCAGCTATTTTCCCTGACCTTTGGCCTGTGCCCTCGTGAGTGTGTCATCTCTACCTCCACTTCTCTTCCCACCACACTGAATCCGCCACCTGCGGATACCTGAGCGTGGACATCAACATCTATCACTGGCTGCAGTGTCACAGGTCACTAGGTGTCTAGGCTCAGGCTGACCTTGGCTGTCTTCTGCCCAGGCAAGGAACCTAATCCTTCCAAGGAAATCAGGACACGTGCTCACTGGCCGACATCCTTTCTTTCATCCACACAGCGGTCTAGATGAGGGGAAAGAGGCCAGGTAGGCCAGGTGAGGGCTGAGTGTGGGGCCTAAGGCTTCTTTCCCAATCACTATGGTGACAGCCACCGGAAGGCTGGGCGGAACTTCGGACGGGGACGAGTCACAAACACTCAGCCAATAGGAGAGGTCCAGCCTAACCGGCCAGTTCCGCAGAGCCCTCCATTTTACCCATGGACAGACAACGGCCCCTTGCGTCTTTGGCCACAAAATCCAGGGCACCCAGGGAATAACTTCACAGTAGGCAACCCCTGATGTGAACACGTTCGACACACTGGGACAGCAGGCAGGTACCTCTTTTCCACTTACGCTAGGATATCACTAGGCAAGGCGCCCTTCCTCAGCATCTGTGGCCTCTCACGTATGTGTTCACTCAGAGGAATCTCTTCATTCTACCCCTGAGACACATCACAAGTATGAGGGGCCTGAGAGAGAGCCTAGAGATGGAACGGGGGAGGCTTCTGGCTGTACTGCTTCCCCGTGGGGACAGAATAGCAGGTAGTCTCTCTGGAAGGTCTTAGCTTCTGTTGACTGACACGCGCAATACAGTAGGGGCGGACCCTGGCCAGGGGGAGCTTGTGGGCAGATGCAACCTCTCCGGCGACGAATAATTGCGCTGCTGCTTTGTATGGTGAAAACCTCCCCCCGCCAAGGGGGATGGGTAGAGAACATTGACCCACACCCGCCAGGGGCCTTTCCTGGGACTAAAGATCCCAACGTGGTCTCAACGTCGTCACCCTCTCAACACACACCTTTCCTGCACACGTAATCCTGCCTTTCTCCGTCAGGGCCCTATCCTACCAGGAAAAAAAGCAAGCCGCTCAAAGAGGCCGATGCCAGGGAAATCGAGGAAACACTGCCAGTTTCCAAATTTTTGCTGTCTACACGTCCCCGCCTCCGGTGCAAGGCTGCCTATGTGGCCGGGCTCCGAAGGCAAGGCCGAAATCCTGGCAGCCTGGGCCCCAGCAGTGCAATGGTTGATGGACGTGGGGACACGGATGACCTGTTCGCCACATACAGGAGGGATCCTTGGGCCCTTCACTGGCTCGCCACTCAGCTCCGCGACGTCCACTACTGGCCCTGGCCTTTGCTTTGGCTGGTGCCCCATTAAACGTGTGCTCCGGAGCGATGTTTCTCCACCCATCACTAGCGTTCTGCCACCAGGGGATATGTGAGTGTGGGAGTCACCATTTGTCACTGGCAGCAGTGTCCCAAGTCACTAGACTTTCAGCTACCCGCTGACCTAGGCTGCCTTCTGCCCCAGGCAAGGTCCCGAATCCTTTATCCCAGATGCTGACACCTGGGCACTGGCGGACATTGATTTTTATCAACACAGAGGTCTGAGTGAGGGTCAGAGGGCCAGGTAGGTGAAGTGAAGGCCAGGTGGGCGGGGCTGAGGCTTCTTTGCCATCACCATAGAGACAGTCCCCCCACCGCAAGAGTGGGCGGAGCTTGGGATGGGCCTGGTGACAAGACTGAGCCAATGGCAGAGATCCGGCCCGCCAGGCAGATGACACAGGGCCCTCCATTGTGACCTATGACCCCTAGTGGCCACAGGATTTGAGCACGCCCCGGGAAAGGCTACGCAGGCACAAGGGAGCCCCTGGTGCGGACTGCTTCAGGGCATTGGCAGAGCACGCCAGGTACCTCTTTCCCACTTTCCTGAGGATATCAGTAGGCAAGGCATCCCCACTCAGCATCTCTTGCCTCTCTCTTTCTCTCTCTGCTTGTCTTCGTTCTCTGAAATCTCTTCCTTCTCCCCCTTGTCACTTCACACCTTGGAGTGCCTGACAGAGGGCCTAGAGACCAAAGAGCAAAGGGGGAAGGCCTCTGGCTCTACTGCTTGCCCATGGGGAGAGAAGTTCTGGGAGTCTATCTGGAAGGTCTAGAGAGCAGTGATTGATTGGGGAGCTACATCACGGGCGGACCTGGCCAGGTGAAGCTTGACATCACCGTGGGACCTGGCCAGGTGAAGCTCGCTGACAAGCGGCAGCCTCTCCGGAGACTACTAATTCCGCTCCTAACATTCCATGCAAATAACCGGCTGAGTGCCATGGGCAGAAAACATTGACACATACCTGCCAGAGGCCTATTCTGGGTCTGGAGAGTCCACCCTGGTCTCCCCTGCAACTCATCATCTCAGCACACACTTTGCCTGCACGCATGGAAACCGCCTCTCTCCACGAATGTCTTCACCTGCTAGGAAACACACGATGTCACTCAGCCAAAGGAGAGCACAGGCCAAGTCAACTGAAGCCCCCATTTTCAAGATTTTGCCCTCTGCTGCTCCACAGCCTCCGGTGGCACACTGCATGTGCGTCACTTCTCGGTAGACGAGGCCGAAATCCGGGCATCCAGGGCCCCAGCCGTCCAGAATCTACGGATGGCGGCATATGGATCACCTCTTTGCCTCGTACAGCAGGGAGGCCTGGGCCCTAGACTGGCTCCGCTAGAGCTCCACGACCTCAGCTATTTTCCCTGACCTTTGGCCCGTGCCCTCGTGAGTGTGTCATCTCTACCTCCACTTCTCTTCCCACCACACTGAATCCGCCACCTGCGGATACCTGAGCGTGGACATCAACATCTATCACTGGCTGCAGTGTCACAGGTCACTAGGTGTCTAGGCTCAGGCTGACCTTGGCTGTCTTCTGCCCAGGCAAGGAACCTAATCCTTCCAAGGAAATCAGGACACGTGCTCACTGGCCGACATCCTTTCTTTCATCCACACAGCGGTCTAGATGAGGGGAAAGAGGCCAGGTAGGCCAGGTGAGGGCTGAGTGTGGGGCCTAAGGCTTCTTTCCCAATCACCATGGTGACAGCCACCAGAAGGCTGGGCGGAACTTCGGACGGGGACGAGTCACAAACACTCAGCCAATAGGAGAGGTCCAGCCTAACCGGCCAGTTCCGCAGAGCCCTCCATTTTACCCATGGACAGACAACGCCCCCTTGCGTCTTTGGCCACAAAATCCAGGGCACCCAGGGAATAACTTCACAGTAGGCAACCCCTGATGTGAACACGTTCGACACACTGGGACAGCAGGCAGGTACCTCTTTTCCACTTACGCTAGGATATCACTAGGCAAGGCGCCCTTCCTCAGCATCTGTGGCCTCTCACGTATGTGTTCACTCAGAGGAATCTCTTCATTCTACCCCTGAGACACATCACAAGTATGAGGGGCCTGAGAGAGAGCCTAGAGATGGAACGGGGGAGGCTTCTGGCTGTACTGCTTCCCCGTGGGGACAGAATAGCAGGTAGTCTCTCTGGAAGGTCTTAGCTTCTGTTGACTGACACGCGCAATACAGTAGGGGCGGACCCTGGCCAGGGGGAGCTTGTGGGCAGATGCAACCTCTCCGGCGACGAATAATTGCGCTGCTGCTTTGTATGGTGAAAACCTCCCCCCGCCAAGGGGGATGGGTAGAGAACATTGACCCACACCCGCCAGGGGCCTTTCCTGGGACTAAAGATCCCAACGTGGTCTCAACGTCGTCACCCTCTCAACACACACCTTTCCTGCACACGTAATCCTGCCTTTCTCCGTCAGGGCCCTATGCTACCAGGAAAAAAAGCAAGCCGCTCAAAGAGGCCGATGCCAGGGAAATCGAGGAAACACTGCCAGTTTCCAAATTTTTGCTGTCTACACGTCCCCGCCTCCGGTGCAAGGCTGCCTATGTGGCCGGGCTCCGAAGGCAAGGCCGAAATCCTGGCAGCCTGGGCCCCAGCAGTGCAATGGTTGATGGACGTGGGGACACGGATGACCTGTTCGCCACATACAGGAGGGATCCTTGGGCCCTTCACTGGCTCGCCACTCAGCTCCACGACGTCCACTACTGGCCCTGGCCTTTGCTTTGGCTGGTGCCCCATTAAACGTGTGCTCCGGAGCGATCTTTCTCCACCCATCACTAGCATTCTGCCACCAGGGGATATGTGAGTGTGGGAGTCACCATTTGTCACTGGCAGCAGTGTCACAAGTCACTAGACTTCCAGCTACCCGCTGACCTAGGCTGCCTTCTGCCCCAGGCAAGGTCCCGAATCCTTTATCCCAGATGCTGACACCTGGGCACTGGCGGACATTGATTTTTATCAACACAGAGGTCTGAGTGAGGGTCAGAGGGCCAGGTAGGTGAAGTCAAGGCCAGGTGGGCGGGGCTGAGGCTTCTTTGCCATCACCATAGAGACAGTCCCCCCACCGCAAGAGTGGGCGGAGCTTGGGATGGGCCTGGTGACAAGACTGAGCCAATGGCAGAGATCCGGCCCGCCAGGCAGATGACACAGGGCCCTCCATTAATACTATCTCTCTATGGTGGCCACAGGATTTGAGCACGCCCCGGGAAAGGCTACGCAGGCACAAGGGAGCCCCTGGTGCGGACTGCTTCAGGGCATTGGCAGAGCACGCCAGGTACCTCTTTCCCACTTTCCTGAGGATATCAGTAGGCAAGGCATCCCCACTCAGCATCTCTTGCCTCTCTCTCTCTCTCTCTGCTTGTCTTCGTTCTCTGAAATCTCTTCCTTCTCCCCCTTGTCACTTCACACCTTGGAGTGCCTGACAGAGGGCCTAGAGACCAAAGAGCAAAGGGGGAAGGCCTCTGGCTCTACTGCTTGCCCATGGGGAGAGAAGTTCTGGGAGTCTATCTGGAAGGTCTAGAGAGCAGTGATTGATTGGGGAGCTACATCACGGGCGGACCTGGCCAGGTGAAGCTTGACATCACCGTGGGACCTGGCCAGGTGAAGCTCGCTGACAAGCGGCAGCCTCTCCGGAGACTACTAATTCCGCTCCTAACATTCCATGCAAATAACCGGCTGAGTGCCATGGGCAGAAAACACTGACACATACCTGCCAGAGGCCTATTCTGGGTCTGGAGAGTCCACCCTGGTCTCCCCTGCAACTCATCATCTCAGCACACACTTTGCCTGCACGCATGGAAACCGCCTCTCTCCACGAATGTCTTCACCTGCTAGGAAACACACGATGTCACTCAGCCAAAGGAGAGCACAGGCCAAGTCAACTGAAGCCCCCATTTTCAAGATTTTGCCCTCTGCTGCTCCACAGCCTCCGGTGGCACACTGCATGTGCGTCACTTCTCGGTAGACGAGGCCGAAATCCGGGCATCCAGGGCCCCAGCCGTCCAGAATCTACGGATGGCGGCATATGGATCACCTCTTTGCCTCGTACAGCAGGGAGGCCTGGGCCCTAGACTGGCTCCGCTAGAGCTCCACGACCTCAGCTATTTTCCCTGACCTTTGGCCCGTGCCCTCGTGAGTGTGTCATCTCTACCTCCACTTCTCTTCCCACCACACTGAATCCGCCACCTGCGGATACCTGAGCGTGGACATCAACATCTATCACTGGCTGCAGTGTCACAGGTCACTAGGTGTCTAGGCTCAGGCTGACCTTGGCTGTCTTCTGCCCAGGCAAGGAACCTAATCCTTCCAAGGAAATCAGGACACGTGCTCACTGGCCGACATCCTTTCTTTCATCCACACAGCGGTCTAGATGAGGGGAAAGAGGCCAGGTGGGCCAGGTGAGGGCTGAGTGTGGGGCCTAAGGCTTCTTTCCCAATCACCATGGTGACAGCCACCAGAAGGCTGGGCGGAACTTCGGACGGGGACGAGTCACAAACACTCAGCCAATAGGAGAGGTCCAGCCTAACCGGCCAGTTCCGCAGAGCCCTCCATTTTACCCATGGACAGACAACGCCCCCTTGCGTCTTTGGCCACAAAATCCAGGGCACCCAGGGAATAACTTCACAGTAGGCAACCCCTGATGTGAACACGTTCGACACACTGGGACAGCAGGCAGGTACCTCTTTTCCACTTACGCTAGGATATCACTAGGCAAGGCGCCCTTCCTCAGCATCTGTGGCCTCTCACGTATGTGTTCACTCAGAGGAATCTCTTCATTCTACCCCTGAGACACATCACAAGTATGAGGGGCCTGAGAGAGAGCCTAGAGATGGAACGGGGGAGGCTTCTGGCTGTACTGCTTCCCCGTGGGGACAGAATAGCAGGTAGTCTCTCTGGAAGGTCTTAGCTTCTGTTGACTGACACGCGCAATACAGTAGGGGCGGACCCTGGCCAGGGGGAGCTTGTGGGCAGATGCAACCTCTCCGGCGACGAATAATTGCGCTGCTGCTTTGTATGGTGAAAACCTCCCCCCGCCAAGGGGGATGGGTAGAGTACATTGACCCACACCCGCCAGGGGCCTTTCCTGGGACTAAAGATCCCAACGTGGTCTCAACGTCGTCACCCTCTCAACACACACCTTTCCTGCACACGTAATCCTGCCTTTCTCCGTCAGGACCCTATACTACCAGGAAAAATGCAAGCCGCTCAAAGAGGCCGATGCCAGGGAAATCGAGGAAACACTGCCAGTTTCCAAATTTTTGCTGTCTACACGTCCCCGCCTCCGGTGCAAGGCTGCCTATGTGGCCGGGCTCCGAAGGCAAGGCCGAAATCCTGGCAGCCTGGGCCCCAGCAGTGCAATGGTTGATGGACGTGGGGACACGGATGACCTGTTCGCCACATACAGGAGGGATCCTTGGGCCCTTCACTGGCTCGCCACTCAGCTCCGCGACGTCCACTACTGGCCCTGGCCTTTGCTTTGGCTGGTGCCCCATTAAACGTGTGCTCCGGAGCGATGTTTCTCCACCCATCACTAGCGTTCTGCCACCAGGGGATATGTGAGTGTGGGAGTCACCATTTGTCACTGGCAGCAGTGTCCCAAGTCACTAGACTTCCAGCTACCCGCTGACCTAGGCTGCCTTCTGCCCCAGGCAAGGTCCCGAATCCTTTATCCCAGATGCTGACACCTGGGCACTGGCGGACATTGATTTTTATCAACACAGAGGTCTGAGTGAGGGTCAGAGGGCCAGGTAGGTGAAGTGAAGGCCAGGTGGGCGGGGCTGAGGCTTCTTTGCCATCACCATAGAGACAGTCCCCCCACCGCAAGAGTGGGCGGAGCTTGGGATGGGCCTGGTGACAAGACTGAGCCAATGGCAGAGATCCGGCCCGCCAGGCAGATGACACAGGGCCCTCCATTGGGACCTATGACCCCTAGTGGCCACAGGATTTGAGCACGCCCCGGGAAAGGCTACGCAGGCACAAGGGAGCCCCTGGTGCGGACTGCTTCAGGGCATTGGCAGAGCACGCCAGGTACCTCTTTCCCACTTTCCTGAGGATATCAGTAGGCAAGGCATCCCCACTCAGCATCTCTTGCCTCTCTCTGTCTCTCTCTGCTTGTCTTCGTTCTCTGAAATCTCTTCCTTCTCCCCCTTGTCACTTCACACCTTGGAGTGCCTGACAGAGGGCCTAGAGACCAAAGAGCAAAGGGGGAAGGCCTCTGGCTCTACTGCTTGCCCATGGGGAGAGAAGTTCTGGGAGTCTATCTGGGAGGTCTAGAGAGTAGTGATTGATTGGCGAGCTACATCACGGGCGGACCTGGCCAGGTGAAGCTTGACATCACCGTGGGACCTGGCCAGGTGAAGCTCGCTGACAAGTGGCAGCCTCTCCGGAGACTACTAATTCCGCTCCTAACATTCTATGCAAATAACCGGCTGAGTGCCATGGGCAGAAAACATTGACACATACCTGCCAGAGGCCTATTCTGGGTCTGGAGAGTCCACCCTGGTCTCCCCTGCAACTCATCATCTCAGCACACACTTTGCCTGCACGCATGGAAACCGCCTCTCTCCACGAATGTCTTCACCTGCTAGGAAACACACGATGTCACTCAGCCAAAGGAGAGCACAGGCCAAGTCAACTGAAGCCCCCATTTTCAAGATTTTGCCCTCTGCTGCTCCACAGCCTCCGGTGGCACACTGCATGTGCGTCACTTCTCGGTAGACGAGGCCGAAATCCGGGCATCCAGGGCCCCAGCCGTCCAGAATCTACGGATGGCGGCATATGGATCACCTCTTTGCCTCGTACAGCAGGGAGGCCTGGGCCCTAGACTGGCTCCGCTAGAGCTCCACGACCTCAGCTATTTTCCCTGACCTTTGGCCTGTGCCCTCGTGAGTGTGTCATCTCTACTTCCACTTCTCTTCCCACCACACTGAATCCGCCACCTGCGGATACCTGAGCGTGAGCATCAACATCTATCACTGGCTGCAGTGTCACAGGTCACTAGGTGTCTAGGCTCAGGCTGACCTTGGCTGTCTTCTGCCCAGGCAAGGAACCTAATCCTTCCAAGGAAATCAGGACACGTGCTCACTGGCCGACATCCTTTCTTTCATCCACGCAGCGGTCTAGATGAGGGGAAAGAGGCCAGGTAGGCCAGGTGAGGGCTGAGTGTGGGGCCTAAGGCTTCTTTCCCAATCACCATGGTGACAGCCACCGGAAGGCTGGGCGGAACTTCGGACGGGGACGAGTCACAAACACTCAGCCAATAGGAGAGGTCCAGCCTAACCGGCCAGTTCCGCAGAGCCCTCCATTTTACCCATGGACAGACAACGGCCCCTTGCGTCTTTGGCCACAAAATCCAGGGCACCCAGGGAATAACTTCACAGTAGGCAACCCCTGATGTGAACACGTTCGACACACTGGGACAGCAGGCAGGTACCTCTTTTCCACTTACGCTAGGATATCACTAGGCAAGGCGCCCTTCCTCAGCATCTGTGGCCTCTCACGTATGTGTTCACTCAGAGGAATCTCTTCATTCTACCCCTGAGACACATCACAAGTATGAGGGGCCTGAGAGAGAGCCTAGAGATGGAACGGGGGAGGCTTCTGGCTGTACTGCTTCCCCGTGGGGACAGAATAGCAGGTAGTCTCTCTGGAAGGTCTTAGCTTCTGTTGACTGACACGCGCAATACAGTAGGGGCGGACCCTGGCCAGGGGGAGCTTGTGGGCAGATGCAACCTCTCCGGCGACGAATAATTGCGCTGCTGCTTTGTATGGTGAAAACCTCCCCCCGCCAAGGGGGATGGGTAGAGAACATTGACCCACACCCGCCAGGGGCCTTTCCTGGGACTAAAGATCCCAACGTGGTCTCAACGTCGTCACCCTCTCAACACACACCTTTCCTGCACACGTAATCCTGCCTTTCTCCGTCAGGGCCCTATCCTACCAGGAAAAAAAGCAAGCCGCTCAAAGAGGCCGATGCCAGGGAAATCGAGGAAACACTGCCAGTTTCCAAATTTTTGCTGTCTACACGTCCCCGCCTCCGGTGCAAGGCTGCCTATGTGGCCGGGCTCCGAAGGCAAGGCCGAAATCCTGGCAGCCTGGGCCCCAGCAGTGCAATGGTTGATGGACGTGGGGACACGGATGACCTGTTCGCCACATACAGGAGGGATCCTTGGGCCCTTCACTGGCTCGCCACTCAGCTCCGCGACGTCCACTACTGGCCCTGGCCTTTGCTTTGGCTGGTGCCCCATTAAACGTGTGCTCCGGAGCGATGTTTCTCCACCCATCACTAGCGTTCTGCCACCAGGGGATATGTGAGTGTGGGAGTCACCATTTGTCACTGGCAGCAGTGTCCCAAGTCACTAGACTTTCAGCTACCCGCTGACCTAGGCTGCCTTCTGCCCCAGGCAAGGTCCCGAATCCTTTATCCCAGATGCTGACACCTGGGCACTGGCGGACATTGATTTTTATCAACACAGAGGTCTGAGTGAGGGTCAGAGGGCCAGGTAGGTGAAGTGAAGGCCAGGTGGGCGGGGCTGAGGCTTCTTTGCCATCACCATAGAGACAGTCCCCCCACCGCAAGAGTGGGCGGAGCTTGGGATGGGCCTGGTGACAAGACTGAGCCAATGGCAGAGATCCGGCCCGCCAGGCAGATGACACAGGGCCCTCCATTGGGACCTATGACCCCTAGTGGCCACAGGATTTGAGCACGCCCCGGGAAAGGCTACGCAGGCACAAGGGAGCCCCTGGTGCGGACTGCTTCAGGGCATTGGCAGAGCACGCCAGGTACCTCTTTCCCACTTTCCTGAGGATATCAGTAGGCAAGGCATCCCCACTCAGCATCTCTTGCCTCTCTCTGTCTCTCTCTGCTTGTCTTCGTTCTCTGAAATCTCTTCCTTCTCCCCCTTGTCACTTCACACCTTGGAGTGCCTGACAGAGGGCCTAGAGACCAAAGAGCAAAGGGGGAAGGCCTCTGGCTCTACTGCTTGCCCATGGGGAGAGAAGTTCTGGGAGTCTATCTGGGAGGTCTAGAGAGTAGTGATTGATTGGGGAGCTACATCACGGGCGGACCTGGCCAGGTGAAGCTTGACATCACCGTGGGACCTGGCCAGGTGAAGCTCGCTGACAAGTGGCAGCCTCTCCGGAGACTACTAATTCCGCTCCTAACATTCTATGCAAATAACCGGCTGAGTGCCATGGGCAGAAAACATTGACACATACCTGCCAGAGGCCTATTCTGGGTCTGGAGAGTCCACCCTGGTCTCCCCTGCAACTCATCATCTCAGCACACACTTTGCCTGCACGCATGGAAACCGCCTCTCTCCACGAATGTCTTCACCTGCTAGGAAACACACGATGTCACTCAGCCAAAGGAGAGCACAGGCCAAGTCAACTGAAGCCCCCATTTTCAAGATTTTGCCCTCTGCTGCTCCACAGCCTCCGGTGGCACACTGCATGTGCGTCACTTCTCGGTAGACGAGGCCGAAATCCGGGCATCCAGGGCCCCAGCCGTCCAGAATCTACGGATGGCGGCATATGGATCACCTCTTTGCCTCGTACAGCAGGGAGGCCTGGGCCCTAGACTGGCTCCGCTAGAGCTCCACGACCTCAGCTATTTTCCCTGACCTTTGGCCTGTGCCCTCGTGAGTGTGTCATCTCTACTTCCACTTCTCTTCCCACCACACTGAATCCGCCACCTGCGGATACCTGAGCGTGAGCATCAACATCTATCACTGGCTGCAGTGTCACAGGTCACTAGGTGTCTAGGCTCAGGCTGACCTTGGCTGTCTTCTGCCCAGGCAAGGAACCTAATCCTTCCAAGGAAATCAGGACACGTGCTCACTGGCCGACATCCTTTCTTTCATCCACGCAGCGGTCTAGATGAGGGGAAAGAGGCCAGGTAGGCCAGGTGAGGGCTGAGTGTGGGGCCTAAGGCTTCTTTCCCAATCACCATGGTGACAGCCACCGGAAGGCTGGGCGGAACTTCGGACGGGGACGAGTCACAAACACTCAGCCAATAGGAGAGGTCCAGCCTAACCGGCCAGTTCCGCAGAGCCCTCCATTTTACCCATGGACAGACAACGGCCCCTTGCGTCTTTGGCCACAAAATCCAGGGCACCCAGGGAATAACTTCACAGTAGGCAACCCCTGATGTGAACACGTTCGACACACTGGGACAGCAGGCAGGTACCTCTTTTCCACTTACGCTAGGATATCACTAGGCAAGGCGCCCTTCCTCAGCATCTGTGGCCTCTCACGTATGTGTTCACTCAGAGGAATCTCTTCATTCTACCCCTGAGACACATCACAAGTATGAGGGGCCTGAGAGAGAGCCTAGAGATGGAACGGGGGAGGCTTCTGGCTGTACTGCTTCCCCGTGGGGACAGAATAGCAGGTAGTCTCTCTGGAAGGTCTTAGCTTCTGTTGACTGACACGCGCAATACAGTAGGGGCGGACCCTGGCCAGGGGGAGCTTGTGGGCAGATGCAACCTCTCCGGCGACGAATAATTGCGCTGCTGCTTTGTATGGTGAAAACCTCCCCCCGCCAAGGGGGATGGGTAGAGAACATTGACCCACACCCGCCAGGGGCCTTTCCTGGGACTAAAGATCCCAACGTGGTCTCAACGTCGTCACCCTCTCAACACACACCTTTCCTGCACACGTAATCCTGCCTTTCTCCGTCAGGGCCCTATCCTACCAGGAAAAAAAGCAAGCCGCTCAAAGAGGCCGATGCCAGGGAAATCGAGGAAACACTGCCAGTTTCCAAATTTTTGCTGTCTACACGTCCCCGCCTCCGGTGCAAGGCTGCCTATGTGGCCGGGCTCCGAAGGCAAGGCCGAAATCCTGGCAGCCTGGGCCCCAGCAGTGCAATGGTTGATGGACGTGGGGACACGGATGACCTGTTCGCCACATACAGGAGGGATCCTTGGGCCCTTCACTGGCTCGCCATTCAGCTCCGCGACGTCCACTACTGGCCCTGGCCTTTGCTTTGGCTGGTGCCCCATTAAACGTGTGCTCCGGAGCGATGTTTCTCCACCCATCACTAGCGTTCTGCCACCAGGGGATATGTGAGTGTGGGAGTCACCATTTGTCACTGGCAGCAGTGTCCCAAGTCACTAGACTTCCAGCTACCCGCTGACCTAGGCTGCCTTCTGCCCCAGGCAAGGTCCCGAATCCTTTATCCCAGATGCTGACACCTGGGCACTGGCGGACATTGATTTTTATCAACACAGAGGTCTGAGTGAGGGTCAGAGGGCCAGGTAGGTGAAGTGAAGGCCAGGTGGGCGGGGCTGAGGCTTCTTTGCCATCACCATAGAGACAGTCCCCCCACCGCAAGAGTGGGCGGAGCTTGGGATGGGCCTGGTGACAAGACTGAGCCAATGGCAGAGATCCGGCCCGCCAGGCAGATGACACAGGGCCCTCCATTGGGACCTATGACCCCTAGTGGCCACAGGATTTGAGCACGCCCCGGGAAAGGCTACGCAGGCACAAGGGAGCCCCTGGTGCGGACTGCTTCAGGGCATTGGCAGAGCACGCCAGGTACCTCTTTCCCACTTTCCTGAGGATATCAGTAGGCAAGGCATCCCCACTCAGCATCTCTTGCCTCTCTCTGTCTCTCTCTGCTTGTCTTCGTTCTCTGAAATCTCTTCCTTCTCCCCCTTGTCACTTCACACCTTGGAGTGCCTGACAGAGGGCCTAGAGACCAAAGAGCAAAGGGGGAAGGCCTCTGGCTCTACTGCTTGCCCATGGGGAGAGAAGTTCTGGGAGTCTATCTGGGAGGTCTAGAGAGTAGTGATTGATTGGGGAGCTACATCACGGGCGGACCTGGCCAGGTGAAGCTTGACATCACCGTGGGACCTGGCCAGGTGAAGCTCGCTGACAAGTGGCAGCCTCTCCGGAGACTACTAATTCCGCTCCTAACATTCTATGCAAATAACCGGCTGAGTGCCATGGGCAGAAAACATTGACACATACCTGCCAGAGGCCTATTCTGGGTCTGGAGAGTCCACCCTGGTCTCCCCTGCAACTCATCATCTCAGCACACACTTTGCCTGCACGCATGGAAACCGCCTCTCTCCACGAATGTCTTCACCTGCTAGGAAACACACGATGTCACTCAGCCAAAGGAGAGCACAGGCCAAGTCAACTGAAGCCCCCATTTTCAAGATTTTGCCCTCTGCTGCTCCACAGCCTCCGGTGGCACACTGCATGTGCGTCACTTCTCGGTAGACGAGGCCGAAATCCGGGCATCCAGGGCCCCAGCCGTCCAGAATCTACGGATGGCGGCATATGGATCACCTCTTTGCCTCGTACAGCAGGGAGGCCTGGGCCCTAGACTGGCTCCGCTAGAGCTCCACGACCTCAGCTATTTTCCCTGACCTTTGGCCCGTGCCCTCGTGAGTGTGTCATCTCTACCTCCACTTCTCTTCCCACCACACTGAATCCGCCACCTGCGGATACCTGAGCGTGGACATCAACATCTATCACTGGCTGCAGTGTCACAGGTCACTAGGTGTCTAGGCTCAGGCTGACCTTGGCTGTCTTCTGCCCAGGCAAGGAACCTAATCCTTCCAAGGAAATCAGGACACGTGCTCACTGGCCGACATCCTTTCTTTCATCCACACAGCGGTCTAGATGAGGGGAAAGAGGCCAGGTAGGCCAGGTGAGGGCTGAGTGTGGGGCCTAAGGCTTCTTTCCCAATCACCATGGTGACAGCCACCAGAAGGCTGGGCGGAACTTCGGACGGGGACGAGTCACAAACACTCAGCCAATAGGAGAGGTCCAGCCTAACCGGCCAGTTCCGCAGAGCCCTCCATTTTACCCACGGACAGACAACGCCCCCTTGCGTCTTTGGCCACAAAATCCAGGGCACCCAGGGAATAACTTCACAGTAGGCAACCCCTGATGTGAACACGTTCGACACACTGGGACAGCAGGCAGGTACCTCTTTTCCACTTACGCTAGGATATCACTAGGCAAGGCGCCCTTCCTCAGCATCTGTGGCCTCTCACGTATGTGTTCACTCAGAGGAATCTCTTCATTCTACCCCTGAGACACATCACAAGTATGAGGGGCCTGAGAGAGAGCCTAGAGATGGAACGGGGGAGGCTTCTGGCTGTACTGCTTCCCCGTGGGGACAGAATAGCAGGTAGTCTCTCTGGAAGGTCTTAGCTTCTGTTGACTGACACGCGCAATACAGTAGGGGCGGACCCTGGCCAGGGGGAGCTTGTGGGCAGATGCAACCTCTCCGGCGACGAATAATTGCGCTGCTGCTTTGTATGGTGAAAACCTCCCCCCGCCAAGGGGGATGGGTAGAGAACATTGACCCACACCCGCCAGGGGCCTTTCCTGGGACTAAAGATCCCAACGTGGTCTCAACGTCGTCACCCTCTCAACACACACCTTTCCTGCACACGTAATCCTGCCTTTCTCCGTCAGGGCCCTATGCTACCAGGAAAAAAAGCAAGCCGCTCAAAGAGGCCGATGCCAGGGAAATCGAGGAAACACTGCCAGTTTCCAAATTTTTGCTGTCTACACGTCCCCGCCTCCGGTGCAAGGCTGCCTATGTGGCCGGGCTCCGAAGGCAAGGCCGAAATCCTGGCAGCCTGGGCCCCAGCAGTGCAATGGTTGATGGACGTGGGGACACGGATGACCTGTTCGCCACATACAGGAGGGATCCTTGGGCCCTTCACTGGCTCGCCACTCAGCTCCACGACGTCCACTACTGGCCCTGGCCTTTGCTTTGGCTGGTGCCCCATTAAACGTGTGCTCCGGAGCGATCTTTCTCCACCCATCACTAGCATTCTGCCACCAGGGGATATGTGAGTGTGGGAGTCACCATTTGTCACTGGCAGCAGTGTCACAAGTCACTAGACTTCCAGCTACCCGCTGACCTAGGCTGCCTTCTGCCCCAGGCAAGGTCCCGAATCCTTTATCCCAGATGCTGACACCTGGGCACTGGCGGACATTGATTTTTATCAACACAGAGGTCTGAGTGAGGGTCAGAGGGCCAGGTAGGTGAAGTCAAGGCCAGGTGGGCGGGGCTGAGGCTTCTTTGCCATCACCATAGAGACAGTCCCCCCACCGCAAGAGTGGGCGGAGCTTGGGATGGGCCTGGTGACAAGACTGAGCCAATGGCAGAGATCCGGCCCGCCAGGCAGATGACACAGGGCCCTCCATTGTGACCTATGACCCCTAGTGGCCACAGGATTTGAGCACGCCCCGGGAAAGGCTACGCAGGCACAAGGGAGCCCCTGGTGCGGACTGCTTCAGGGCATTGGCAGAGCACGCCAGGTACCTCTTTCCCACTTTCCTGAGGATATCAGTAGGCAAGGCATCCCCACTCAGCATCTCTTGCCTCTCTCTCTCTCTCTCTGCTTGTCTTCGTTCTCTGAAATCTCTTCCTTCTCCCCCTTGTCACTTCACACCTTGGAGTGCCTGACAGAGGGCCTAGAGACCAAAGAGCAAAGGGGGAAGGCCTCTGGCTCTACTGCTTGCCCATGGGGAGAGAAGTTCTGGGAGTCTATCTGGAAGGTCTAGAGAGCAGTGATTGATTGGGGAGCTACATCACGGGCGGACCTGGCCAGGTGAAGCTTGACATCACCGTGGGACCTGGCCAGGTGAAGCTCGCTGACAAGCGGCAGCCTCTCCGGAGACTACTAATTCCGCTCCTAACATTCCATGCAAATAACCGGCTGAGTGCCATGGGCAGAAAACACTGACACATACCTGCCAGAGGCCTATTCTGGGTCTGGAGAGTCCACCCTGGTCTCCCCTGCAACTCATCATCTCAGCACACACTTTGCCTGCACGCATGGAAACCGCCTCTCTCCACGAATGTCTTCACCTGCTAGGAAACACACGATGTCACTCAGCCAAAGGAGAGCACAGGCCAAGTCAACTGAAGCCCCCATTTTCAAGATTTTGCCCTCTGCTGCTCCACAGCCTCCGGTGGCACACTGCATGTGCGTCACTTCTCGGTAGACGAGGCCGAAATCCGGGCATCCAGGGCCCCAGCCGTCCAGAATCTACGGATGGCGGCATATGGATCACCTCTTTGCCTCGTACAGCAGGGAGGCCTGGGCCCTAGACTGGCTCCGCTAGAGCTCCACGACCTCAGCTATTTTCCCTGACCTTTGGCCCGTGCCCTCGTGAGTGTGTCATCTCTACCTCCACTTCTCTTCCCACCACACTGAATCCGCCACCTGCGGATACCTGAGCGTGGACATCAACATCTATCACTGGCTGCAGTGTCACAGGTCACTAGGTGTCTAGGCTCAGGCTGACCTTGGCTGTCTTCTGCCCAGGCAAGGAACCTAATCCTTCCAAGGAAATCAGGACACGTGCTCACTGGCCGACATCCTTTCTTTCATCCACACAGCGGTCTAGATGAGGGGAAAGAGGCCAGGTGGGCCAGGTGAGGGCTGAGTGTGGGGCCTAAGGCTTCTTTCCCAATCACCATGGTGACAGCCACCAGAAGGCTGGGCGGAACTTCGGACGGGGACGAGTCACAAACACTCAGCCAATAGGAGAGGTCCAGCCTAACCGGCCAGTTCCGCAGAGCCCTCCATTTTACCCATGGACAGACAACGCCCCCTTGCGTCTTTGGCCACAAAATCCAGGGCACCCAGGGAATAACTTCACAGTAGGCAACCCCTGATGTGAACACGTTCGACACACTGGGACAGCAGGCAGGTACCTCTTTTCCACTTACGCTAGGATATCACTAGGCAAGGCGCCCTTCCTCAGCATCTGTGGCCTCTCACGTATGTGTTCACTCAGAGGAATCTCTTCATTCTACCCCTGAGACACATCACAAGTATGAGGGGCCTGAGAGAGAGCCTAGAGATGGAACGGGGGAGGCTTCTGGCTGTACTGCTTCCCCGTGGGGACAGAATAGCAGGTAGTCTCTCTGGAAGGTCTTAGCTTCTGTTGACTGACACGCGCAATACAGTAGGGGCGGACCCTGGCCAGGGGGAGCTTGTGGGCAGATGCAACCTCTCCGGCGACGAATAATTGCGCTGCTGCTTTGTATGGTGAAAACCTCCCCCCGCCAAGGGGGATGGGTAGAGTACATTGACCCACACCCGCCAGGGGCCTTTCCTGGGACTAAAGATCCCAACGTGGTCTCAACGTCGTCACCCTCTCAACACACACCTTTCCTGCACACGTAATCCTGCCTTTCTCCGTCAGGACCCTATACTACCAGGAAAAATGCAAGCCGCTCAAAGAGGCCGATGCCAGGGAAATCGAGGAAACACTGCCAGTTTCCAAATTTTTGCTGTCTACACGTCCCCGCCTCCGGTGCAAGGCTGCCTATGTGGCCGGGCTCCGAAGGCAAGGCCGAAATCCTGGCAGCCTGGGCCCCAGCAGTGCAATGGTTGATGGACGTGGGGACACGGATGACCTGTTCGCCACATACAGGAGGGATCCTTGGGCCCTTCACTGGCTCGCCACTCAGCTCCGCGACGTCCACTACTGGCCCTGGCCTTTGCTTTGGCTGGTGCCCCATTAAACGTGTGCTCCGGAGCGATGTTTCTCCACCCATCACTAGCGTTCTGCCACCAGGGGATATGTGAGTGTGGGAGTCACCATTTGTCACTGGCAGCAGTGTCCCAAGTCACTAGACTTCCAGCTACCCGCTGACCTAGGCTGCCTTCTGCCCCAGGCAAGGTCCCGAATCCTTTATCCCAGATGCTGACACCTGGGCACTGGCGGACATTGATTTTTATCAACACAGAGGTCTGAGTGAGGGTCAGAGGGCCAGGTAGGTGAAGTGAAGGCCAGGTGGGCGGGGCTGAGGCTTCTTTGCCATCACCATAGAGACAGTCCCCCCACCGCAAGAGTGGGCGGAGCTTGGGATGGGCCTGGTGACAAGACTGAGCCAATGGCAGAGATCCGGCCCGCCAGGCAGATGACACAGGGCCCTCCATTGGGACCTATGACCCCTAGTGGCCACAGGATTTGAGCACGCCCCGGGAAAGGCTACGCAGGCACAAGGGAGCCCCTGGTGCGGACTGCTTCAGGGCATTGGCAGAGCACGCCAGGTACCTCTTTCCCACTTTCCTGAGGATATCAGTAGGCAAGGCATCCCCACTCAGCATCTCTTGCCTCTCTCTGTCTCTCTCTGCTTGTCTTCGTTCTCTGAAATCTCTTCCTTCTCCCCCTTGTCACTTCACACCTTGGAGTGCCTGACAGAGGGCCTAGAGACCAAAGAGCAAAGGGGGAAGGCCTCTGGCTCTACTGCTTGCCCATGGGGAGAGAAGTTCTGGGAGTCTATCTGGGAGGTCTAGAGAGTAGTGATTGATTGGCGAGCTACATCACGGGCGGACCTGGCCAGGTGAAGCTTGACATCACCGTGGGACCTGGCCAGGTGAAGCTCGCTGACAAGTGGCAGCCTCTCCGGAGACTACTAATTCCGCTCCTAACATTCTATGCAAATAACCGGCTGAGTGCCATGGGCAGAAAACATTGACACATACCTGCCAGAGGCCTATTCTGGGTCTGGAGAGTCCACCCTGGTCTCCCCTGCAACTCATCATCTCAGCACACACTTTGCCTGCACGCATGGAAACCGCCTCTCTCCACGAATGTCTTCACCTGCTAGGAAACACACGATGTCACTCAGCCAAAGGAGAGCACAGGCCAAGTCAACTGAAGCCCCCATTTTCAAGATTTTGCCCTCTGCTGCTCCACAGCCTCCGGTGGCACACTGCATGTGCGTCACTTCTCGGTAGACGAGGCCGAAATCCGGGCATCCAGGGCCCCAGCCGTCCAGAATCTACGGATGGCGGCATATGGATCACCTCTTTGCCTCGTACAGCAGGGAGGCCTGGGCCCTAGACTGGCTCCGCTAGAGCTCCACGACCTCAGCTATTTTCCCTGACCTTTGGCCTGTGCCCTCGTGAGTGTGTCATCTCTACTTCCACTTCTCTTCCCACCACACTGAATCCGCCACCTGCGGATACCTGAGCGTGAGCATCAACATCTATCACTGGCTGCAGTGTCACAGGTCACTAGGTGTCTAGGCTCAGGCTGACCTTGGCTGTCTTCTGCCCAGGCAAGGAACCTAATCCTTCCAAGGAAATCAGGACACGTGCTCACTGGCCGACATCCTTTCTTTCATCCACGCAGCGGTCTAGATGAGGGGAAAGAGGCCAGGTAGGCCAGGTGAGGGCTGAGTGTGGGGCCTAAGGCTTCTTTCCCAATCACCATGGTGACAGCCACCGGAAGGCTGGGCGGAACTTCGGACGGGGACGAGTCACAAACACTCAGCCAATAGGAGAGGTCCAGCCTAACCGGCCAGTTCCGCAGAGCCCTCCATTTTACCCATGGACAGACAACGGCCCCTTGCGTCTTTGGCCACAAAATCCAGGGCACCCAGGGAATAACTTCACAGTAGGCAACCCCTGATGTGAACACGTTCGACACACTGGGACAGCAGGCAGGTACCTCTTTTCCACTTACGCTAGGATATCACTAGGCAAGGCGCCCTTCCTCAGCATCTGTGGCCTCTCACGTATGTGTTCACTCAGAGGAATCTCTTCATTCTACCCCTGAGACACATCACAAGTATGAGGGGCCTGAGAGAGAGCCTAGAGATGGAACGGGGGAGGCTTCTGGCTGTACTGCTTCCCCGTGGGGACAGAATAGCAGGTAGTCTCTCTGGAAGGTCTTAGCTTCTGTTGACTGACACGCGCAATACAGTAGGGGCGGACCCTGGCCAGGGGGAGCTTGTGGGCAGATGCAACCTCTCCGGCGACGAATAATTGCGCTGCTGCTTTGTATGGTGAAAACCTCCCCCCGCCAAGGGGGATGGGTAGAGAACATTGACCCACACCCGCCAGGGGCCTTTCCTGGGACTAAAGATCCCAACGTGGTCTCAACGTCGTCACCCTCTCAACACACACCTTTCCTGCACACGTAATCCTGCCTTTCTCCGTCAGGGCCCTATCCTACCAGGAAAAAAAGCAAGCCGCTCAAAGAGGCCGATGCCAGGGAAATCGAGGAAACACTGCCAGTTTCCAAATTTTTGCTGTCTACACGTCCCCGCCTCCGGTGCAAGGCTGCCTATGTGGCCGGGCTCCGAAGGCAAGGCCGAAATCCTGGCAGCCTGGGCCCCAGCAGTGCAATGGTTGATGGACGTGGGGACACGGATGACCTGTTCGCCACATACAGGAGGGATCCTTGGGCCCTTCACTGGCTCGCCACTCAGCTCCGCGACGTCCACTACTGGCCCTGGCCTTTGCTTTGGCTGGTGCCCCATTAAACGTGTGCTCCGGAGCGATGTTTCTCCACCCATCACTAGCGTTCTGCCACCAGGGGATATGTGAGTGTGGGAGTCACCATTTGTCACTGGCAGCAGTGTCCCAAGTCACTAGACTTTCAGCTACCCGCTGACCTAGGCTGCCTTCTGCCCCAGGCAAGGTCCCGAATCCTTTATCCCAGATGCTGACACCTGGGCACTGGCGGACATTGATTTTTATCAACACAGAGGTCTGAGTGAGGGTCAGAGGGCCAGGTAGGTGAAGTGAAGGCCAGGTGGGCGGGGCTGAGGCTTCTTTGCCATCACCATAGAGACAGTCCCCCCACCGCAAGAGTGGGCGGAGCTTGGGATGGGCCTGGTGACAAGACTGAGCCAATGGCAGAGATCCGGCCCGCCAGGCAGATGACACAGGGCCCTCCATTGGGACCTATGACCCCTAGTGGCCACAGGATTTGAGCACGCCCCGGGAAAGGCTACGCAGGCACAAGGGAGCCCCTGGTGCGGACTGCTTCAGGGCATTGGCAGAGCACGCCAGGTACCTCTTTCCCACTTTCCTGAGGATATCAGTAGGCAAGGCATCCCCACTCAGCATCTCTTGCCTCTCTCTGTCTCTCTCTGCTTGTCTTCGTTCTCTGAAATCTCTTCCTTCTCCCCCTTGTCACTTCACACCTTGGAGTGCCTGACAGAGGGCCTAGAGACCAAAGAGCAAAGGGGGAAGGCCTCTGGCTCTACTGCTTGCCCATGGGGAGAGAAGTTCTGGGAGTCTATCTGGGAGGTCTAGAGAGTAGTGATTGATTGGGGAGCTACATCACGGGCGGACCTGGCCAGGTGAAGCTTGACATCACCGTGGGACCTGGCCAGGTGAAGCTCGCTGACAAGTGGCAGCCTCTCCGGAGACTACTAATTCCGCTCCTAACATTCTATGCAAATAACCGGCTGAGTGCCATGGGCAGAAAACATTGACACATACCTGCCAGAGGCCTATTCTGGGTCTGGAGAGTCCACCCTGGTCTCCCCTGCAACTCATCATCTCAGCACACACTTTGCCTGCACGCATGGAAACCGCCTCTCTCCACGAATGTCTTCACCTGCTAGGAAACACACGATGTCACTCAGCCAAAGGAGAGCACAGGCCAAGTCAACTGAAGCCCCCATTTTCAAGATTTTGCCCTCTGCTGCTCCACAGCCTCCGGTGGCACACTGCATGTGCGTCACTTCTCGGTAGACGAGGCCGAAATCCGGGCATCCAGGGCCCCAGCCGTCCAGAATCTACGGATGGCGGCATATGGATCACCTCTTTGCCTCGTACAGCAGGGAGGCCTGGGCCCTAGACTGGCTCCGCTAGAGCTCCACGACCTCAGCTATTTTCCCTGACCTTTGGCCTGTGCCCTCGTGATTGTGTCATCTCTACTTCCACTTCTCTTCCCACCACACTGAATCCGCCACCTGCGGATACCTGAGCGTGAGCATCAACATCTATCACTGGCTGCAGTGTCACAGGTCACTAGGTGTCTAGGCTCAGGCTGACCTTGGCTGTCTTCTGCCCAGGCAAGGAACCTAATCCTTCCAAGGAAATCAGGACACGTGCTCACTGGCCGACATCCTTTCTTTCATCCACGCAGCGGTCTAGATGAGGGGAAAGAGGCCAGGTAGGCCAGGTGAGGGCTGAGTGTGGGGCCTAAGGCTTCTTTCCCAATCACCATGGTGACAGCCACCGGAAGGCTGGGCGGAACTTCGGACGGGGACGAGTCACAAACACTCAGCCAATAGGAGAGGTCCAGCCTAACCGGCCAGTTCCGCAGAGCCCTCCATTTTACCCATGGACAGACAACGGCCCCTTGCGTCTTTGGCCACAAAATCCAGGGCACCCAGGGAATAACTTCACAGTAGGCAACCCCTGATGTGAACACGTTCGACACACTGGGACAGCAGGCAGGTACCTCTTTTCCACTTACGCTAGGATATCACTAGGCAAGGCGCCCTTCCTCAGCATCTGTGGCCTCTCACGTATGTGTTCACTCAGAGGAATCTCTTCATTCTACCCCTGAGACACATCACAAGTATGAGGGGCCTGAGAGAGAGCCTAGAGATGGAACGGGGGAGGCTTCTGGCTGTACTGCTTCCCCGTGGGGACAGAATAGCAGGTAGTCTCTCTGGAAGGTCTTAGCTTCTGTTGACTGACACGCGCAATACAGTAGGGGCGGACCCTGGCCAGGGGGAGCTTGTGGGCAGATGCAACCTCTCCGGCGACGAATAATTGCGCTGCTGCTTTGTATGGTGAAAACCTCCCCCCGCCAAGGGGGATGGGTAGAGAACATTGACCCACACCCGCCAGGGGCCTTTCCTGGGACTAAAGATCCCAACGTGGTCTCAACGTCGTCACCCTCTCAACACACACCTTTCCTGCACACGTAATCCTGCCTTTCTCCGTCAGGGCCCTATCCTACCAGGAAAAAAAGCAAGCCGCTCAAAGAGGCCGATGCCAGGGAAATCGAGGAAACACTGCCAGTTTCCAAATTTTTGCTGTCTACACGTCCCCGCCTCCGGTGCAAGGCTGCCTATGTGGCCGGGCTCCGAAGGCAAGGCCGAAATCCTGGCAGCCTGGGCCCCAGCAGTGCAATGGTTGATGGACGTGGGGACACGGATGACCTGTTCGCCACATACAGGAGGGATCCTTGGGCCCTTCACTGGCTCGCCATTCAGCTCCGCGACGTCCACTACTGGCCCTGGCCTTTGCTTTGGCTGGTGCCCCATTAAACGTGTGCTCCGGAGCGATGTTTCTCCACCCATCACTAGCGTTCTGCCACCAGGGGATATGTGAGTGTGGGAGTCACCATTTGTCACTGGCAGCAGTGTCCCAAGTCACTAGACTTCCAGCTACCCGCTGACCTAGGCTGCCTTCTGCCCCAGGCAAGGTCCCGAATCCTTTATCCCAGATGCTGACACCTGGGCACTGGCGGACATTGATTTTTATCAACACAGAGGTCTGAGTGAGGGTCAGAGGGCCAGGTAGGTGAAGTGAAGGCCAGGTGGGCGGGGCTGAGGCTTCTTTGCCATCACCATAGAGACAGTCCCCCCACCGCAAGAGTGGGCGGAGCTTGGGATGGGCCTGGTGACAAGACTGAGCCAATGGCAGAGATCCGGCCCGCCAGGCAGATGACACAGGGCCCTCCATTGGGACCTATGACCCCTAGTGGCCACAGGATTTGAGCACGCCCCGGGAAAGGCTACGCAGGCACAAGGGAGCCCCTGGTGCGGACTGCTTCAGGGCATTGGCAGAGCACGCCAGGTACCTCTTTCCCACTTTCCTGAGGATATCAGTAGGCAAGGCATCCCCACTCAGCATCTCTTGCCTCTCTCTGTCTCTCTCTGCTTGTCTTCGTTCTCTGAAATCTCTTCCTTCTCCCCCTTGTCACTTCACACCTTGGAGTGCCTGACAGAGGGCCTAGAGACCAAAGAGCAAAGGGGGAAGGCCTCTGGCTCTACTGCTTGCCCATGGGGAGAGAAGTTCTGGGAGTCTATCTGGGAGGTCTAGAGAGTAGTGATTGATTGGGGAGCTACATCACGGGCGGACCTGGCCAGGTGAAGCTTGACATCACCGTGGGACCTGGCCAGGTGAAGCTCGCTGACAAGTGGCAGCCTCTCCGGAGACTACTAATTCCGCTCCTAACATTCTATGCAAATAACCGGCTGAGTGCCATGGGCAGAAAACATTGACACATACCTGCCAGAGGCCTATTCTGGGTCTGGAGAGTCCACCCTGGTCTCCCCTGCAACTCATCATCTCAGCACACACTTTGCCTGCACGCATGGAAACCGCCTCTCTCCACGAATGTCTTCACCTGCTAGGAAACACACGATGTCACTCAGCCAAAGGAGAGCACAGGCCAAGTCAACTGAAGCCCCCATTTTCAAGATTTTGCCCTCTGCTGCTCCACAGCCTCCGGTGGCACACTGCATGTGCGTCACTTCTCGGTAGACGAGGCCGAAATCCGGGCATCCAGGGCCCCAGCCGTCCAGAATCTACGGATGGCGGCATATGGATCACCTCTTTGCCTCGTACAGCAGGGAGGCCTGGGCCCTAGACTGGCTCCGCTAGAGCTCCACGACCTCAGCTATTTTCCCTGACCTTTGGCCTGTGCCCTCGTGAGTGTGTCATCTCTACTTCCACTTCTCTTCCCACCACACTGAATCCGCCACCTGCGGATACCTGAGCGTGAGCATCAACATCTATCACTGGCTGCAGTGTCACAGGTCACTAGGTGTCTAGGCTCAGGCTGACCTTGGCTGTCTTCTGCCCAGGCAAGGAACCTAATCCTTCCAAGGAAATCAGGACACGTGCTCACTGGCCGACATCCTTTCTTTCATCCACGCAGCGGTCTAGATGAGGGGAAAGAGGCCAGGTAGGCCAGGTGAGGGCTGAGTGTGGGGCCTAAGGCTTCTTTCCCAATCACCATGGTGACAGCCACCGGAAGGCTGGGCGGAACTTCGGACGGGGACGAGTCACAAACACTCAGCCAATAGGAGAGGTCCAGCCTAACCGGCCAGTTCCGCAGAGCCCTCCATTTTACCCATGGACAGACAACGGCCCCTTGCGTCTTTGGCCACAAAATCCAGGGCACCCAGGGAATAACTTCACAGTAGGCAACCCCTGATGTGAACACGTTCGACACACTGGGACAGCAGGCAGGTACCTCTTTTCCACTTACGCTAGGATATCACTAGGCAAGGCGCCCTTCCTCAGCATCTGTGGCCTCTCACGTATGTGTTCACTCAGAGGAATCTCTTCATTCTACCCCTGAGACACATCACAAGTATGAGGGGCCTGAGAGAGAGCCTAGAGATGGAACGGGGGAGGCTTCTGGCTGTACTGCTTCCCCGTGGGGACAGAATAGCAGGTAGTCTCTCTGGAAGGTCTTAGCTTCTGTTGACTGACACGCGCAATACAGTAGGGGCGGACCCTGGCCAGGGGGAGCTTGTGGGCAGATGCAACCTCTCCGGCGACGAATAATTGCGCTGCTGCTTTGTATGGTGAAAACCTCCCCCCGCCAAGGGGGATGGGTAGAGAACATTGACCCACACCCGCCAGGGGCCTTTCCTGGGACTAAAGATCCCAACGTGGTCTCAACGTCGTCACCCTCTCAACACACACCTTTCCTGCACACGTAATCCTGCCTTTCTCCGTCAGGGCCCTATCCTACCAGGAAAAAAAGCAAGCCGCTCAAAGAGGCCGATGCCAGGGAAATCGAGGAAACACTGCCAGTTTCCAAATTTTTGCTGTCTACACGTCCCCGCCTCCGGTGCAAGGCTGCCTATGTGGCCGGGCTCCGAAGGCAAGGCCGAAATCCTGGCAGCCTGGGCCCCAGCAGTGCAATGGTTGATGGACGTGGGGACACGGATGACCTGTTCGCCACATACAGGAGGGATCCTTGGGCCCTTCACTGGCTCGCCATTCAGCTCCACGACGTCCACTACTGGCCCTGGCCTTTGCTTTGGCTGGTGCCCCATTAAACGTGTGCTCCGGAGCGATCTTTCTCCACCCATCACTAGCGTTCTGCCACCAGGGGATATGTGAGTGTGGGAGTCACCATTTGTCACTGGCAGCAGTGTCCCAAGTCACTAGACTTCCAGCTACCCGCTGACCTAGGCTGCCTTCTGCCCCAGGCAAGGTCCCGAATCCTTTATCCCAGATGCTGACACCTGGGCACTGGCGGACATTGATTTTTATCAACACAGAGGTCTGAGTGAGGGTCAGAGGGCCAGGTAGGTGAAGTGAAGGCCAGGTGGGCGGGGCTGAGGCTTCTTTGCCATCACCATAGAGACAGTCCCCCCACCGCAAGAGTGGGCGGAGCTTGGGATGGGCCTGGTGACAAGACTGAGCCAATGGCAGAGATCCGGCCCGCCAGGCAGATGACACAGGGCCCTCCATTGGGACCTATGACCCCTAGTGGCCACAGGATTTGAGCACGCCCCGGGAAAGGCTACGCAGGCACAAGGGAGCCCCTGGTGCGGACTGCTTCAGGGCATTGGCAGAGCACGCCAGGTACCTCTTTCCCACTTTCCTGAGGATATCAGTAGGCAAGGCATCCCCACTCAGCATCTCTTGCCTCTCTCTGTCTCTCTCTGCTTGTCTTCGTTCTCTGAAATCTCTTCCTTCTCCCCCTTGTCACTTCACACCTTGGAGTGCCTGACAGAGGGCCTAGAGACCAAAGAGCAAAGGGGGAAGGCCTCTGGCTCTACTGCTTGCCCATGGGGAGAGAAGTTCTGGGAGTCTATCTGGGAGGTCTAGAGAGTAGTGATTGATTGGGGAGCTACATCACGGGCGGACCTGGCCAGGTGAAGCTTGACATCACCGTGGGACCTGGCCAGGTGAAGCTCGCTGACAAGCGGCAGCCTCTCCGGAGACTACTAATTCCGCTCCTAACATTCTATGCAAATAACCGGCTGAGTGCCATGGGCAGAAAACATTGACACATACCTGCCAGAGGCCTATTCTGGGTCTGGAGAGTCCACCCTGGTCTCCCCTGCAACTCATCATCTCAGCACACACTTTGCCTGCACGCATGGAAACCGCCTCTCTCCACGAATGTCTTCACCTGCTAGGAAACACACGATGTCACTCAGCCAAAGGAGAGCACAGGCCAAGTCAACTGAAGCCCCCATTTTCAAGATTTTGCCCTCTGCTGCTCCACAGCCTCCGGTGGCACACTGCATGTGCGTCACTTCTCGGTAGACGAGGCCGAAATCCGGGCATCCAGGGCCCCAGCCGTCCAGAATCTACGGATGGCGGCATATGGATCACCTCTTTGCCTCGTACAGCAGGGAGGCCTGGGCCCTAGACTGGCTCCGCTAGAGCTCCACGACCTCAGCTATTTTCCCTGACCTTTGGCCTGTGCCCTCGTGAGTGTGTCATCTCTACTTCCACTTCTCTTCCCACCACACTGAATCCGCCACCTGCGGATACCTGAGCGTGAGCATCAACATCTATCACTGGCTGCAGTGTCACAGGTCACTAGGTGTCTAGGCTCAGGCTGACCTTGGCTGTCTTCTGCCCAGGCAAGGAACCTAATCCTTCCAAGGAAATCAGGACACGTGCTCACTGGCCGACATCCTTTCTTTCATCCACGCAGCGGTCTAGATGAGGGGAAAGAGGCCAGGTAGGCCAGGTGAGGGCTGAGTGTGGGGCCTAAGGCTTCTTTCCCAATCACCATGGTGACAGCCACCGGAAGGCTGGGCGGAACTTCGGACGGGGACGAGTCACAAACACTCAGCCAATAGGAGAGGTCCAGCCTAACCGGCCAGTTCCGCAGAGCCCTCCATTTTACCCATGGACAGACAACGGCCCCTTGCGTCTTTGGCCACAAAATCCAGGGCACCCAGGGAATAACTTCACAGTAGGCAACCCCTGATGTGAACACGTTCGACACACTGGGACAGCAGGCAGGTACCTCTTTTCCACTTACGCTAGGATATCACTAGGCAAGGCGCCCTTCCTCAGCATCTGTGGCCTCTCACGTATGTGTTCACTCAGAGGAATCTCTTCATTCTACCCCTGAGACACATCACAAGTATGAGGGGCCTGAGAGAGAGCCTAGAGATGGAACGGGGGAGGCTTCTGGCTGTACTGCTTCCCCGTGGGGACAGAATAGCAGGTAGTCTCTCTGGAAGGTCTTAGCTTCTGTTGACTGACACGCGCAATACAGTAGGGGCGGACCCTGGCCAGGGGGAGCTTGTGGGCAGATGCAACCTCTCCGGCGACGAATAATTGCGCTGCTGCTTTGTATGGTGAAAACCTCCCCCCGCCAAGGGGGATGGGTAGAGAACATTGACCCACACCCGCCAGGGGCCTTTCCTGGGACTAAAGATCCCAACGTGGTCTCAACGTCGTCACCCTCTCAACACACACCTTTCCTGCACACGTAATCCTGCCTTTCTCCGTCAGGGCCCTATCCTACCAGGAAAAAAAGCAAGCCGCTCAAAGAGGCCGATGCCAGGGAAATCGAGGAAACACTGCCAGTTTCCAAATTTTTGCTGTCTACACGTCCCCGCCTCCGGTGCAAGGCTGCCTATGTGGCCGGGCTCCGAAGGCAAGGCCGAAATCCTGGCAGCCTGGGCCCCAGCAGTGCAATGGTTGATGGACGTGGGGACACGGATGACCTGTTCGCCACATACAGGAGGGATCCTTGGGCCCTTCACTGGCTCGCCATTCAGCTCCACGACGTCCACTACTGGCCCTGGCCTTTGCTTTGGCTGGTGCCCCATTAAACGTGTGCTCCGGAGCGATCTTTCTCCACCCATCACTAGCGTTCTGCCACCAGGGGATATGTGAGTGTGGGAGTCACCATTTGTCACTGGCAGCAGTGTCCCAAGTCACTAGACTTCCAGCTACCCGCTGACCTAGGCTGCCTTCTGCCCCAGGCAAGGTCCCGAATCCTTTATCCCAGATGCTGACACCTGGGCACTGGCAGACATTGATTTTTATCAACACAGAGGTCTGAGTGAGGGTCAGAGGGCCAGGTAGGTGAAGTGAAGGCCAGGTGGGCGGGGCTGAGGCTTCTTTGCCATCACCATAGAGACAGTCCCCCCACCGCAAGAGTGGGCGGAGCTTGGGATGGGCCTGGTGACAAGACTGAGCCAATGGCAGAGATCCGGCCCGCCAGGCAGATGACACAGGGCCCTCCATTGGGACCTATGACCCCTAGTGGCCACAGGATTTGAGCACGCCCCGGGAAAGGCTACGCAGGCACAAGGGAGCCCCTGGTGCGGACTGCTTCAGGGCATTGGCAGAGCACGCCAGGTACCTCTTTCCCACTTTCCTGAGGATATCAGTAGGCAAGGCATCCCCACTCAGCATCTCTTGCCTCTCTCTGTCTCTCTCTGCTTGTCTTCGTTCTCTGAAATCTCTTCCTTCTCCCCCTTGTCACTTCACACCTTGGAGTGCCTGACAGAGGGCCTAGAGACCAAAGAGCAAAGGGGGAAGGCCTCTGGCTCTACTGCTTGCCCATGGGGAGAGAAGTTCTGGGAGTCTATCTGGGAGGTCTAGAGAGTAGTGATTGATTGGGGAGCTACATCACGGGCGGACCTGGCCAGGTGAAGCTTGACATCACCGTGGGACCTGGCCAGGTGAAGCTCGCTGACAAGCGGCAGCCTCTCCGGAGACTACTAATTCCGCTCCTAACATTCTATGCAAATAACCGGCTGAGTGCCATGGGCAGAAAACATTGACACATACCTGCCAGAGGCCTATTCTGGGTCTGGAGAGTCCACCCTGGTCTCCCCTGCAACTCATCATCTCAGCACACACTTTGCCTGCACGCATGGAAACCGCCTCTCTCCACGAATGTCTTCACCTGCTAGGAAACACACGATGTCACTCAGCCAAAGGAGAGCACAGGCCAAGTCAACTGAAGCCCCCATTTTCAAGATTTTGCCCTCTGCTGCTCCACAGCCTCCGGTGGCACACTGCATGTGCGTCACTTCTCGGTAGACAAGGACGAAATCCTGGCATCCAGGGCCCCAGCCGTCCACAGTCTACGGATGGCGGCATATGGATCACCTCTTTGCCTCGTACAGCAGGGAGGCCTGGGCCCTAGACTGGCTCCGCTAGAGCTCCACGACCTCAGCTATTTTCCCTGACCTTTGGCCCGTGCCCTCGTGAGTGTGTCATCTCTACTTCCACTTCTCTTCCCACCACACTGAATCCGCCACCTGCGGATACCTGAGCGTGGACATCAACATCTATCACTGGCTGCAGTGTCACAGGTCACTAGGTGTCTAGGCTCAGGCTGACCTTGGCTGTCTTCTGCCTAGGCAAGGAGCCTAATCCTTCAAATTAAATGAGGACACGTGCTCACTGGGCGACATCCTTTCTTTCATCTACACATCGGTCTAGATGAGGGTCAAAAGGCCAGGTAGCTCAGATGAAGGCTGAGTGTGGAGCCTAAGGCTTCTTTCCCAATCACCATGGACACAGCCACTGGAAGGCTGGCCGGAACTTCTGACGGGGACGGGTCACAAGCACTGAGGCAATAGGAGAGGTCCAGCCTATCCAGCCAGTTCCGCATAGCCCTGCATTTTACCCATGGACACACAACGGCCCCTCGTGTCTTTGGCCACAAAATCGAGGGCACCCAGGGAATAACTTCACAGTAGGCAACTGCTTATGTGGACACGTTCCGCACACTGGGACAGCAGGCAGGTATCTCTTTTCCAGTTACACTAGGTTATCAGTAGGCAAGGCACCTTTCCTCAGCATCTATGGCCCCTCTCTGTATGTGGTCATTCAGAGAAATCTCTTCATTCTACCTCTGAGACACATCACAAGTATGAGGCACCTGAGAGAGAGCCTGGAGATAAAACGGGGGAGGCTTCTGGATGTACCACTTCCCCGTGGATAGAGAATAGCATGTAGTCTCTCTGGAAGGTCTTAGCTTCTGTTGATTGACATGGGCAATACAGTGGGGGTGGACACTGGCCTGGTGGAACTTGTGGGCAGATGCAACCTCTCCAGCGACGAATAATTCTGCCGCTGCTTTGTGTGGTGAAAACCTCCCCCTGCAAACTGGGATGGGCAGAGAACATTGACCCACAGTTTCCAGTGGCCTCTCCTGAGACTAAGGATCCCAACCTGGTCTCAGCGTCGTCACCCTCTAAGCACACACCTTTCCTCCATACATAAGCCTGCCTTTCTCCGTCAGTGCGTTATCCTACTAGGAAAAAAAGCATGTCGCTCAGAAAGCGCGATGCCAGGGATATCAAGGAGACGCTGCCATTTTCCAAATTTTTGCTGTCTCCATGTCTCTGCCTCTGGTGGAAGGCTGCGTATGTGGCCGGGCTCCGAAGGCTAGGCCTAAATTCTGGCAGCCTCGGCCCCAGCATTCCAGTGGCTTATGGATGTGGGGACACGGATGACCCGTTTGCCGCATTTAGGAAATCAACATTCAGTATAGAACATAGAGTATGGAATAGAGAATATAGAAAATATAGAATATAGAAGAATATAGAATATTGAACATAGATTATAGAATGTAGAATACAAAACACACATTATGAAATAAAGTATAAATTACACAGAACATAGAATATATATTATAGAATATAGAAGACAATAGAATATAGAATGTAAAATAGAGAATACACAATATAGAAGAATATAGGACAAATGGAGAATACGGAGTATAGAATACAGAATATAGAAAAATATAGTATGTAAAAAGATAGAATATGGAAGAACATAGACTATAGAATACAGAATATAGAGGAATTTAAAATATAGAATGTAGAATATAGAATATGGAATATAAAATATGCAATATAGAATATGGAAGAATATTGTATGAAGACAAATATGGAATATAGAACATCGAATATAGAATACAGAGTATGGAATAGAGAATATACAAAAATAGAGAATGTAGAAAAACATCGAAGAACACAGATCACAGAATATAGAGACTTTAAAATATAGAATATGATACAGAGAACACTGAAGATACAATACAGAATATAAAAGAACTTTGAAAATAGAAGAATATAGTGTATAGAAGATTTGGAATAAAGAAGAGTATAGAATATATGTTATAGAAGAACACAGCATAAAGAATACAGAATATAGAAGAAAATAGAATATAAATTCAGAATATAGAATACAGAAGAATATAATATGTACAATGTAGAATAGTGATTATAGAATGCAAACTATAGAATGAAGAATATAGGAGAATATAAATTACAGAATATAGAAGATAATAAATTATACAATATACATGATTATGGAAAATACAATGTAGAATGTAAAATGTAGAATATAGGAGAAAATGGAATACAGAATATACAAGAATATGGAATGTTGAATATAGTATCAAGAATATGGAATATAGAATACACAAAAATATAGTATATGTAAAATATAGAAAAAAGAAGATTGAATATAGAACAGAATACAGAAAAATCTAGAATATAGAATCTAGAAGAATATAGACTGTAGAATTTAGAATACAGAATGTAGAATATAGAAGATTTTAGAATATAGAACGTAGAATATACAGTATAGAATACAGAATATGGAATATACAACCGAGACTATGGAAAAACATAGAAATAGAATATAAAAGAATATAGAACATAGAAGAATATAGAATATAAAATACAGAATATAGAGTATAGAAGAATTTAGAACATAGAATATAGAATATGGACTATAGAATACAGAGGAATATAGTATATAGAATATAGAACATAGAAGATACAATACAGAATATAAAAGAAAAAAGAATATAGTTTTATAGAAGAATATAGAATATGGAAAATATGAGAATGTAGAATATAATTATAGAAGAATATAGAATGTTGAAAAATATAGAATACAGAATATAGGAAAACATAGAGCATAAATTTAGAATATAGAAGATACAGATGTATGAATGCAGAATATAGAAGAATAAAGAATATAGATGACAGACTACAGAATATAGAAGATAGAACGCAGAAGAAAATAGAATATTGACAAATATAGGGTATAGGATATACACTACTGAAGAATACAGAATACAGAAAGTAGAAGAATATAAATTACAAACTACAGAAGAATATAGAATGTAGAATAGAGAATACGGAATAGACTATAAAAAAGAATATTAGATTACAGAAGAATACAGAGATTAGAAGGCAGAATATACAATAAAAATATAGAAGATAGAAGAATACAGAATTCAGAAAAATTTAGAACATAAAATGTAGAATATAGAAAAAAATAGAATATAAAATGTAGAATGGAGAACATGGAATATGGAATAGGGTACAGAGAAGAATAAAGAATATTGAAAAATTTAAAATATAGAATGTAGACTGCAGAATATAGAATTTAGAATGTACAATATAGAATACAGCAGATAGAAGAATATAGATTATAAGTGAAGAATATAGAATAAGAATGTAGAAGAGTATAGAACGCAGAACATAGAAGAATACAGAATGCAGAATGTAGAATACAGAATAAGGAATATAGAATACAGAAGAATATAGTATATAAAAATATAGAATATAGAACATTGACTATGGAATATAGAATACAGAGTATGAAATAGAGAATATAGAAAAAATATAGAATAGAGATAAATATAGACTATAGAATAGAATATGTACAAAGTAGAATTTAGAATATAAAATATAGAATATAGAACATAGAATACAGAGGAATATAGATTATAGAATATAGAAGATTCTGGAATATAGAATGTAGAATTAAATACAGAATATAGGAGATGGAATATAAGAGAATATAGAATGCAGAATATAGTATACAGAATATGCAATATGGAATATAGAATACGGAAAATTATAAAATATATACACTATAGAAAAAAATTGAATATAGAATACAGACAATGGAACATAGAAAAATACAGAAAATGTAGAATGTAAAATACAGAATATACAATATAGAAGAATATACGATACAGACTATGGAAGAATATAGAGTATAGAATGTAGAATATAGAATACAGAAAATTATATAGAAAAGTATATAATATAGAAAAAGAACACTGAATATGCAACACAGAGTATGGAATATAGAATATAGAAGAACATAGAATATAGAATGTAGAATACAAAATATAGAATATGAAATAAAGCATAAAGAACACAGAATATAGAACAATATAGATTAAAGAATATAGAAGATAATGGAATATAGAATATAAAATGCAGAATATACAATATAGAAGAATATAGAATACAGAATATAGATGAATATAGAATATAGAAGGAAGAATGAAGAATATGGAATATAGAATATAGAAAAATATAGTATGTAGAAAAATATAGAAGAATATGGAAGAAAAAAGAATACAGAACATAGAATATGGAAGAATTTAAAATATACAATGCAGAAAGTAGAATATGAAATGTGCAATATAGAATATAGAGGAATATTGTATGTAGAAAAATATAGAATATAGAACATCGAATATAGACTAGAGTATGGAATATAAAAATAGAACATACAAAAATATAGAATACAGAGGAACATCGATTATAGAATGTAAAGAATTTCAAATATAGAATATGGAACATAGAACACTGAAGATAGAATACAGAATATAAAAGAACTTTGAAAATAGAAGAATATAGTGTATGGAGGATTTGGAATAAATAAGGATATAGAATATACATTATAGAAGAATATAGCATAGATAACAGAATATAGAAGAACATAGAATATATGTTTAGAATATAGAATACAGAAGAATATAAAATGTACAATGTGAAATACAGATTACAGAATGCAAAATATAAAATGAAGAATATAGGAGAATATAGAGTATAGAATATTATAAATTATACAATACAGAAGATTATGGAATATAGAATGTAGAATGTAAAATATAGAATGTAGGAGGATATGGAATATGGAATATAGAAGAACATAGAATGTTGAATATAGTATCAAGAATATGGAATATAGAATTCACAAAAATATAGTATATGTAAAAATATAGAAAATGGAAGATTGAATATAGAACATAGCATATAGAAGAATATAGAATACAGAATGTAGAATATAGAAGATTTTAGAATATAGAATGTAGAATATACTTTATGGAATATAGAATACAGAAGAATATAGTATAGAGAAAATATAGAATATACAACATAGAACATCGAATATACAATAGAGAGTATGGAATATAAAAAAAGGAAAATATAGAATATAGAAGAACATAGAATTTAGAATGTGGAATATAGAATACAGAGGAATTTGGAATATAGTATACAATACAGGGTACTAATAGAGAATATAGAAAAGTATAGAATAGAGATAAATATAGAATATAGAATAGAGTATGTACAAAGTACAATACAGAATATAGAGTATAAAATATAGAATAAAGAACAGAGAATATAGAAGAATATACATTACAGAATATAGAAGATTCTGGAATATAGAAGATGGAATATAAGAGAATATAGAATGTAGAATATAGTTTATAGAATATGCAATATGGAATATAGAATACTGAAATTATAAAAAATATAGACTATAGGAAAAAACATTGAATATAGAATACAGACAATGGAATATAGAAAAATATAGAATGTAGAATATAGAATGTAGAATACAGAATATAAAATATAGAATAAAAAATACATAATATAGAGAATATACATTATAGAACATAGAAGATTATGGAATATAGAATGTAAAATACAGAATATACAATATAGAACAATATATGGTACAGACTATAGAAGAATAGAGTATAGAATGTAGAATATAGAATACAGAAAATTATACAGAAAAATATAGAATATAGAAAAAGAACATTGAATATAGAACACAGAGTATGGAATATAGAATATAGAAAAAATAGAATATAGAAGAACATACAATGTAGAATACAAAATATAGAATATGAAATAAAGCATAAAGAACACAGAATATAGAAGAATATAGATTATAGAATATAGAAATAATGGAATATAGAATATAGAATGTAAAATACAGAATCTACAACATAGAAGAATATAGAATTCAGAATATAGAATAATATAAAATATAGAAGGAAGAATGTAGAATATGGAATGTAGAATACAGAAAATTATAGTATATAGAAAAATACAGAATATGGAAGAACATAGAATAAAGAATTTAGAATGTAGAATACAGAACATAGAATATGGAAGAATTTAAAATATACAATGTAGAATATAGAATATGGAATATAGAAGAATACTGTATGTAGAAAAATATAGAATATAGAATACAGAGTACGGGATATAGGATATACAAAAATATAGAATATAGAAGAACATAGATTATAGAATATAGAGAATTTAAAACATAGAATATGGAACACAGAACACTGAAGATAGAATACAGAATACAAAAGAACTTTGAAAATAGAAGGATATAGTGTATTCTATATTTTACATTCTACATTCCATAATTTTCTATATTCTATAATCTGTATTCTACAGTCTTTATTCTATATTTTATATTCTATTTCTGTATTCTACATTCTACTTTCTATATTCTAAATTCTGTATTACATGTTCTTGTATAATCTATATTCTGTATTGTATAGTCTTCTACTGTGTATATTCTTCTATAACGTATATTCTATATTCTTCTGTATTCTATATTCTAATTCTTCTATTCTTCCATATTGTGTATTCTACATTCTACTATATTCTTTTTCTTGTATTTTCTATAGCCTTCTCTATATTCTTCTATATTCTAAATTTATATTCAATATTCTTCTATATTCTGTATTCTATATTCTTCTGTAATGTATATTCTATAATCCATATTCTTGTTTATATTCTTCTGTATTCCATATTCTTGTATATTCTATATTCTACTATTTTCTATATTCCTTTACATTCTGTATTCTATCTTCTGTGTTCTGTGTTCTATGTTCAGTTTTCTTCTATGTACTATTTCCTTCTATATTCCATATTCTATATTCTAAATTCTTCTATATTCTATATTCCATTCTAAATTCTATGTTCTATATTCTATATTTTCCTATATCCTATAAACCATAGTCTCTATTCTATATTCGATGTTCTATGTTCTATATTCTATATTTTTCTCTATGCTATATTCTTCTGTATTCTATATTCCATATTGTATAGGCTACATTTTAAAATCTTCTATATTCTACATTCTATATTAAACATTTGCAATTTTTCTATATTCTATATTTTTCTATATTCAATCTTCTATTTTCTATATATTTACATATACTATATTTTTGTGTATTCTATATTCCATATTCTTTATACTGTATTCAACATTCTATATTCTTGCCTGCGGGACTCTCTGTTCGGGCCTGTTCTCGCCTGCAGGCCTCTCCGTTAGGGCCTATTGTTGCCTGCGGGGCTCCTCTATTCGGCCCTATTCTTGCGGGAATCTCCGTTCGGGCCTATTCTGGCCTGGGGGACTCTCCAGGTGGGCCTATTCTTGCCTGCGGGACTCTGTTCAGGCCTATCCTGGCCTGCGGGACTCTCCGTTCGGGCCTATTCTTGCCTGCGGGACTCTGTTTGGGCCTATTCTTGCTTGCGGGGCTCCTCTATTTGGGCCTGTTCTTGCATTCGGGAATCTCCGTTCGGGCCTATCCTGGCCTGCGGGACTCTCCGTTCGGGCCTATTCTCGCCTGAAGGACCTTCCGTTCCGGCCCATTCATGCCTGTGGGACACTCTGTTCGGTCCTATTCTTGCCTGTGGGATCATTCATTCGGGCCTATTCTTGCCTCCAGGACTCTCCTTTAGGGCCTATTCCTGCCTGCGGGACTTTCCGTTCCGGACTATTCTTACCTGCCAAACTCTCTCTTCGGGCCTAATCTTGCCTACGGGAGCATCTTTTCGTTCCTCCTCTTGCCTGCGGTTGTTCTTCTATTCGGGCCTGTTCGTGCCTATGGAGCTCCGTTATTCAGGCCTGTTTGAGCCTGCGGGCCTCCGTTATTCAGGCCTGTTCGTGCGTGCGGGGCTCCGCTATTTGGGCCTGTACGTGCGTGTGGGGCTCCGCTATTTGGCGTGTCCGTGCGTGCCGGGCTCCGCTCTTCGGGCCTGCTCTTGCCTGCGGAGCTCCGGTGTTCGTGCGTGGCAGGTTCCGCTATTCCCCGTGTTCGTACGTGCGGGGCTCTGCTATTCAGGCATGTTCTTGCCTGCGGGGCTCTTCTATTCGGGTCTATTCTTGCCTTCCAGACTCTGTTCGGGCCTATTCTTGGCTACGGGAATCTCCCTTCCGGCCTGTTCTCACCTGCAGGCCTCTCCGTTAGGGTCTATTTTTGCCTGCCCGACCCTGTTCAGGCCTATTCTTGCCTACAGGGCTCCTCTATTCTGGCCTGTCGGAATCTCCTTTCGGGCCTGTTCTTGCCTGCGGGACTCTCCCTATGGGCCTGTTGTCGCCTTCGGGACTCTTGGTTCGGGCCTTTTCTCGGCTGCCGGACTCTCTGTTCGGGCCTGTTCTCACCTGCAGGCCTCTCCGTTAGGGCCTATTCTTGCCTGCAGGACTCTGTTTGGGCCTGTTCTTGCCTGCGGGGCTCCACTATTCAGGCCTAGTCTTGCCCGCGGGACTGTGTAAGGGACTTTTCTTGCCTGCCTGAGTCCCAGTTCGGGACTATTCTTGCCTGCAGGACTCTCCTTTCAGGCTTCCTGTTGTCTGCGGGGCTCCTCTATTCCGGCCTCTTTGTGCCTGTGGAGCTCCATTATTGAGGCCTTTTCCTGCGTGCGGGGCTCCGCTATTTGGGCTTGTTCTTGCCTGTGGGGCTCCTCTATTAGGGGATATTCTTGCCTGGGGGACTCTCAGTTTGGGCCTATTCTTGCCTGCCGGACTCTCCATTCAGGCCTATACTTGCTTGCAGAACTCTCCGTTCGGGCCTGTTCTTCCCTGTGGGACTCTCTTTTCCGGCCTATTCATGCCTGCGGGGCTCTCCTTTCGAGACTATTCTTGTCTGCGGGACTCTCCGTTGGGGCCTGCGGGACTCTCCTTTCGGGCTTCTCCTCACCTGCGGGGCTCCGCTATTCGGGCCTGCTCTGCGTGCGGGCTACCCTGGACTATAAAAAATACGATACAGGATATAGATTATAGAAGAACATAGAATACAGAATTTGGAATATAGAAAATAGAATGTAGAATAAAAGAAAAGAATGTAGAATATAAAATATAAAATGAAGAGTATTGATTATGGATTATAAAAAAATAGAATATAGAAAATTATGAAATGTAGAATGTAAAATACAGAAGAATATAGAATGCATACTATCGAAGAACACAGAATGTAGAATATAGAATATGGAACATAGGATATACCATACAGAAAAACAGTATATAGAAAGATAAAGAATATTGAACATAGAACTTTAAATATACAATATAAAATACAGAGAATGGAATATAGAACCTAGATTATGGAAGAATATAGAAATAGAATATAAAAGAATATAGAATTTAGAATGTAGAGTATAGAATATAAAATATAGAATATAGAAGAATTCAGAACGTAGAATATAGAATATGGACTATAGAATTTAGAGGGATATAGTATATAGAAGAACATAGAAGATACAATACAGAATATAAAAGAAAAAAGAATACAGAAAAATATAGAGTATAGAAGAATAAGGAATATGGAAAATAGGAGAATGTAGAATATAATTACAGAAGAATGTAAAATATTGAAAAATATAGAATACAGAATATAGGAAAACAGCATAAATTTAGAAGATATAGGATATAGAATGCAGAATATAGAAGAATAAAGAATATAGATGACAGACTACAGAATATAGAAGATAGAATGTAGAAGAAAATAGAATATTGACAAACGGAATACAGGGTATAAGATATACAATATTGAAGAATAGAGAATAAAGTAGAAAAATACAGATGACAAAATATAGAAGAATATAGAATAGAGAATATAAGAGTATAGATTACAGAGGAATATAGAATATAGAGATTAGAAGGTAGAATATACATAAAAATATAGAATATAGAATTCAGAAAAAATTTAGAATATAAAATGCAGAATATAGAATATAGAAGAAAATGGAATGGAGAATGGAGAACATAGAATATGGAATAGGGAATACATAAGAATAAAGAATATTGAAAAATTTAGAATATAGAATGTAGACTAGAATATTGAATATAGAATTTAGAATGTACAATATGGAATATAGCAGGTAGAAGAATATAGATTACAACAGAAGAATATAGAATGTAGAATAAGAATGTAGAAGAGTATAGAATACAGAACATAGAAGAATATAAAATGCAGAATGTAGAATATAGCGTATGGAATATAGAATGTAGAATACAGAAGAATATAGGATATAAAAAATATAGAACATCGAATATGGAACATAGAATACAGAGTATGGAATAGAGAATATAGAAAAATATAGAATAGACTTAAATAAAGAATGTAGAATAGAGTATGTACAAAGTAGAATAAAGAACAGAATACAGAAGGATATAGATTATAGAATATAGAATATTCTGGAATATAGAATATAGAATTAAATATAGAATATAGAAGATGGAATATAAGAAAATATAGAATGTAGAATATACAGAGTATGCAATATGGAATATAAAGTACAGAAAATTATAAAAAATATAGAATATAGAAAACAGCATTGAATATAGAATACAGACAATGGAATATAGAAAAATAAAGAATTTAGAATACAGAATGTAGAATACAGAATATAGAATATAAAATATAGAACAAAAATACATAATATAGAGAATATACATTATACAATATAGAAGATTATGGAATATAGAATGTAGAATGTAAAATACACAATTTACAATATAGAAAAATATATGATACAGACTATAGAAAAATATAGAGTAAAGAATGAAGAATATAGAATACAGAAAATTGTATAGAAAAATATAGAATATAGAAAAAGAACATTGAATACAGAACACAGAGTATGGAATATGTAATATAGAAAATATAGAATGTAGAATACAAAATATAGAATATAAAATAAAAGGTAAAGAACACAGAATATAGATTATAGAAGATAATGGAATATAGAATATAGAATTTAAAATACAGACTACAATATAGAAGAATATAGAATACAGAATATAGTAGAATATAGAAGGAAGAATATGGAATAGAGAATACAGAAAAATATAGTATATAGAAAAATATAGACTAGAAGTATATGGAAGAATATAGAATTTAGAAAGTAGAATATAGAATACAGAGCATAGAATATGGAAGAATTTAAGATATACAATGTGGAATGTAGAATATGGAGTATGAAATATAGAATATAGAAGAATAGTGTATGTGGAAAAACATAGAATATAGAACATCAAACAGAATACAGAGTATGGAATATAGAATATACAAAAATATAGAATATAGAAGAACATAGATTATAGAATATAGAGAATTTATAGAATATGGAACATAGAACATGGAAGATAGAATACAGAATATAAAAGAACTTTGTAAACAACAATATAGTGTATAGAGGATTTGGAATAAAGAAGAATATAGAATATACATTACAAAAGAATATAGCATAAAGAATACAGGATATAGAAGAAAACAGAATATAAATTTAGAATATAGAATGCAGAAGAATATAAAATGTACAATGTAGAATACAGATTATACAATGCAAAGTATACAGTGAAGAATACACGAAAGTATAGAATATAGAAGATTATAAATCATACAATATAGAAAATAATGGAATATAGAATGTACAATGTAAAATATGGAATATAGGAGAACATAGAATATGGAATATAGAAGAATATAGAATATACAAGGGTATGGAAAATACAAGAAAAAGAATATAGTAGAATGTAGAATACAGAATATTGAAGAATACAGAATATGGAATAGAGAATATAGAAGAATTAGGATATAGAATACAGAAGAATACAGAATATACATTATAGAAGAATGTACACAGTAGAAAACTATACAAGAAAGAATATAGATTACTGAAGAACATAGAATACAGAATTTAGAATATAGAATGTAGACTACAGGATATAAAATATAGAATAAAGACTATAGAATACAGATTGTAGAATACAAAGAATTATGGAATGTAGAATGTAAAATATAAAAGAATACAGAATTTAAAAGAATACAGAATGTAGACTATAGAATATGGAACATAGAATATATACCACACAGAAAAATACAGTATATATAAAAATAAAGAATATAGAACATAGAACTTTGAATATACAATATAGAATACAGAGTATGGAATATAGAACCTAGAATATGTAAAAATATAGAAAGAGAATATAAAAGAATATAGAACATAGGAGAATATAGAATTTAGAATGTAGAATATAAAGTACAGAATATAGAATATAGAAGAATTTAGAAAGTAGAACATAGAATATAGAGGAATATAGTATATAGAAGAACATAGGACATAGAAAATACAATGCAGAATATAAAAGAAAAAAGAATATAGAGTATAGAAGAATATGGAATATGGACAATAGGAGAATGTAGAGTATAATCATAGAAGAATATAGAAAACTGACAAACAGAATACAGAATATAGGAAAATACAGAGCAAAAATTTAGAATATAGAAGATATAGGATACAGAATGCAGAATATAGAAGAATACAGAATATAGATGACAGACTACAGAAAATAGAAGATAGAACATAGAAGAAAATAGAATATGGACAAATATGGAATATAAGGTATCGGATATATACTATTGAACAATATAGAATAAAGAAAGTAGAAGAATATAGATTACAGACTATAGAAGAATATAGAATGTAGAATAGAGAATATGGAATAGAGAATACAAGAGAATGTTAGATTACAGAAGAATATAGAATAGAGATTAGAAGGTAGAATAAACACTAAAAAATATAGAATATAGAAGAATATAGAATTCAGAAAAATTTAGAAAATGTAGAATATAGAAGAAAATGGAATATAGAATGTAGAATAGAGAATATAGAATGTGGAATAGAGTATAGAGAAGAAAAAGAATATTACAAAATTTAGAATATAGAATGTAGACTGTAGAATATTTAATATACAATTCAGAATGTACAATACAGAATATAGTAGAAGAATATAGATTATAAGAGAAGAATATAGAATGTAGAATAAAAATGTAGAAGACTATAGAATATAGAATGCAGAATGTAGAATATGGAATATATAATATAGAATACAGAAGAATATAGTATATAAAAAATATTGACTGTGTATTTTTTTATAGAACATAGAATATAGAACACAGAATATAGAATATGTGATATAGAATACAGGGTATGGAATAGAGAATATAGAAAAATATAAAATAGAGATAAATATAGAATAGAGTACGTACAAAGTAGAATACAAAATATAGAATAAAGAACATAGAATATAGAAGAATATAGATTATAGAATATTGAAGATTCTGGAATATAGAATGTAGAATTAAATATAGAAGGTAGGATATAAGAATATAGAATGTAGACTAGAGTATACAGAATATGCAATATGGAATATAGAATACAGAAAATTATTAAAAAATATAGACTATAGAAAAAAATGAATATAGAATACAATCAATGGAATATAGAAAATATAGAATTTAGAAAATAGAATGTAGAATACAGAATATAAAATATAGAATAAAAATACATAATATAGAGAATATACATTATACAATATAGAAGATTATGGAATATAGAATGTAGAATGCAAAATATAGAATATACAATATAGAACAATATATGATACAGACTATAGAAGAATATAGAATGTAGAATATAGAATACAGAAAATTATAGAATATAGAAAAAGAACATTGAATACAGAACACAGAATGGAATATAGAAAATATAGAATATAGAAGAATATAGAATGTAGAATACAAAGTATAGAATATAAATAAAGCATAAAGAACACAGAATATAGAAGAATATAGATTATAGAATATAGAAGATAATGGAATAAGAATATAGAGTGTAAAACAAAATATACACTATAGAAGAATATAGAATATAGAAGAATGTAGAATATAGAAGGAAGAATGTAGACTATGGAATATAGAATACAGAAAAATATAGTATATAGAATATAGAAGAATATGGAAGAACATAGAATAAAGAATTTAGAATGTAGAATACAGAATATAGAGCATAGAATATGGAAGAATTTAAAATATACAATGTAGAATATGGAATATGAAATATAGAATATAGAAGAATATTGTATGTAGAAAAATATAGAATATAGAACATCGAATATAGAATGCAGAGTATGGAATATAGAATATACAAAAATATAGAATATAGAACATAGATTATAGAAAATAGAGAATTTGAAACATAGAATATGGAACATAGAACACTGAAGATAGAATCCAGAATGTAAAAGAACTTTGAAAATAGAATATAGTGTATTCTTCTATATTTTACATTCTACATTTCATAATTTTCTGTATTTTATAATCTGTATTCTATAGTCTTTATTCTACATTTTATATTGTGTATTCTACATTCTACTTTCTATATTCTAAATTCTGTATTATATGCTCTTGTATAATCTATATTCTGTATTGTATAGTCTACTGTGTATATTCTTCTATAATGTGTATTGTATATTCTTCTGTATTCTATATTCTAATTCTAAACATCCCCACATAACCCTGCTCACCTGGAACCATTGATGAGAGTTTCCAGACAACTCATCTGGGGACCAACAACCCAGATACCCCAAACCCAACCACCCTGCAATCAGCAGAGCACACACACAGCACCCAACCCCACAACTAGGAAGATCACCCACTGCACCCACAGCCAGGGTCCAGCTGGACAGACAAACACACCACCTCAACAGAAACACCACCTATATCCTCAACAGCCCCACGAGAGACCCACACTCACACATGCAGTCATTCCTCCACCAACCCTGAGAAAGGTAGTGAGAGCATCAAAATGGCAAAATTAGAGACCAGAGCAAAACACAGGCCCAGCCTACTTGGATATATCAAAACAAAACAAAATTTCAGGGTTCAACAAACACACAGTAAATAAATAGATATAATAATTTCTTGATGCTTCAGAAACAACAGACAATATCAAATCACAAAAAGAAGCAGGACAGGATGGAGTCAGCAAGTGACCGAAATAAAGAACAAAAAAACTGCCGGGGGTAAGAAACAGCCTGTGATAACACAGGCAAAACCAAGAAAAATATAGACAAAATCGAGGAAGGCACTGACAAAATGAAAGAAAGCAACAAACAAACAAAAAACCCATTGTTGTCAAGTTGTTTACAACTCATAAAAACGATAAAGAATTCAGGAAAACAATATAAAAACGAAACAACTAGAAACCATACAAAAACATCAACTAGAAAGCCAAAAGATTAAGAATAAAATTTCAGAAACAGACAACTCAAAAGAAGGATATAGGACCAGAATTGAAGCAATGGAAGGCAGATTAGTGAAATTAAAGAAAAATCCCTTGATACCAATTTGTTTGAGGAAAAATCAGAAAAAAGAATGAAGAAATCCTAATAATTATGTGGGACACTATCAAGAGGAAAAACTTGCATATGATAAGAGATCCAATGGGCGGGGGGTGGGGGTGCAATGCAACACACAGAGACAATTGTCAAAGTAATCCTGGCAGAAAACTTCGCTATCTATCATCATGAAAGACAAGAAGATACCCATCCAAGAAGCGCAATGAACCCCATACAGGATAGAGCCCAAAGAAAGTCACCAAGACTTATAAACAAATGTGCAAATAAAAAGGACCAAAGACAAACAAAGAATCCTGAGATCAGCTAAGGAAAAATAAAGTCACCTATCTAAAAAGGGGAACCAATAAAACTAATCTCCATCTATGTAGCTAAAACCACGTAGGCAAGAAGGCAGTGGGAAGACCTATATAAAAGGTCGAAAGCAAAAAAAAACCCAGTCAGCAATTCTATATTCAGTAAAACTGTCTCTCATATACAATGGCAACGTTAGAATATTTCCAGATAAGCAGAAATTAAGGGAATTTGTAAAAACCAGACCAAACTTACAAGAAATATTAAAGAGAGTCCTTCGAATAGAGAACCAAAAACATTAAACAATAATCTGATATTTGGACGCAGGACAGACCACCCAGATACCAACCCAAATAAAGAATTTTAAAAATAAAACAAAGCTAAAAGGCTAAAAACAGGGAACCAAAGACATCAATATGTAAACGATGACATCAAAACAAAAAAGAGGGAATAAATGGTGTAGTTATAGAACTTTCATATGGAGAGGAAGCCAAAGCGATATCAATAAATAAAAGACTGTTTTAAACTTAGGAAGATAACGGTAAATTTCAAGGTAATGACATAGAGGAGGTCTGGTGGTGCATTGGTTAAGTGCTCGGCTGCTAACCAAAATGTCATTGCACTGAAAGTCTTAACTAAAGAAATCTAGTAAGAGAAAGAAATAAAGGACATCCAAATTGGAAAGAAGAAGCAAAATTTTCCCTATACACAGATGAAATGAACCTATACATAGAAAACTCCAAGGATTCCACAAAAAAACTACTGGAACTAATAGAAAAAAAAAAAAAATAGAAGGAGTCAGCAAAGTAGCAGGGTACAATATCATATTAGTTGGATTCCTCTACATCAACAAAGAGAACTTCAAAAAGTAAATCACAAAAAGAATGCCATTTATAATAGCCCCCCAAATGATAAAATACTTGGGAATAAATCTAACCAGGGATATAAAAGACCTATACAAAGAAAACTACAAAATGCTACTGCAAGAAACCAAGAGACCTATATAATTGGAAGAAAAAAAAAAATGCTCATGGATAGGAAGACTCAACATCATGAAAATGTCAATACTACCTGAAGTGATCTACAAATACAATGCAAGACCGATCCAAATTGCAACAGCATTCTTTAATGAGATGGAAACACTAATCACCAATCCAAAGTGAAAAGGAAAGAGGCCAAAGAAGGCCTCACACTACTGAATCTTAGAACCTACTATACAGGCATGGCAATCAAAACAGACTGGTATTTGTACGATGACAAACACATAGACCAATGGAACAGAATTTAGAACAGAGATGTAAATCCATTCATCTATGGGCAGCTGATTTTTGACAAAGGGCCAAATTTTGTTAAATTGGGAAAAGACAGTCTCTAACAAATGGCACTGGCAAAACTGAATGTCCGTCTGTAGAAAAAATGAATCAGGACCCATACTTCACATCATAAACAAAAATTAACTCAAAATGGATCAAGGACCTAAATGTAAAACCTAAAACAATAAGGATTTCATTTTACTTGTTTCAGCAATCAGCATCCATGGAAGCAGCAGTGGGCAAATCTGCTACAAAAGACCTCCTTAAAGTGTTAAAAAGCAAGGACGTCACCTTGAAGACTAAGGTGCCCCTGACCCAAGCAATGAAAGCTGGATGATGAGTAAGGAAGACTGAAGAAAAATTGGCATCTGTTGGTGAAGAATATTGAATATATCATGATGTGCCAAAATAAGGAACAAATCTGCCTTGGAAGAAGTACAGCTAGAATGCTCCTTAGAAGCAAGAATGGTGAGACTTCATCTCATATACTTTGGGCATGTTGTCAGGAAGGATCAGTCTCTGGAGAAGGACATCATCCTTGGTAAAGAATAGGGTCAGTGAAAAAGAGGAAGGCCCTCAACAAAATGGACTGACATGGTGGCTGCAACAATGGGCCCAAGCATAACAATGATTGTGAGGATGGCACAGGATCGGGCAGTGTTTCCTTTTGTTGTGCATAGGGTGGCTATGAGTCAGAAATGACTCGAGCGCACCTAAAAAACAACAACAACAATAACAATAAGGAGATAGAAATTATAACAAAGTACCGAATACAAATTAACATTAATCCTTCTCAAACTCTTGCAAAAGAAAATAGTAGGGAACACTTTGTAACTGGTTCTATGATGACATAATCGCCCTGACACCAAAGCCAAAAAAACCCACAATATCCCTTATGAATATGAATGCAAATCTTCAACAGAGTACTAACAAACCAAATCCAGCAGCAAAATACTAGCAAACCAAACAGCAGCATATTGAAAAGACTATAAACCACGTCCCAGTGGAACTTATCCCAGAAATGCAAGAGTTGTTAAGCATAAATATCAATTAATTAAGAAAATGAAGGAAAAATGATTTGATTAATGAATGCAGAAACATCATTTGACAAAATCCAAGACCCTTTCATAATAAAACCATTCAACAAACTAGAAATGTAAGGAAACTACATGTATCTGATTAAGGACACTTATGAAATACCCATAGCTATTTTTTTTTTTAACATCACACGCATTGGTGAAAGACTACAAGTTTTCCCCTAACATCAGGAACAAGACAAGGATGCCTGATTTCATAACTCTTATTCTACATTTTTCTGGAAATACTAGACAGAAAAGTTAGGCTAAAATTTTTTTTAAAGGCATTTGAATTTGGAAAGAAGTAAAATTTTTCCTATTCAAGATGACAAGATCTTATACATAGAATATCCTAAGGAATTCTCTCTCTCTCTCCCTCACATACACACACCCACAAATATACAATACAAATAAAAAACAAAAAGAAACTATTAGATTTAATATACAAATTCAACAGAATGGCAGGATATCAGATCAACACACAAAAATACAGTTCTGGAAAGCCAAACTTGTTATTATTTATCTGTTTATTTATCTATTTATCCATCTATTTATTGATTTGTTGATATAGCTATCTCTTTATCTACTTATTCATCTATTCATTCATTCATATGTCTGTCTTTCTATATGCCTGTCCATCCATCCATCCATCCATCCATCCATCCATCCATCCATCCATCCATCCATCCATCCATCCATCCATCCATCCATCCATCCATGCATGTGTTCATTCATTTATTTATCTCTCTCTATTTGTTTACTTATTACGCTTTTGAGCTTCACATTTCTTCAACACCAAACTTCAAATTGACCTGGATTTTAAGGCAAAAAAGATGTCAATGACTTCTTAATTATGCCTACGGGAAAAATTGATTCACTTGATTGGTTTTCTTCGTGACACGTTTGCTTTAAATCTACTTTAAATTACTTCTCATTAAGCTTGATCCAAAAAAATTGGATGATCTTTTTTTTTTTTTTCCTTATTTGTATGAGTTTAAAGAGCTTAAATTTGGAGGAAAAGAGACTTAATGATTCTCTCGTGGTTCACTATTTGAGCCCAAGCACCCATGTGTATAGACTCAGTGCTTCTCAGGTGGTGGCAAAAACATTCATTTGCCCTGTGTTGGCTATTAGGTAGGAAGGTTGCCCCTGGCTGGAAGGAGGTCAAACCTCAACAGTGATCATGTCGTTGGGAGAGTCTTTGAACCTGAGCAGAGAGAGCAACTATATTTATAGAGTTTATTTAAGTAATTCTCAGTGCAGAGAGTTTGTTCTATTTTTGTTTGTTGAGTTTTTAGTAGAACCATGTAACACAGGGGTGTAGAAAGCTGTTAAAAGGATTTGTGTCTGTGTTTGAGAAAAGCAGTGCAGGCAATGCTTCCATCCCTGATTCTTAGTTTATGTGAAATAATAATCAAAAAAGCAGTAAAAACAGCAGCATCCATAATAATCATCATTAAAGCTGTTTGTTGAGTGTTTGCAGCATGCTGGACGATGTTGTAAGTTGTTTGCATGTGTTAACTAATTTACTTTTTAGTAAACAATATTAGTGGTAGATGCTATTACCAGTAACACTTGAAAGTTAATAATTAATATCTGAATCAAGAGAGCAAATACCTTCTTACCTGTCCAGGACCCTTCCAAGATCATATTGATTTTATATTTTCATTTTTGTTTTCTGGTTCTAAAATCAAGTGCCAAAAACTGTACAAGTTTCACATTATTCAAAATTTATAAATGTCACCTTGATATTGTAGGTATATTTCCAGCAGTGAACAAAAGTGAGGCAAGTGTTGACCATTCCTAGGACTCAATTCTTCAGTTAAACTCTGAGATTGGTTTCCAGGATGCTTATGTTTTATCCTATGACTGACTCAATGGTTGTTTGATGACTGGAGTTTCTTTGTAAGGTGTTTTAGAGAATAAGATAAAATATTTCAAATTAAGGAATAATTATGTTATAATTATTATAAATTATAATTTATAATTTATAAAATAACATAATTGAGGAAAAATGAAGATAAGAGCTTACTGATGTGACTTCCATCTCTGTCTGTGTGTGATAGAGTTAACCTATGTATTTTCTCTCTAAACTCTGACCTACATCACCTTTCTTCTTAAGTTATTGCACATTTCTTTTTCCTACTTGAGCACAGCAGCTGTCTTATGTCATCCCATGGAATTAGGTAAGAGAATTGGCTGGTTAAAATCCCACTTCGCTTTAATTTTTCCAGATTAAATGTATCTCATTCAAATAGAACAAATGTAAGTGTGCATCATGCCAAAATCTAAATTCCTGTCTATGAACTTGGAGACATTTAAACCTTAGGGGCTGAAACATTTATATTGGATCTGTGGACTTCCAGAAAGCTGAGTCTCTTACTTCTATGGTCAAGCCAACTTGTTTATTTTGAGAATAAAATTATTGCAGTATTTAACATAATATCGCCTACATTATATAATTCTCAGTATTGCATGCATATTTTGTACAGAAAAAAATCAAAGTAAATATTAGTTGATTACTAATTACGTGGAGTCTAAATCTACACGCATATTTTAAAGGTAAAATAGAGTTAACTGGTTTTTCTTTTTTTAACATTCAGTTAAGATCAGTTATTTGATTTGTTTTTCACTTGAACAAATATATTTTGAGCCTTGACCCTTTGTTCTTTTTTTTTTTCTCCCAGGAGTGTAGACACCAGGCCTCATAAAATATCACCTACAATTTCTACAATGTGCTTAATTGTGGGCTAGAGACCTAGTTTCCCCAGAAGGCCTCTGAGAAACAAAATATGAATTCCACCATGATTAGGCAGTCAGCCCATGTCTATCAAGAGGTTGAAAGCCTCATATAAGGATGAGAAAATGAGTTTGAACATTTCTTTTTTTATTAAAATTTTTCATGGTAAATGATTGAAGGCTTATTGTCTGAAGCAAAAAAAAAACAAAGACAATCTTGCATACTCGTAGTGTGGTAACGGTTCCTGAAGTGTGTTTCAGATTAGAGGTTTCTACGGTTTTGGATTCCTTTTCAAATCTATTTCTCTACCACCCCGTAGAGGTGCCAAATAAAGTAGCTTGATTATTCATAATATATGCAGTTTGTCTCTGTGACTCTTTGATATATATAACCAACAAACAATATAATTTAACTTAAAACTTTGTGAAAGACGGACTTGCTGTGAGTATGTAACACTATCCCCAAGTGGGGTGACAGGGAAATCTATTTAATTTTGCAGACCCCTTCCCCAGCTTCTTACCTAATGTTTTATTTCAAATAAAATTTCCTGGGAAAATGAAACATATCTCTATATGAGACACTATATATCTCAACTGAAATAAGTTTTAAAATTAATTACTTTATATCTGGAAAAGAATGTGGATGTCTACACATCTAATGAAGAAGAAATGTGTTTTTCAATGCAGTAGCTTGTTCTTCAGTTTTAAAAACATGACCCACTGGACGTGAGCAGTCTCCTTCATAACAACAACCATTCAAATCTCAAATAGCTGTCTTAGGCCACTAATTACTCTGAATTTAACCTAAAATATTACAATACCTTGGAGACTTTACTACAATTCATATCAAAAAGATCAATATACAACTAATCTCAGGGACACTATTTAAAGGAATGTGTTTTATTTGATAAATTATGTAGAGTGGATTGTATTTTTTTTTTTTTTGCACATTCATTTCCTTGATTTGCGTGATATCTGGGCTGCCCAAATTATTCAGATTACATTTGAACGATTTCTGCAAGAATGAGTATCAAGGTAAGTTATGTGAGATTGATTTGACCATACATTGAATTGAAATTTTCTTGGGGCAGCAATCACAAAGGAGCAAGGTGAGAGACATTTCTTGGTAAGGTGAGATAAGGGTTAGGGTTTGAAGGTCCAATGCAACCCCTACTGGGCAGCAAGGCCCTGCAGCTATCACTCATAGTCTTGATTGGGGTAGTAAAAACATTTCTTTCTTATTTTTGCCTTATCACTTTGCATTATGCTTAGGACATAGTCATGTTCAGGAATATTACTAGAAACGTGAAAGGTTGTAAACTATGTAAAGTATTTCAAGCAATACAAACACCTGTTGAGAAACTTATGCAGTGGTATTAAAATATTTTGCAAATTGTTTTATTTTTAGTGAAATATATATGCTTATATGCATACGTATATATGTGTGTATATAATGTGTAACTGTCTAGTTTTCATAACCAATTTTGAATACATGCACATTATCTCAACAAGTTGATGTTTTTAGTTCCTTTCTCCATTTTCATCATGTGCCCTTCATTTCAAATTTCTCCTGTATGTTTAGTGTATTTCTATAAATTACACAAGAAAAATTCCTAATATGAATCTGTTAGTTAAAAAAAAAAAGCGGTTTCCATCAAGTCTATCCTGACTCAAAGCCACCCTGTAGGACAGAGCAGAACTGCCCAGTATGGTTTCCAAGGAGCCGCTGGTGGAATCAAGCTGCAAACCTTTTGGTAAGCAGCCCTAACTCAACGACTGCGACAGGTATGAAAATGATCAAAGGTCGCGAGAAATGATTAGCAAGTTTTGAAAAGATCTACTGTGTTTTACCAAAACTATGCTACTGCATATCTGATAACGTTGCTCACAACATTTTTGGCCTAATAATTTAATAAAGTTGTTTTGTTTAACTAGGTTTTAATATTTTTGGATTATTTCTTTATTTTAAGCCTTCTATTTCATTTTCGATGTATCACTTATTTGTATATTTTTTTCTGCTTAGTCGGCTCTTTTCATTTTTATTATTAATTTTTGGTAAATTGGATTTTATTTGTGATATTAAAATTTTTTATTTGTTCTAAGAATTCAATTTGGGTTCTTGTTTAGATTTATAATACTTTACATGAAATTTTGGGGGGTAAAAACTACAAAATCAAAATAACGACCCCCACCTGGTGAAATGAGCATTCCAATAGATTGGAAATTGTTGCCAGTGTTCCCATTTTCTTTTTTTTAAATAAATTTTTCCTTCCATATATATGTTTATTTTACTTTGTCATTCAAAAATTTATACACAATTTTTTTCATGGCATTGGCTGCAATCCCTATTGTGTCAGCACTCTCCCCCTTTCCACCCCACATTCCCACATTCCATTTGTCCAGTTTTCCTGTCCCTTCCTGCCTTCTCTTCTCTGTTTTTTGGCAGGTGTAGCCCATTTGATGTCATATACTGTTCGTTTTATAGGCCTGTCTTACTTTGGCTGAAAGGTAAACTTCGGGGGTGGCTTCAGTTCTGAGTTAGAAGGATCTCCAGGGGCCATAGTCTCCAGGGTTCTCTGCTCTGACTGGGATTACAACAGAAAGTCCTGGACAGAGTGGGAGAAAATGTAGAACAGACGATCAAATTCACAAAAAGAACAGACTTCCCTACATATTTTATTGAAGGAGCCCTGGCTGTACAGTGGTTAAGCACTGGGTTTTAACCCAAAGGTCAGGGGTTGGAACCTACCTACCAGGAACTTCAAGGGAGAAAGATGTGGCAGTCTGTTTCCATAAAGATTAACCCACTGCCATCCAGTAGATTCCAACTCATAGTGACCCTATAGGACAAAGTAGGTTTCAAAGGCAGTAAATCTTTACAGGAGCAGACTGCCACATCTTTCTCCCTCAAAGCACCTAGTAGGATCACACCACCAACTCTTCTGTTATCAGCCAAACACATAACCACAGCACAAACAGGGCTCCTTCTGTACTGATTGTAGCTTTAGAAATCCTATGGTGCAGTTCTGTTCTGCCCAAGGGGTCACTATGAATTGGAATTGACTCCAAGGCAATGGGCAGAGTATATAATTTATTGATGATATATAGTCATATAATAATTACATAACTTCTATAAACCCACTGCCATGGAGTCAATTGCAACTCATAGCGACCTTATAGAACAGAGTAGAACTGCCCCACAGGGTTCCCAAGGCTGTAAATCTTTACAGGAGCAGACTGCCACATCTTTCTCCTCCTGTTCAGCAGCTGGTGGGTTCCAACTACCGCCTGCCTTTCAGTTAGCAGCTCAGTGCTGAAATCACTACACCAGGATCAAGACTCCTGATAACTTCTACAGCTATTGTATTCTTACTTTCCTGTTTTTCTATCACGCCCAATTATCATGCTATTTTATCACGTTTATATCCATAAAATTTTACATGTTGTATTTCCTCCTCTTCATTCTCTTATCGACATTTTTTTTTAATTTTTATTTTTAACTTGATCATTTTCTTTCAGATTTTTATTAAAAAATTGCATCATGGTCTGAAATATATAACCTATCTTGAAATTTAGATTGTATTTACATCAATTGGTTTACAGTGAACTAGCTTGCAATGACATTTATTTTGTCCTTTCAGTTACGTGTGTTTGCATTTGATATTTTTAAAACATAAACCAGTTTTTTCGATAACCATATTTAAATAATATCTTATTGTCATTGAGTATTGTTATTACTAAGGTGAAAAATTTTAAGAATATTAAAAATATAATGTATTAGAATGTTGTTAACTATAAATTATAATTTATACAATTTATCAAACACTTTTAGCAAGCTAAGTGTTTTTCATTCATTAGGTTTTCAAAAACAGTAAAGCTTTTAAATAGAAAAAATTTTTTTCTTTTTTGTGTTGTTATTTTTGTCATATTCTATTTCATGGGTTAGAACATTCAAAAAAATCATAACGTTGTTAGAATAAGTCTTTGTTTTTTTCTGAATTATACAAACATCCATCATTATTTTATATCACTGTGTTTGCTGTTTTGGAGAAAAGCACTCTTCTTTGAGAAAGGCCTATAGTGAAGAATGACGGTTCAATAGAATCAAAGCTTTTTAGAATATATGAAATGTGTGTAGTATCTTTCCTATATAACTTAGTGATATGATTATTTATAGTCAAATGTGCCTCAGTTTATACCAACTTGGCTGACTATAGATAATGTTAAAAACAAAATTTCTACAAGATTAGATTTGTATATGAACCCATAAGTTTAACTTGCAATTTATGAATGGGAAGTTTCAGACAAGAGCTTTCTAATTCATGAATAGCAACTACAGGTTATGAGTTCTTATACAAATTTAATTTTGTAAAAATTTTGTTTTTAACAGTTCTGGTGATGGGGATAGGATTAATGGAACGTTTTGAACTAGGTTAAGCTCAGCAGGCAAGTCTTAATTGGTTAACTCACATTTTGGCTTCTGGGAAGGTCAGGCATTTGTAGGAACTAGACTTAGGTTTGGTTTGCTGATGTGGGGCTTAGCATAAGTGACTGCACCTTGGACCAAGTATAGTCAGGTCAACAATAAATATAACTTTATGACAGATCATTGAATTCTATATGCTAGAATTGTATTTATATTTGCATGTATGTGTAATCAACAGTTGGTATTGTCAATTAATTTTCTTATTTGTCACACTTTATATTAAAGCTGACTAGTTTTTACTGAAAATAATTTTAATTTCTCAACTTTGTTGAGCAATATTTATAATAACAATTATCTAAAACTTTCAAATTTTAATGGGGCACCAATACCTTTTGACTCCATATCTCAACTGAGGAGCAAGTAATAACATTTTACTAACTGACATTTCGTCCAAGTGCAGTTCAAATGTAAATTTCCCCTATTAATATAAAAGGACCAAGTCAAATTCAAAATGCTATTCTTGACATGTTCCTTGAGTTAAACTTAGATTAATAATTGCTAACGTAACATTTTAGTGTTTCTTTCTCCAGCCCTTCTTAAAGGTCTTGCATATTTGTTTTTTGCCTGGGCAACAAATTTCCACATACAATTACAGATATTTTAAAAATAACCGCCAATTCTTTTATAAGAGTTGTAGTATTCCTGACATACAAATGGTAATATAACATTTATTACAACCTATAGCCAATATAATTTCAAAATGGAGAAAGAAATTCTTTTTGTAAGAATATTATATCATATTTGAACATCACTGTCCTGTTTAATTATTTAAATGAATGGAGTGAAAGATTTTTTTTTCTCATACCAAGTAAGCACATCTCCAATCTCTCATCTTGAAGATATTTAAAAGGGGAGAAAAAACTCATGTTGGCAAATCATCTAAATGTTTATTTCCAGATAATATTTTTATTCTGTAAGAAGTAAAAAAAAAAAAATTATCATTTTTTTTTTTTTTCAAATTGGCCATTGCTCAACAGACACAGATTCAGTGTATAGAAACGGGGAGAAATAGTCACCTAAAGTGATTCAAGGAAATTCTACTGCATTTAATAATCATTTTGTTTTCTTCTGAAGGACATTCAATGTTGTTTACATTGAATTTTCAGATATTGTCTGCTTTATTTTTATCTAAGCCATGAAGACAGAAAATCAAACTTTTGGAGCAGAATTTATACTTCTTGGCTTTTTCCAATATGGCCAAATGAACACCGTCCTCTTTGTTACCATTGTGGGCCTCTTCTCAGTGACTTTGATGGGGAATATCATACTGATCCACCTCATCCGACTGGACACTCCGCTCCACACTCCCATGTACTTCCTCCTCAGTCAGCTCTCCTTCATTGACATGATGTACATCTCCACCACGGTACCCAAGATGGCAGCAAACTTCCTGTCAAATGATAAGACTGTTACTTCTTTAGACTGTAAGATTCAAACCTTTGTGGTTTTGACCCTTGGTGGAACTGAAGCTCTTCTTCTTGGTTTCATGTCTTATGATAGATATGTAGCGATCTGTCACCCTTTACATTATCCTGTGCTCATGAGCAAGACGATCTGTTTGTCCATGGTCACATGTGCATGGGCCAGTAGTTCTATCAATGCTTTAATACATACATTGCATGTATTTCAACTTCCATTCTGTACATCTCGGATCATTAACCACTTTTTCTGTGAAGTTCCATCTCTAATGCCTTTGGTGTGTCAGGACACCTCCCAGTATGAGTATACTGTCCTCTTTAGTGGCCTTATCATTCTGCTACTACCATTCATGGCCATTCTGGCTTCCTATGCCTGAGTGTTTATTGTGGTGTACCAGATGAGCTCAGGTAAAGGGCAGACAAAAGCCATCTCCACGTGTTCCTCTCATCTGATTGTGGCAAGCCTATTCTATGGGGCTACTCTCTCGACCTATACAAGACCACACACCTTGCATTACCCTGAGGAAGATAAAGTGGTGGCAGTATTTTACAGTATCATTACACCTCTTCTGAACCCATTTATCTACAGTCTGAGGAATAAGGAGGTCATGGGGGCTAGGAAAGGAGTTTTGGGAAAATAGACATTTGTACAGAAAATATGACTTTAGGAACCCTTTATAGTTTGAGACTGAACAACATGATTTGATTAGCCTACTGTCTAGAGAGATGTAAGCTCAAAGAAATGTTTACAAAATAAATAATTAGACAAATGCCTTCATTTCTCCTCTTTTCAGAAATAACTAAATCATTACTATTGGAACTGGATTGATTTACAATGTATAAGCAAGAGAATGGTTGCCATTATCTATGTCGTTTATCTTCTAAAGCAGTAGATTTAGGACCCATAAACACAATACTCCTATGCCACAGCAAATATTTTTTCTTCTTTAATTTGCTGAAATAAAATGCATAGAAAATATAATTTATTTCAAAATGCATAATATCTAGATAATATATATGATGAGCAAACTGTAGTATAGAGCAGATTTCATATATCCACTCATTCTTTCATTCATTGAACAAAAGTTTTAATGCTTTAACTTTGTATGTGATGCAATTATAGGCACTGGTGATATGGGATTGAGCAATATAAAACTGACATAAATGTCTGCTCTCTTAAAGTTACATTTCATTGTGAGGAGAAAGACAATATATAAAATTAATGCATAAATTGTACAGTATATCAAAAAGTATTAATTGCCATGAAGAAAAACTAGGTGGAATAGGGAAACTAAAAGATGTTTGCAATTATAAGTAAAATAGAGAAGGGAGAAACAAGAATGTGACAATTTATCAGACTAAAAGGAGTAAGGAAGAGAATCAAGTGGACATCTGAGGAAGAGTGCTCTGGGAAGAGCAAAGAGCAAGTGAGAACTTCCTGTGATGGGAACGTGTCCTTCATAGTCACAAAAGATCAAGGAGTAAATTGGTGAGACTTAGGCAATAGGTAGATTTAATGGGGCCAGAACATGTAGTATAAATTAGATCAGTATGAGGATTCTGGATTTTAACCCAAAATGCTGGGCAACCATTGCTGAGTTGTGAGTATAGAATTGATGTGAACACAAGGAGGCCATTGCAGTAGCCCAGGTGTGACAAAATATGGCCTTGGATTGAAGTGATATTAGTGGAGGAGCAAAAGCTGGCCAGATTCAGGAGACTGGGAGAAAGCAGATATTTGAGTTTTGTGGACACATTGGAATATGAAACGCTTCAGAATTGGGCTAAGACTTGGACTAAATAATTGGAAGTATGGCGTTGTCATGATTACAGTTTGGGGGAAGCCACAGGTGGAGCGTTTTCATCATTCAGCACCTCTTGTGCTACTTTTACGTTGACCTCTTGGCCCCACAAACGCAGTCATTATTCTGACTTCTATCACCATTAAATAGAAGCTCTTATTTCTCATCACCATTGGGTAGAAACTTTGGCATCAGAAAAAAAAAGTTCTCTTTGATATCTGGCTTCTTTTAGTCAACATATTTAAAAGATTTAACCATATTTTTGTGTGTCTCTGTAACTCCATCGTTTATATTACAAAGCTACATTCCATTATATGGCTCCTGAGCAATTGTTTCCATTCTGATGCAGGAAATGTTTGGCTATCATGAATAAAACTGCCATAAAACTTCCTGTACAAATGCTTTTTGAGAACCTATTAACTGAATTATCTTGTATATACATCAAAGATTGAAATCGCTTGGTCATATTTTAAGTACATGTACAGCTATGAATGTGTTATCGCAATGTGGGTTTAATCATTTGTATTCCATTCAGCAATACAAGAGAAATTCTTAGAGTCTAAGATTGTTGATAATAAATAATGCAGTGACTTGCTAAACTACCTGGCACTAAATATAAAATTGGATATAAGCCATGACGATAAAATCCAACCAGTGCTAAAACAGTGCATGAATAATGGTATTGGAAGAAAGTATTCATTTTCTGTGAAGTATTTAAGATAATCACTGACATGATTGTTTTTAATCCATTGTCAATAATTTTAATAATTATGGTTTGTAATTCACAATGTTCAGTTTTCCACAACAGCAACAACAAAATATTAGGCATGCAAATAAACAGGAGCACATGGCTCATTCACAGGAAAAAATAAATAAATTTGAAACAATCCCTGAGTCAACTCAGATACTGGAATTACTAGAGAAATAATATAAATAAACTGTATTAAATATGTTCAAGGTGCTAATGGATACCATGTACAAAGGACTAAAGGTAACCAGTGAAATAATGTCTTAACAAATAGAGACTGCCAGTAAGGAGATAGAAATTATAAAAAGATACCAGATAGAAATTAACAATAATCTTTCTCAAACTCTTCCAAAAAATAGAAGGCAACTCATTCTAGAATGACATTATCACCCTGATACCAAAGCAAAAATAAATAAATAAATCACAATATACCTTATGAATATGGAAGCAAATCTTCTATAAAATACTAACAAACCAAATTCAGCAGCAAATTGCAACAAAATACTAGCAAACCAAATAGGGCAGCATATTGGAAGGACTATACACCACGACCCAGTGAAACTTATCCCACAAATGCAGGAGTGGTTAAACATAAATATCAATTAATTAAGAGAATGAACAAAAATGATTATATTAATTGATGCAGAAAAATCATTTGACACACTCCAATACCCTTTCATAATAAAATCACCCAACAAACTAGAAATGTAAGGAAACTGCTTGTATCTGATTAAGGACAGTTATGAAATGCCCACGGCTCACATCACTCACATTGGTGAAAAACTGAAAGTTTTTCCTTAACATCAGGAACAAAACAAGGATGCTTGACTTCACAACTCTTATTCCATATTATTACATAAATACTAGCCAGAAAAGTTAGGAAAAAAAAAATAGGAAATGGCATTCAAATTTGAAAAGAAGTAAATTTGTTCCTATTCAAATGACATGATCTTATATGCAGCATATCCTAAGAAATACTCTGGGCTCAAGCATAACAATGATTGTGAGGATGGCACAGGACAGAGCAGTGTTTCCTTCTGGTGTACACAGGAGTCGCTATGAGTCAGAACAAACTTGGCATCACCTAACAACAACAACAGAGAATACACACACTCACATACAACAAACCAACAAAAACAAAAATAAACTATTAGATTTAATATACAAATCCAACAAAATTGTAGGATGTCAGGGGAACACACAAAAATCAGGTTTTGACTAGAGCTCTGGAGAACCAAACTTGATATCTCTGCTTATTTGTTTATTCATTCATTCATTTATCTCTCTTTGTTTATTTACTGATTACTCTCTTATACTTCAGATTTCTTCAATACCAAACTTTAGGTCTTTGAACCTTATCAGAGAGAGTGACTGTATGTACAGGGCTTATTTTAAGTAATTCTCCCTGTAGATAGTTTGTTCTAGTTTTGTTTCTTTTTCTCTTGAAACTTTAGTAGAACCATGTCACACTGGGATGGGGAAAGCTTTTAGAAGGATTTGTGTCCACATTTGAGCAAAGCAGTGGAGGAGATGCTTCCATCCTTGAATCTATCTTAGTTTATGTAAAATAATAATCCAAAAAGGCAGTAAAAACAGCATCATCATTAATAATCATCATTAAGCTAATATTTATTAAGGGCTTGCAGCATGCTGGACAACATTGTAAGTTGTTTGCATGTGTTAACTAATTTAATTTTTAATAAACAATATTAGCGGTAGATGCTATTATTATAATTTATGAATCAAGGGAGCAAGTAATATATTCCTGCTTCTGCAATTCAGACAGAGTGAGTCACCCCCATCCTACCTTCCACCATCACGCTCCACTTTTACTCCCTGATTTAATATATGGGCCCCTGAGAGATATTTCTCTTTTTATGCCTCAGGAAGAGTTCTAGGTTTTCATGTTCTCATACCCATAGCTGACAACTGTCTGTGTATAATACACAAATATTTTTCTCATGCAATATCAGGTGATAATAATAATAAAACAATAACAACAAGCACCACTTAAAGGTATCAAACCTAACTTCAGAGGTAGGTTTTCATTGAAACACAAGAAACTTGAACTGCAGATCCTCTCACCTGTGCAGGCCTCTTCCACAGTCATATCAATTTTATATTTGTATTTTTGCTCTCTTGTTCTTAAAGAAAATGCCAGCAACTGTACAAGTTTCACAGTATTCAAAACTTACAAATATCACTTCAATATTCTAGAAATCCTTCCACAAGTGACTGAATGTGAGGCAAATGTTGACTATTCATAGGACTCAATCATTCAGTAAAAATCTGAGATTAAGGTTCCTAAACACCTGTGTTTCATCCTAAAACTGACTCAGTGATTGTTTGGCCCCTGGAGTTTTCTCTGGAAGGTGATTTAGAGAATAATGAGACAAAATATTTCAAATTAAGGAATAATTATTATAAATAATAATTTGTGAATTATAAAATAACATATATATTATAATTGGAGAAAAATGAAGATAAGATCTACGATGTGACTTACATCCCTGTCTGTACATGAGAGAATAAACCTGTGTATTTTCTTCCCAAAATCTAACCCACATCGAGTTTCTTCTTAAGTTATTGCACTTTTCTTTTCCCATTCTTGAGCACAGCAGCTATTTCATGTCATCCCATAGAATCAGGTAAGGGAATTGACTGGGCAAAATTTCAGCTCACTTCAATTTTTCCAGATTAAATACATCTCATCGAAATAGAACAACATTATTGAGCACCATGCCAAAATCTAAATTCTACTCTACACGTGGGCACTTTAACCCTTAGGGATCACAGCATTTGTATTTGATCTGTGGACTTTCAGAAATCGGAGTCCCTTACTTCCATGGCCAAGCCAACCTTCCTATTTTGGGAATAAAATTATTGTAAAATTTAGCACATTAACAATATCACCTGTATTAGATAACTCCTCAGTATTTCATGCATATTTTGTATAGAAAAAAAAATCAAACTGTATATTAGCTGATTACTAACTATACGGAGTCAAAATCTACGTACGTATTTTAAAGGTAAAATAGTTAACTTTTAAAAAAATTTTTTTAAAGCAATCAGCTAATATCAATTATTTGATTTTTTTTTCACTTGAACAAATATATTTTGAGGCTTGACCCTTTGTTCATTTCCCTCCCTCCCCCCAGGAATGCAGACACCAGGACTAATAAAATATCACTTGTAATTTGTACAATGTGCTTAATCACGGACTAGAGGTCTAGTTTTCCCAGAAGGTCTCTGAGAAACAAAGTATGAATTCCACCCTGATCAGGCAGCCAGCCTGTGTCCACCGAGAGGTTTAAAGTCTTATATAAGGACGAGAAAATGAGTTTGAACATTTGATTCTTTTTTCCACTAAATTTTTTCATGGTAAATGATTGAAGACTTATTTGCTGAGGCAAAAAAAAAAAAAAAAAGCAATCCTGCAAGTTCATAGAATGGTAACACTTCCTAAAATGTGTTTCAAATTAGGGATTTCACAGTTTTGGATTTCTTTGTGAATTTATTTTTCTGCCACCCTGTACAAGTGTCAAGCAGCTTGATTTTCTTAATACATGCAGTTTTGTCTGTGACTTTTTAATATATATGACAAACAAATAATATAATTTAACTTAAAAATTTTTGAAAGACAGACTTACTGTGCCTCTCTAATGCTGTGCCCAAGTGGGGTGACAGGAAAATCATCTATGTAATTTTGCAGATCCATTTCCCAACTCCCTGTTTAATGATTTATTTCAAAAAATCTTCTAGGAGATTGAAACATTATCTCTATAAAAGACAATATATCTCAATTAAAATTTTTTTTCAACTATTTTTATGTATGTAAAATAATCTATATGTCTAAATACCTAATGAAAAAGAATATGCTTTTCAACACAGTGGCTTGTTTTTCAGTTTTAAAAACGTGGTCTGCTGGAGGTAAAGCAGTCTTGTTCATAATAACAACCATTCAGATTTCAAATAGCTCTTTTGGGCCATTAATTACTCTGAATTTAACCTAAAATATTATAATACCTTGAATACTTCGCTACAATTCGTGTCAAAAAGATCAATATATGACTAATCTCAGGGACACTATTTAAAGGAATGTGTTTTATTTGATAAATTATGTAGAGTGAATAGTATTTTTCTTGGATGCCCATTTCCTTTGATTTGGGCGATTTCTGGGCTGGCTAGATTATCCACATTACATTTGGATGATTACTGCAAAAATTGAATATCTAGATATGTTATCTGAGATTAATTTGGCCATATATTGATTTTAAATTTTCTTAGGACAGCAATCACAAAAGAGCAAGGTGAGAGATGTGTCTTTGTAAAGCGAGAAAAGGGTAGGGTTTGAAGGTCCAGTGCAACCCCTACTGGGCAGCATGGTCCTGGAGGCATCACTTGTAGTCTTGACTGGGGTAGAAAAAAATGTTTCTTATTTTTGCCTTGCCACTTTGTATTATGCTCAAGGCGTAGACATATTCAACAATATTACTGGAGTGGTGAAAGGCTGTAAACTGTTTCAAGCAATACAAATTCGTGGTGAGAGTCTTTGCAGTTGAATTAAAATATCTCGTAAATTGTTTTATTTCAAGTGAAATATATATGCATACATGCATATGCATATATTTTTCTATATATAATGTGTAACTGTCTAGCTTTCATAACTGATTTTGAATACATGCACATTATCTCACCAAGCTGATTTTTTTAGTTCCCTTATCTGTTTTTATCATGTACTCATCATTCTAAAATGCTTCCGTAAAGCATATTACATTTATTATACTTCTACAAATTATTTACACAATGAAAATTCCTAATATGATATTGTTAGTTAAAAAAAACAAAGTATGCCTCAGTTTATACGAACTTGGTTGACTATAGATAATGTAAAAAATAAAATTTCTACTAGAGTAAATTTGCATATGAATTTATAAGCTTTATTTGCAATTCATGAATAGGAAGTTTCAGACAATAGCTTCCCAATTCATGAATAGCAGATATAGTTTATGAGCTCATATACTAACTGGTTCATTCACATTTAGGCTTCTGAGGTCAGGCATTTACAGAACAAAGACTTACATTTTGGTTTGCTCATGTGACTGCATCTTGGACCAAGTATAGTCAAGTTAATAGTGAATACAACTGATGATGAGTCATTGAATTTTTTTTTTATTAACTTTTATTGAGCTTCAAGTGAACGTTTACAAATCAAGTCAGTCTGTCACATATAAGTTTATGTACATCTTACTCCGTACTCCCACTTGCTCTCCCCCTAATGAGTCAGCCCTTCCAGTCTCTCCTTTCTGACAATTTTGCCAGCTTCCAACTCTCTCTATCCTCCCATCCCCCCTCCAGACAGGAGATGCCTACACAGTCTCAAGTGTCCACCTGATATAATTAGCTCACTCTTCATCAGCATCTCTCTCCTACCCACTGTCCAGTCCCTTTCATGTCTGATGAGTTGTCTTCGGGGATGGTTCCTGTCCTGTGCCAACAGAAGGTTTGGGGACCATGACCGCCGGGATTCCTCTAGTCTCAGTCAGACCATTAAGTGTGGTCTTTTTAGAGTCATTGAATTTTATATGCCAGAATTGTATTAGTATTTGCACGTGTATAATCAACAATTGTTATTGTCAGTTAATTTTGTGCTTTGCTGCTAGCCACAGGGTTGGCAGTTCGAGCCTACCAGCCACTCCTTGGAAACCCTATGAAGCAATTTTACTCTGTCCTATAGGGTCTTTGTGAATCGGAATCAACTCAACAACAAGGGGTTTTATATTAAAGTTGGCTAGTTTTTAATTGAAAATATTTTCTATTTCTTAACGTTGTTCTGCAATAAGAATTATCCAAAACTTTTGAATTTTAAAAAAGCCATCGGTAGTCTTTTGATTTCATATCCCAATTGAGGAGCAAGTGATAAACTTTTACTAATTGCCACTTCTTCCAAGTGCGGTTTAAATGTAAATTTCCCCAATTAATATAACAGGACTAAGTAAAATTAAAAATGCCATTCTTGACATGCTTCTTGAGTTAAATTTAGATGAATAATTGTTAACTTCTATTTTAATGATTCATTCTCCAACCATCCCTTAGGTCTGGCATATAGATAGATAGACAGACAGATAGATAGATAGATGATAGATGCTGATGATGATAGGTAGATAGACAGATGATAGATAGATAAATAGATACATGATAGACAGATAGATAGACAGACAGATAGATGATAGATAGATAGATAATAGATAGGTTTTAGGTAGGTAGATAGATAGATAGATGATAGATGATAGATAGATGATAGATAGATAGACAGATGATAGATAGATAGATGAAAGAAAGACAGATAGAAAAAAAAATTTTTTTTTAGATAGATGATAGATAGATAATAGATAGATAGGTTTTAAGGTAGGTAGATAGATGATAGATAGACAGATGATAGATAGATAGATGACAGATAGATGAAAGAAAGATAGATGATAGATAGACAGACAGGTAGGTAGATAGATGATAGATAGATAGGTAGGTAGGTGGGTAGGTAGGTGGGTAGACAGGTAGGTAGATAGGTAGGTAGATGATAGGTAGGTAGGTAGGTAGGTAGGTAGGTAGGTAGATCGATCGATCTTTTTTTTTTTGGAGGGCTTTGTCAATGAATTCCTATTTACACTTATAGATGTTATCTACATAACCACCAATTCATTTAGAAGAGCTAAAATATTCCTGACCCACAAATGTTAATATAATTTTTATTACAATGTATAGCCAATACAAATTCAAAATTGAAAAATGGAGTCAAGAAGTTTTTTTTAAAGAATATTATACCAAGTTTAACCAACAGTGCAATTCTAAACTATATATATGAAGGAATTGAGTGAAAGATTTTTCACAACATGTGAACATGTCTCTAGTCTATCATCATGAAGATATTTACAAGGGGAGTAATAACTCACGTTGGCAAATCATCTAAATGTTTTATCCCCATATTATATTTTTATTCTGTGATCAATTTTAAAGAAACGTTATTTTTATTTGATTTTTCAAAATGCCCATTGCTCAACAGACACAGATTCAGTGCATAAAAACCCAAAACCAAACCCATTGCTGTTGAATTGATTCTGACTCATAGTACCCTATAGGACAGGGAAGAACTGCCCCATAGAGTTTCCACGGAGTGCCTGGAGGATTCAAACTGCTGACCTTTTGGTTAGCAGCCATAGCACTTAACTACTACACTACCAGGGTTTGCTATATAAAAACAGGGAGAGACATAGTCACCTAAGCTGATTAAAGGGAATCCTACTGCATTTAATAATCATTTTGTTTTCTCTCAAATGTCAATCAATGTTGTTAATGGAATTTTCAGATATGGTCTGCTTTGTTTTGATTTAAGCCATGAAGACAGAAAATCAAACTTTTGGAGCAGAGTTTATACTTCTTGGCCTTTTCCAATATGGCCAAATGAACAAGATACTCTTTGTTGCCATTACTGTCATCTTCTCAGTGGCTTTGATGGGAAATATCATACTGATCCACCTCATCCGATTGGACACTCTGCTCCACACTCCCATGTACTTCCTCCTCAGTCAGCTCTCCTTCATTGACATGGTGTACATCTCCACCACGGTACCCAAGATGGCAGCAAACTTCCTGTCAAATAGTAAGACCATTACTTTTTTAGGTTGTGAGATTCAAACCTTTCTGTTTTTGACTCTTGGTGGAAGTGAAGCTCTTCTTGGTTTCATGTCTTATGATAGACACGTAGCGATCTGTCACCCTTCACATTATCCTGTGCTCATGAGCAAGACGATCTGTTTGTCTATGGTCATATGTGCATGGGCCAGTAGTTCTATCAATGCTTTAATACATACACTGTATGTATTTCAACTTCCATTCTGTACATCTCGGATCATTAACCACTTTTTCTGTGAAGTTCCATCTCTAATGCCTTTGGTGTGTCAGGACACCTCCCAGTATGAGTATACTGTCCTCTTTAGTGGCCTTGTCATTCTGTTACTACCATTCATGGCCATTCTGGCTTCCTATGCCCAGGTGCTTATTGTGGTGTACCAGATAAGCTCAGGTAAAGGGCAGACAAAAGCCATCTCCACGTGTTCCTCTCATCTGATTGTGGCAAGCCTATTCTATGGGGCTACTCTCTCCACCTATACAAGGCCACATTCCTTGCATTACCCTGAGGAAGATAAAGTGGTGGCGGTGTTTTACAGTATCATTACACCCCTTCTGAACCCATTTATCTACAGTCTGAGGAATAAGGAGGTCATGGGGGCCATGAGAAGAGTGCTGGGAAAATAGACATTTGTACAGAAAATATGACTTTAGGAACCCTTTATAGTTTGAGACTGAACAACATGATTTGATTAGCCTACTGTCTAGAGAGAAGTAAGCTCAAAGAAATGTTTACAAAATAAATAAACGTAACAATGCCTTGGTTTCTACACTTCTCAGAAATAACTAAAGCTTTGTTATTGGAACTGGGTGGATTTGCCGTGTAAAAGCAAGAGAATGGTTGCCATTTTCAACTTTATCTTCTAAAGCAATAGATTTAATCCCTGTCAACACAATGCTCCCATGCCATAACAAATGTTTAGTACCTTTTTAATATTCTGAAATAAAATGCACATGAAATATAATTTACCATATAATACATAATATCAGGAAAATACATATGATGACCAAACTATAATATAGAGCAAAATGCATACATCCACTTATTTATTTACTTATTCATTCATTGAACAAGGGCTTTAATGCTTTAACTCTGTATGTGACACTGTTATAGGCACTGGTGAAATGGGATTAAACAAGAAAAAACTGACGTAAGTCTCTGCTCTCATGAAGTTTACATTTTATCGTGGGGAGAAAGACAGTATATAAAATTAACGGGTAAAGCGACCTTATATGAGTCGGAATCAACTCGACAGCACTGGGTTTGGGTAAATTTCAGAGTATACCAAAAAGTATTAATCACCATGAAGAAGAACTAAGTGGAAAATTGGAATCGGGAAAACAAAGGGTATTTGCAATGTTAAGTCAAACAGAGAAGGGAGAACCAAGAATGCAACATTTGTCAAAAACTAAAAGGAGTCGAGGACAAGAGACAAGTGGATATCTGTGGATGAATGTTCTGGGAAGAGCAAAGAACAAGTGAGAATTCCCTGAGGTGGGGATATGCCCAGCATAGTCACAAAAGATCAAGGAGTAAATTGGTGAGACACAGAAAATAGGTATATGTCTTGGAGCCGGGTCTTACAGTGTAAATTAGATCGATGTGAGGATTGTGGTTTTGAACCTAAAACGATGGGCTACCTTTGCAGAGTTGTGGTAGAGAATTGATGTGGGCAGAAGAAAGCCATTGCAGTAGTCCAGCTGTGACAAGATATTACCTTGGACCAAGGTGATATTAGTGGAGAGGCAAAGACTGGGCAGATTCAGGAGACTGGGAGAAAGCAGACATTTGAGTTTTGTGGACACATGGGATGTGAAATACTATGAAATAAGAAGCTTTCAGAATTGGGCTAAAACTTGAAATTAACAACTGGAAGTGTGGAACTGTCATCATTACAGCTTGAGGGAAACCACAGGTGGAGCATTTCATCATTCGTCATCTCTTATGCTACTTTCATGTTAATGCCTTAGGCCCACAATTACAATCATTATTCTGGCTTCTATCGCCATTAAATAGAAGCTCTTATTTCTCATCACCATTGAGTCGAAACTTTTAAATCAGAAAATAAGTTCTCTTTGATGTCTGGCTTCTTTTCCTAAACATGTTTAAAAGGTTTAACCATATTTTTGAGTGTCTCCATCATTTTTATTACAAAGCTGAATTCCATCATATGGCTTAGAATAATTATTTCCATTCTGATGTCAGAAATGTTTGACTATAATGAATGAAACTACCATAAAGCTTCCTGTACAAGTGTTTTTTGAGAACACGTGAACTCAATTCTCTTGTACATATACCTAAATTGAAATTGCTTGGTCATAAATTAGGCACATGTTTAGCTCTAATAAAAAAAAAAAAAAATTTTTTTTTTAGCGTTATCCAAAGTGGATTTAATCATTTATTTTCCAATCAGTAATATATGAAAACTTCTTAGAGTCTGAGTGTTGATAATAAATAATGCAGTGGATTGCTAAACTACTTGCTGCTAAATATAAAGTGGAATATAAACCATGAGAGCAAAATACAACCAGTGTGCCATCAGTGCATGAACAATGGTATTGGAAGAAAGTGTATATTTCTGTGAAATATTTTAGAGATTCACTGACAAGATTTTTCTGGATCCATTGTCAATAATTTTAATAATAATTATATGTAATGGCCTTTAGGAACACTCATTTCTGGCTCAAGACAAAATGTGTTTATTGGTCTATGAATGCCTTACTTCGGTCAGTTTGTTTATAATATAATGTATACCTGTAAGTTCACCACCCAACCCAACAACTAAAATAGTAAATTTATCTTTAGTGCTCCTCCAACTGTTGGCGACCCCATGTGTGTCAGAGTAGAACTGTTCTTGGTAGGGTTTTCAACGGCTTATTTTTCTAATGTGGATCACCAATCCGTTCTCCTGAGGTGCCTCTGGGTAGACTCGAACCACCAAGCTTTCAGTTAGCAGTGACTATGTTAACTGTTCGCACCATCCAGGGACTCTTCATATCCTCCTATACCTCTGGGTAGACTCGAACCACCAAGGTTTCATTTAGCAGTGACTATGTTAACTGTTCGCACCATCCAGGGACTCCTCATATCCTCCTATACCTCTACCATCATTCTGAATTTTTGTTTTTTTAATTCTCTTGCTATAATTATAATATAGAATTCATAGGGTATTAGAAAATATTTTTAGATGCTGTAGAACTTAATAAAGGGGTCTTAAGTTGTAGATAATCTTTTTGAAAATTGTTTTTTCGGTTGACATTACTAACGCTCCAGGTTGAATGAAATGACAGCCCATTCTATTTTATTATTGAATGGCATTCTATTTTAAGACTATACTACACATTTATCCATTTTTTGTTGTTGGTGTTGTTGCTGATAGATGCTTGTTTTATTTCTAGTTGTCTACTATTATATACAATGCACTTATAAACATTGTTGCATTTGTCTCCTGTTTCCCATAAACAAGAGTTTGTATTTTGTATATATCTACGAATGGAATTGGTGGTGAAATTACTTAAGTGTGTAAACCATTTGTGTTTTACATAAAGTTTGAAATTCTAATTTATACTTACTATCAAAAATGAAAATAATAAATCCATATTTTAATAAATGTACATTCAAATTTAATGAATTTTAACATATTTAAATATTTTTCACACAGACTGCATGAAAGTTCACATCTGCAGACCACATCAGTCAGTGAAGTATATGGTTGTATGTCCAGTTGCTAGCTTCAAGTTTCAGGTAATCTCCACCCCAGCTTCTTGATCTTGGCCTTAGAGTTTTATACATCCTTGATCTTTTATTATTGTGATTAATTTTTGTAGTATTTTTGACCATTTTCATGCTTTTGAGTTCCAATAGAGCCTAAACCTGACTAAATACGATGCCTAAACTTCAACAGCTATAGCTAACAAACTTTTTTTAATAGCAATTTGAAGGATGATTTGTGTAAGTTATACAGAATAAAGAAATCCATATACAGTACATTCACAACTAATCAGATAGATTATCGCAAATTGAACGAACCTATATGAAAGTAGTAACATATTATTAGCACTTGAGAAGATTCCTCATGACTCCGCCTAGCTGCTACCCATACTTACTTGTAATGAAACCATTATATTTAAGTGCATTATCCATGAATTATACTCAACAATGAAAAAATAAATCATTTCAATTATTACATAAATTCAATATAATCCCCATTAGAATCCCATCAGTGTGTGCATGTGTGTGTGTTTAATTTACAAGTTGGCTATAGAATTTATATAAAATGATGCAAAAAACAGTAATAGCTCAAAGGGAATTTTAAAAATAATAAAATGAGATGCATCATTCTATGTGATATTAAAAATTTGTATTGATATAATTATAGACCAGTGGAAGAGAATACATAATTCAGATGCACACATATGTGTACAATGATGAGTCACATATGTCAGGTGCTTGTATGGGGAGTGATAAAAGGATACACATTTCAGTGAAAGTTGTTGGATCAATTGTATATCCGTGTATATTTTTAAAAAATGAGATGTGGATAATGTCAGTGAAAATGACCAAGTTGATAGCCTCAGATAGCTTCTGTGGAGGGCCTGTTCCTGCACAGAAACAGCAACAAAGCAAAAAGTGTTAGAATCAACTTTTTTTGAAATTTAGAAAGTTTTAAAATATTTACAGCAACCAAGCAAATACTGAAATAAGAGAAAACCAGAAAACCGAACCCACTCCCATCAAGTCGATTGCGACTCATAGCGACCCCATAGGACAGAGTAGAGCTGCACTATAGAGTTTCCGAGGAGCGTCTGGTGGATTCGAACTGCTGACCTCTTGGTTAGCAGCCATAGCACTTAACCACTATGCCACCAGTGTTTCTGAAATAAGAGAAAGGCCACTTAAAAACATCAGGAGAGGGGATGTTACAGAAAACAGTGTGTTAAGAAGGTATAGGATTCATTCCCTCCACTGAAGCAATGAAAAAAACCAAAAACCAAACCCAATGCCATCGAGTCGACTCCCACTCATAGCGACCCTATAGAACAGAGTAGAACTGCCCCATAGAGTTTCCAAGGAGCGCCTGGAGGCTTCGAACTGCCGACCCTTTGGTTAGCAGCCATAGCACTTAACCACTAGGCCACCAGGGTTTCCCTGAAGCAATGAATAAGTGGGAAAAAAACCTGACAGAATAAACATTAAGTGCTTCATGAGAAAAGATGCTGTTGAATTTTGATGAAAAATTGTGGCATTTTTGTTTATTCACCTACTATCCCCCATTCTCCACTTGGCAGCTGCCATGAAGACAGCAGCCCACATTCCTGGTGTGGCTTGCTGGTGCCAGGGTGTGGACAAGACAGATCTTTTTTCTAAAAATGTTGTTGTTGTTTATTTTGACCAATCTGGTAGTTCCAGAGATACTTGCTCTGAGATAGGCCTTGGCTTTACTCCTCTCAGACATGAGTGGCTACCAGGTGGTGTCTGTCTGTGAAAAGCCTTAAAGACATATAATGCCATAACCAGCTTAGGTAAGGAATGGAGAACAGGGAAAGAAGCAGACAAACCTGATAGCCTGGAAAAGAAGAGGCTGATGAGGCAGATGCATGGGAGAATAAACTGTTTGTAGAGATACTGAATGTACTGAAGGATCAGAGATCCAATGTACATACCCAGGTTGAATGCATGCTCAGACAAGACCTGAGAGGACCCTAGGTTTGAGCCTCTGGCAGATCTTTGGGCTCTGCACAAACGGAGGTGTAGACTAAGGCCCAGTTGTAGGTGGCCTGGCTAAGCATTGAAAGAGTACCTAATTCAGAGTCAATCTTCAATGACCAGGAAAGGGTTTTTAGTTTTCTTTTTCTTCTCTTTTTGACCCCAAAAAAGGTCTCTATCAGGTCGCTGGTTGACCACTAAAATAACTGAAGATAGACTTCAGTGACCACACATGGCAAAGAAAACAGTCTATGAAAAATAATAAATACATACAAACAAATAAATAGTTTGGAAATGTCACTAAACAGATGACCGCAGCCCTCAACAATAACAGCAAGCACTAGGTAGGCTGGAGAATCTGCTTTTCAGAGTTAACACATAAAATTCACAAAGCCCAGTGTTTGGTAAAAATACTAGGCATGCCAAGAAACAGGAAGTACAACCAATTCACAGGAAAAAAAAAAAAAATCGGTGAAAGCAGTCCCTGAAGAACCAATGACATAGAATTGCTAGGCAAATCGTTTAAATCTACTGTGTTAAACGTGGTCAAAGACCTAAAGGAAAACAGGAGAATGTCTCAACGAATAGAGAATATCAATAATGACAAAGAAATTATAAAGAAGGCATCAAATAGAAATTAACATCAATCTTTCTCAAACTTTTCCAAAAACTAAAAGGAAGGAATAATTTGTAACTCAATCCATGATGCTATCAGCATCCTGATATTTAGCCAGACAAAGCCATCAGAAAAAAATACTGCATAGAAATATCTATGGAAATCCTCAACAAAATAGTAAAACTCCAATCCAGCAGCATATTAAAAGGACCATATGCCATAACCCTGTGTGCTTTGTCCCACAAGTGCAGCATATATAAAAGTCAATCAGTGTAATGCAACACATTAATAGAACGTAGGGAGAGGGGGATGATCTATCAACTGATGCAGAAAAAAGCGTTTAACAAAAAAACACTCAAAAATCAGGAATAAAAGCAAACTTCCTATTGTGTGAGAGTCAAAAATGGCCTCTGTGTATTAGCCCCAAGTTATTTACTTCTTCAAGTAAGCCGAGGCGTATTATATGGAAAAAAAAAAGAAACTGGCATGAAACTCAAACTTGTACATGTCCAACTGATTTAAAAATAGCCCAGATAAGCAGATTTTTAGCCACTTAGGACCTGCCTGTTTTACATACCCTGCAAAACTGGACTCAACTTCTGCTAGTCCTAAAAAAAAAAAAAAAAAAAAAAAGATAAATTCCTGTAGTTATAAAGACCCTAAGATGCTGCTGCTTTTAGAGCTCTCTGACCCAGAGACTTATCGCCTGGCTGCAGGAGGATATCGCTTCTCACCCCTGGGAGCTTTCTTGCTCTCTTCTCCTTCTGATGCTACCTGTGACTCTAGCCTCTGGAAGACCTTCTGCTACAGGGACCACCCCCTTGCATGTGACTTTCAATGTGTTGGCCCCATTAAATAGCTTGTTGTGCAATACTGTCATATAGTTCTGAATTTCCTTCACCTCAGTACACTTCCTTAGAATGATAAAGGACAGTTGTGAAAAACCAACAATTAACATTATACTCAATGGTGAAAGACTGAAAGATTTTGCCATAAAATCAGGAACACGGCAAGGATATCTCTTTTCCCTACTTCTATTCAACACTGTGGTCTTTTTGTTCGCCTCTGTGAATGTGAAAACTGGACAATGAAAAAAGAAGGCAGGAGAAGTACTGATGCGTGGAAGTGTGGTGTTGGTGAAGAATATTGAATGTACCATGGATTAACAAAAGAACAAAAAAATCAGTCTTACAATAAAACAGTGAAATGTTCCTTAGGAATGAGGATGGCAAGACTTCATCTTACTTACTTTGGACACATTATCTGGAAAGACCGATCACTAGGAAAAGAAGTCCTGTTAGGTGAAGTAGAAGATCACAAAAATAAAGGAAACCCTCAAAAAGATGGATTGACCCAATAACAACAACAATGGACTCAAACATGCCAACAATCATTAGGATGGCACGGGACCAGGGAAAATTTCTTTCTCTTATATATTAGGTTACTTTGAGTAGAAGCCAACTAAATAGCAACTGCTCTCAACAACAACATTCAGCACAAGACATCAACAACAACATAGCTACAGCTATATCTTCATATAAAACAAAAACACCACCAGTTGCAGTAGAATCAAACGCAACTCACAGTGACCCGTTGGGTGTCGGAGTAGAAGTGGGCTCCGTCAGTAGGCTGCACTGTGTGTCTGTACCATAATTTGTTTCCCATTCGTCTGTTGGTGAGCATTTAGGTTGTTTACATCTTTGTGCTGTTGTGAATGGTGCTCCCATGAACATGGTATGCATGTGTCTATTCCTGCGACTGCTCTTACTTCTCTTGGGTATATTCCTATGAGTGGTATTGCTGGATCTTATGGTATTTCTACTTCTAGCTTTTTAAGGAAGCACCAGATTGTTTTCCAAAGTGATTGTATCATTTTACATTCTCACCAGCAGTGCATGAGAGTCCAATCTCTCCACAACCTCTCCAACATTTTTATTTTGTGGTTTATGGATTGACCAAACCCATCGCCATTGAGTCATTTCTGACTCATAGAGACCCTATAGGACAGAGTAGAACTGCCTTGTGGAGTTTCCAAGGAGCGCCTGGTGGATTCCAACTGCCGACCTTTTGGTTAACAGCATTTAACCACTACACCACCAGGGTGTCCTTTTTTTGGATTAGCGCCAGTGTTATTGGGGTGATAAGACATCTCTTTGTTGTTTTAATTTGCATTTCTCTGGTGGCTAATGATCATGAGCATTTCCTCATGTGTACATTAGCCACCTGAATATCTTTTTTGGTGCAGTGTCTGTTCATATACTTTGCCCATTTTTAATTTTTTTTATTTGCCTTTTTGTAGTTGAGGTGTTGCTGTATTTTGTAGATTTTAATGATTAGACCCTTACCAGATATGTCATAGCTAAAAATTTCTTCCCAATCCATAGGTTCTGTTTTTACTCTTTTGATGAGCATAACTGATTTTTAGCAGACCCCAGTTATCTAGTTTCTCTTCTGATGTTTCTGCATTGTTGGTTATGGTTTGTATTCTGTTTATGTCGTGTATCAGGCCTCCTAGCATTGTCCCTATTTTTTCTTCCGTGATCTTTATCATTTTAGGTTTTATATTTAGGTCTTTGATCATTTTGAGTTAGTTTCTGTGCATGATGTGAGGTATGGGTCCTGTTTCATTTTTTTGCAGACAGATATCCAGTTACGCCAGCACCACTTGTTAAAAAGACTGTCTTTCCCCCATTTAATGGACTTTGGGCCTTTGTCAACTATCAGCTGCTCATAGGTGCATGGATTTACGTCTGGGTTCTCAATTTTGTTATATTGGTCTATGTGTCTGTTGTACCAGTACCAGGCTGTTTTGACTATCATGGTGGTATAACAGGTTCTAACATCAGGTAGTGTGAGGCCTCCCACTTTGTTCTTCTTCAGTAATTCTTTACTTATTTGGGGCTTCTTCCTTTTCCATATGAAGTTTGTGGTTTGTTTCTCCAACATGCTAAAAGTTGTCATTGGAATTTGGATTGAGATTGCATTGTATCTGTAGCTCACTTTGGGAAGAACTGACATTTTCATAATGTTGAGTCTTCCTGTCTATCAGCATGGTATGTTTTTCCACTTATTTAGGTCTCTTTTGATTTCTTGTAATAGTGTCTTGTAGTTTTCTTTGTGTAGGTTTTTTACACCTCTGTTTAAATTTATTCCTAAATACTTTATCTTCTTGGGGGCTATTATAATGGTATTGATTTGGTGATTTCCTCTTGGAAGTTCTCTCTTTTGGTGCAGAGGAATCTGACTGACTTATGTATGTTTATCTTATATCCTGATATTTTGCAAAATCTTCTATTTTAGTTGTAGTAGTTTTCTTGTGGATTTTGGGGGGTTTTCCATGTATAAAACCATATCATCTGCAAATAGGGATACTTTTACTTCTTCCTTACCAATTTGGATGCACTTTATTTCTTTTTCTTGCCTTATTGATCTGGCTAGGGCCTCCAGTACAATGTTGAATATGAGTGGTGACAAAGGGCATCCATGTCTGGTTCCCCTTCTCAAGGGGAATGCTTTAAGACTCTTCATTTAGGATGATGTTGGTTGTTGGCTTTGTATAAATGGCCTTTATTATGTCCAGGAATTTTCCTTCTATTCCTATTTCGCTGAGAGTTTTTATCAAGAATGGGTTTTGGACTTTTAAAAATACCTTTTCTGCATCAGTTGATAAGATCATGTGGTTCTTGTCTTTTGTTTTATTTATGTGATGGATTACATTATTGTTTTTCTAATGTTGAACCATCCCTGCATACCTGGTATGAATCCCACGTGGTCATGGTGAATTATTTTTTGATATGTTGTTGAATTCTATTGGCTAGAATTTTGTTGAGGATTTTTGGGTCTATATTCATGAGGGATATTGGTCTGTAATTTTCTTTTTTTTGTGGATCTTTACCTGACTTTTCTATCATGGTTATGCTGGCTTCATAGAATGAGTTTGCGAGTGTTTCATCCTTTTCTATGCCTGAAATGCCTTTGGTAGTAATGGTGTTAACTCTTCCCTGAAAGTTTGGTAGAATTCTCCAGTGAAGCCGTCTGGGCCAGGGCTTTTTTGTTGGTGGTGGTTTTTATTTTTTTAATTATCTCTTCAATCTCTTCTTTTGTTGTGGGTTTATTTAGTTTTTCTACCTCAATTTGTGTTAGTTTAGGTAAGTAGTGTGTTCCTAGAAATTTGTCCATTTCTTCTAGATTTTCAAATTTGTTAGAGTACAATTTTTCATAGTATTCTGTTATGATCCTTTTTATTTCCATTGGGTCTGTTGTGATATCACCCATTCTATTTCTTATTTAGGTTATTTGCTTCCTCTCCTGTTTTTTCTTTTGTCAATTTGACCAATGGTTTATTGATTCTGTTGATCTTTTCAAAAAACCGTCTTTTAGTATTGTCTACTCTTTCAATTGTTTTCCTATTCTCTATCTCATTCATTTCTGCTCTAACCTTTATTATTTCCTTTCTTCTGGTGCCTGAGGGCTACTTTTGTTTCTCTCTATTTGTTCAAGTTGTAGGGTTAATGTTTTGATTTTGGCACTTTCTTCTTTTTGAATGTGTGCATTTATTGTTGTAAATTGACCTCTAAGCATTGCTTTTGCTGTTTTCCAAAGGTTCTGGTAAGACATGTTTTCATTCTTCATTTAATTCTATGAATTTATTTTGTCCATCCTTGATTTCTTCTATAATCCAGTAGTTTTTAAGCAAGGTGTTGTTCTGTTTCCACGTATTTGATTTTTTTTCCTTGCTGTTTCTGTTATTGATTTCTAATTTTATGTCATTATAATCAGAGGATACTCTTTCTTAAGGTCAGCTGATTAACAATTTTAATTCCATGTACAATCTTAATTCTCCTTTGCCATGTAACTTAACATATTCACAGATTCCAGGGATTGAGACAAGGACACCTTTGGAGAATCTTTTTCCTATCTTCCGTATTGATATTTTGTAAAACCATGTCTGTTCAACAGGCAGACATCAAGGCCAGCTCCTGGCAATACAAAAACCTAATTGATAGTGCCAGGTCAGCTCCCAGATGTCAAAAAACATTCTACTTCTTCTTCTAGGATATTTGTACTCAGTTCTCTTCCCTTTGAGTTAATTCATCTCACTGTACTACTATGACTTTTTGTTTAACTGTATCTGTTTACAAACTTCAATAAAATTAAAAATATCTCTACTGCAGTAAAAAATGTATTAAAATAATTCATTAAACAAGTACAAATTTGCAATGACTATAGTGGCTATTGTGCCAGTCTGCCTCAACAAAGGTCTCCCTTATCCTCTCTGGCCCGGTATTTCCCCAAGCATGAGGTCCTGCATTAGATTGATCCCTCCTAATGGTTTGTCCAAAGGAAGTGAGTCAGACAATGTTCTGTTGTGATCCGTAAGTTTTACATTGGCTAATTATTGGAAATAGACCACCAGACCATTTTCCTAGTCTAATCTTTTTAAGGTTTTAACCTTGGGCAGTAACTTAACTTTACTAAGATCCAGTTTCATCAAAAGTCAGTGGGAGCTAAAAATAACATTATCTTCATGAATCTGCTTCGATGAAATCATGCAAATAGACTGTTAGGAACGATATAGCTCACTCAGTAATTTCTCAATAAATATATTTTTTATAGTTTTTATTGTGCTTTAAGTGAAAGTTTACAAATCAAATCAGTCTCTCACACAAAAACTTATATACACCTTGCTACATACTCCCAATTGCTATCCCCCTAATGAGACAGCCCGCTCTCTCCCTACACTCTCTCTTTTCGTGTCCATTTCACCAGCTTCTAATCCCCTCCACCCTCTCATTTCCCATCCAGGCAGGAGATGCCAACATAGTCTTAAGTGTCCACCTGATCCAAGAAGCTCACTCCTCACCAGCATCCCTCTCCAACCTATTTTCCAGTCCAATCCATGTCTGAAGAGTTGGTTTCAGGAAAGGATCCTGTCCTGGGCCAACAGAAGGTCTGGGGGCCATGACCACCAGGGTCCTTCTAATCTCAGACCATGAAGTCTGGTCTTTCTATGAGAATTTGGGGTCTGCATCCCACTGCTCTCCTGCTCCCTCAGGGGTTCTCTGTTGTATTCCCCGTCAGGGCAGTCATCGGTGGTAGCCAAGCACCATCTAGTTCTTCTGGTCTCAGGATGATGTAGTCACTGGTTCATGTGGCCCTTTCTGTCCCTTGGGCTCGTAATCACCTTGTGTCCTTGGTGTTCTTCATTCTCCTTTGATCCAGGTGGGTTGAGACCAATCGATGCATCTTAGATGGCTGCTTGCTAGCGTTTAAGACCCCAGATGCCACTCTTCGAAGTGGGATACAGAATGTTTTCTTAATAGATTTTATTGTACCAATTGACTTAGATGTCGCCTGAAACCATGGTCCCCAGACCCCTGCCCCTGCTACGCTGGCCTTTGAAGTATTCAGTTTATTCAGGAAACTTCTTTGCTTTTGGTTTAGTCCAATTGTGCTGACCTCCCCTGTATTGTGTGCTGTCTTTCCCTTCACCTAAAATAGTTCCTATTACTATCTAAACCCCTTTCCCGCCCTCCCTCGCTCCCCCCTCTGGTAATGACAAAAGAATGTTTTCTTCTCAGTTTAAACTATTTCTCAAGTTCTTAGGGCGCCTTGGTTGCTTCCATCTTTTTGCTATTGTAAACAGTGCTGCATAAACATGGGTGTGCATATACCTGTTTGTGTAAAGGCTCTTATTCTTCTAGGATATATTCCAAGGAATGGGATTGCTGGGTCCTATGGTAGTTCTATTTCTAGATTTTTAAGGAAGACCCAAATTGATTTCCAAAGTGCTTGTACCATTTTGCATTCCCACCAGCAGTGTATAAGTGTTCCAATCTCTCCACAGCCTCTCCAGCATTTACTATTTTGTGTTTTTTGGATTAACGCCAGCCTTGTTGGAATGAGATGAAGTCTCATTGTAGTTTCGGTCTGCATTTCTTTAATGGCTGGTAATCGTGAACATTTCCTCATGTATCTGTTAGCTACCTGAATGTCTTCTTTAGTGATGTGTCTATTCATATCTTTTGCCCATTTTTAAATTGGGTTATTTGTCTTTTTGTAGTTGAGTTTTTGCAGTATCATGTAGATTTTAGAGATCAGGCGCTGATTGGAAATGTCATAGTTGAAAACTTTTTCCCATTCTGTAAGTAGTCTTTTTACTCTTTTGGTGAAGTCTTTGGATGAGCATAGGTTTTGATTTTTAGGAGCTCCCAGTTATCTAGTTTTTGTTTTGTATTTTTAATAATGTTTTCTATACTATTTATGCCATGTATTAGGGCTCCGAACAGTGTCCCTATTTTTTCTTCCATGATCTTTACCTTTTTTTTAGATTTTATATTTAGGTGTTTGATACATTTTGAGCTCATTTTTTTGCATGGAGTGAGGTATGGGTCTTGTTTCACTTTTTTGCAGATGGATATCCAGTTATGCCAGCACTATTTGTTAAAAAAAACTGTCTTCTCCCCCCATTTAACTGTTTTGGGGCCTTTGTCAAAAATCAACTGCTCATATGTGGATGGATTTATATCTGGATTCTCAATTCTGTTCCATTGGTCCATGTATCTGTTGTTGTCCCAGTACCAGGCTGTTTTGACTACTGTGGTGGTATAGTAGGTTCTAAAATCAGGTAAAGTAAGGCCTCCCACTTTGTTTTTATTTTTCAGTAATACCTTATTTATCTGGGGCTTCTTTCCCTTCCATATGAAGTTGGTGATTTGTTTCTCCATCTCATCAAGAATGCCGTTGGGATTTGGACCGGAATTGCATTAAATGTATAGATCCCTTTTGGCAGAATAGACATTTTTATAATGTTAAGTCTTCCTATCGATGAGCAAGGTATGTTTTTCCACTTATGTAAGTCTCTTTTGGTTTCTTGCAGAAGTGTTTTGCAGTTTTTTTGTATAAGTCTTTTACATCTTTGGTAAGATTTATTCCTAATTATTTTATCTTCTTGGGGGCTACTGTAAATGGCATTGATTTGGTGATTTCCTCTTCAATGTTCTTTTTGTTCGTGTAGAGGAATCCAACTGATTTTTGTATGCTTATCTCGTATCCTGATACTCTGCTGAACTCTTCTATTAGTTTCAGTAGTTTTCTGAAGGATTCCTTAGGGTTTTCTGTGTATAAGATCATGTCACCTGCAAATGGAGATACTTTTACTTCTTCCTTGCCAATCTAGATGCCCTTTATTTCTTTATCTAGCCTAATTTCTCTGGCTAGGACCTCCAACACAATGTTGAGTAAGAGCGGTGATAAAGGGCATCCTTGTCTGGTTCCCAGTCTCAGTGGGAATGCTTTCAGGCTCTCTCCATTTAGGGTGATGTTTGCTGTTGGTTTTATATAAATGCCCTTTATTATGTTGAGAAATTTTCCTTCTATTCCTGTTTTGCTCAAGTTTTTATCATGAATAGGTGTTGGACTTTGTCAAATGCCTTTTCTGCATCAATTGATAAAATCCTGTGATTCTTGTCTTTTGTTTTATTTATGTCATGGATTACATTAATTGTTTTTCTAATGTTGAACTATCCCTGCATACCTGGTATGAATCCCACTTGGTCATGGTGAATTATTTTTTTGATATGTTGTTGAATTCTATTGGCGAGAATTTTGTTGAGGATTTTTGTATCTAAGTTCCTGAGGGATATAGGTCTATAATTTTCTTTTCTTGTGGTGTCTTTACGTGGTTTTGGTATGAGGGATATGGTGGCTTCAGAGAATGAGTTTGGTAGTATTCTGTCCTTTCTATGCTCTGAAGTACCTTTAGTAGTAGTGGTGTTAACTCTTCTCTGAAAGTTTGGTAGAACTCTGCAGTGAAGCTGTCCAGGGCTTTTTTGGGGTGGGGGGGGTTTGATTGCCTTTTCCATCTCTTCTTTTGTTATGGGTCTATTTAGCTGTTCTACCTCTTTTTGTGTTAGTTTAGGTAGGCAGTGTGTTTCTAGGAATTCACCCATTTCTTCTAGGTTTTCACATTTGTCAGAGTACAATTTTTCACAGAAATCTGATATGATTCTTTTAATTTTAGTTGGGTATGTTGTAATATCGCCCATCTCATTTCTTATTCAGGTTATTTGGTTCCTCTCCTGTTTTTCTTTTGTCAGTTTGGCTAGTGGTTTATCAATTTTGTTAGTTTTTTCAAAAAAACCAGCTTTTGGTCTTGTTAATTCTTTTCATTGTTTTCTATTTCTTTTAGTTCAGCTCTAATTTTTAGTATTTGTTTTTTTTTTTTTCTGGTGCCTGTGAGTTTCTTTTGTTGCTCTCTTTCTATTTGTTCAAGTTGTGGGGATAATTCTTTGATTTTGGCCCCTTCTTCGTTTTGGATGTGTGCATTTATTGATATAAATTGACTTCTGAGCATTTCTTTCACTGTATCCCAGCGTTTTTACAGGAAGTGTTTTCATTCTCGTTGGAATTTCTTTGTTCCATCCTTAATGCCTTCTATAATCCAGTCTTTTGTTTTGTTCAGTTTCCAAGTGTCTGATTTCTTTTCCCTGCTTTTCCTGTTATTGATTTCCACCTTCATGCCCTTATGGTCAGAGAAGATGCTTTGTAATATTTGAATGTTTTGGATTCTGCTAAGGCTTACTTTATGCCGTAATATGTGGTCTTCTAGAGAATGTCCATGTGCACTAGAAAAGAAAGTATACTTGGCTGCTGTCGGGCGGAGTGTTCTGTATATGTCTATGAGGTCAAGTTGGTTGTTTGTGGCATTTAGGTCTTCCGTATCTTTATTGAGCTTCTTTCTGGATGTCCTGTCCTTCACCAAAAGTGGTGTGTTGAAGTCTCCTACTATTATTGTTTTGTCAGAAATTAATAACTCAATAAATATTAACTGTCCTGATTTTTGTTATTGATTTTAATATTATTATTTTCTCTTTTAATTAATTTATTCAGGGTTACCAGAATTTGACTTATATTTCTACTTTCACTTTCTTTTTTCTCATATTATTGACTATATCCATAGGTATATGCCTGTTTGAAAATAAAATTCAAATATCCCTTCATAGATTGGTTTGACAATCCTAGTATAATTATATAATTGTGTGGTTTGTCTATCTAACCACATTGCACATGCAAACAGGATGTGCCTCAAACTACCAGACAACTAGGAATGAGGCATGTACAACCACTGGCATCAACCATTCCATGAGTGCTACAGCCATCTATGATCAAGACATTTACACAATATTGGCAAAGTGAAAGCCACTATTATTATTTCTAGAAAGCAAACAGTAAACAGTAAAACAAATTCTCAAAGCAGATCTGCTTATTCTTCTCCAAACTACTCATATTCTTTCTAATATCACTGTACTGGCACATTGTGTTTCTGGTCAAATGTTGTCTTCATGTCACCACTGCCTCTGGCTGCCACCATGTTACCTGGGACACCTGCATGGCTTCCGAGGCTTCTGCTCTGCCCCTGGGCCTCACTGGGCCTTGCTTCACTAATGGAAAGACCCCTGCACAGGATCTCCTGAGCCTCTGCCACTGGGCCCTTTTTGACCTATGCTGCTGCCTCCTACCATGCTACCCAGGCCAGAGTGGTTCTCTGTCTTGCTGCCGTGATACCAAGGCCTACCCTGCATGAGGGAATGTATTGTTCCCACCACGATGCCCAAAGGGGGAAGGAAGCAAATTACACCAGCCACACTCAGGTCTCTGTCCCGCAGGTACAACTGTTGCAGTACTTTAGTAGGAGGCACAAGCCTGCGCAAAGACACTCAGTTCTCTCTCTATGGACCAGCAAGCCCACCATCCCTGTCTTCACTGTTACAACTCTCTCTTCTTAATATAGGGAGTTCTCAATGCAGGGACCCTGGGTCCAAAGGATGCACTCCACTCTATGCTCTTTTTGATGGTAGTGAGGGGCCCCAGAACCTCTGTGGATTTGGCCCTTATATAAGCCTAACAGAATAGGAACAACAACCAATCTCCTAGTTGGACCACAAAGGGCACAATCCCATTAAGTGAATTTTCAATCCACTAGTTTTGTAGTAAATCTACTAATACCTTGCAAAATTTTGGCCCAGACAATCATTTTGTGAAATTACAAGACCAGGGCTAGAAAAGCCATATAAAAGTGATTCATTGCACGGCAATAATTCAGCCCATTTTCTTAACCCTTAACCAGTTCATAAGCAGAGCTGTAACAAATCAATCAGTTAATGCTTATTATATTTTGATTATGTAGCACAGCATCGTATAACCTCCCATATTGGAGCTCCTGAGTGGTGCAAACACTTATACTGTATAATCTCCTGGAGCAGAGCCCCTGGGTGGTACAGTTAACATGTTCAGATGCTAACTGAAAAGACGGAGGTTCAAGTCCACCCAAAGGCACCTTGGAAGAAAGACCTGGTGATCTACTTCTGAAAAATCAACCATTAAAAACTCTACAGAGCACAGTTCCACTCTGACACACACAGGGTTGCCATGAGTCAGATGTAACTCAATGGCAACTGATTTTTACTGTTTTCTGTTGCAAGATAAAGACATTAAAAAAAAAACTCTCATTACTGTATGTCAGTTCATAAGTCAACATATTCAGCTAAAGCAGAGAAGAAAGGAGATAATGAAATTATATTTATTTGATAGATCTGGTACTTTATATTTATTCCATACCTGAAACCAAAACCAAACCCATTGTCATCAAGTCTATTCCAACTCATAGAGACCCAATAGGACAGAGTAGAACTGCCCCATGGAGTTTCCAAGGAGCTTCTGGTGAATTTGAACTGTTGGCGTTTTGGTCAGCTGCTGAGCTCTTAACAACTGCACTACCAGGGCTCCTTATTCTATACAGTAGCCCCTAAAAATAATCCTATGGAAGAGGCATTATTATGCCCCTTTTACAGATGATTAAACTGACGCTCAGAGAGGTTATATAACAGGCCCAAAATATATAACTAGAAAGTTTCAAGACTGGAAAAGTTCAATTCGGTCATGGCCTTTTGTTGGGTAAGACATGTCTAGAAGTCCACTCTATTCCCCACATCATTACCAGCTCTTTCTTGACACATTAGTTATTGTGAAAGTTTAGGTTAACAGGATTGTGGACTAAGTATATTTTCTAGGTATGAGTTAAGTGCTTTATGCATCGTATCTCGTTTAATACTAATAATATTATAAGGCAAGCATCATATTCAAAATAATCACATCCTGACTTTAGCATGTTGATAAAACAGGTCATTATCTTCAGAGATCAAATATCCTGAAATTTTAAAATAATCCTGTATGGAGGTGATAAATGAGGAGAGCATGTGCTCATCTGTATTCTTCCTAATGCTTTCCCACGAGCATTTCTGCAGCCTGAAGCTCAGGAATCCCTAAGGCTTTAGCCAGGTGCCTTGTATTTTATACCGGCAACAGAGGCATTGGTGGGGATCCGAACGGTGATCTGGGAACCAGAGGCTTAGAGTATTCCACACCTCCTGCACGGTGGCTCCTCTGATGCAGGTTAGTGCTACGACTCCTAGACTGAGTGCTTACAACCGGGGATGGTATGCGCTAATGCTTTCACTGTGGCCCACTTAATTTCTGTAATTTAAAAAACTATATCACAATCATACTATTTGGAAAGCACAGAAATTAAAGCACCTGGATTGCACTTGATAACATCATAACTATTCCTTTTATATTCTTCCATATACATTTTTTACAATTTGAAAAATATTGTTTATACAATTAGCATGATATCTAAGCTTGTTCCAGCTGTTATATTTATTGTGTTCCATGGGAAATTTATTAGTTCTACAATAGTTCAGGATGCACATTGTGGAAAACCTTGCAAAATAAGCCCTTTGTGTTTACAGGGTCTCCTCCCAGCCCTTCTTTTTTAGTCATATTTTAGAATGATATCCACAAGGTATGGCAATGCTTCAAGGGACAAGACTAGCTCTCTGGCTCTCACTCCATATTGCCAAATTGACTAATAAAGGATTTTTCACTTTTACCCTGAGATTAATCTTCATTGCATCCCTACTGGTAATGAATATCATAAAGAGACATTGAGTGTATAATGTTTGAATGCATAGAAATTATAAAAATTTCGTTTAAACTATGTATTAATTTCCAGTGAGAAAAAACATCCTTTCATGATTATATTGCACTAATGTATCTTTATCAAATTGTAATTATGAAAATAATATTACAGGTATTTCCCAGTGTAAGACAGGGTTCCATTCTGAAGACTCTGTCATAAGTCAGCTCTGATATAAGTAGAATATCTAATTTTTTAAAAAATATTCATTATTTTTGTCTCCTATTAACAATATCTTTATAAATCCAATCTTTATTTGTCTTTGGGATTGGCAAGAGAATGATAACATCAACAAATTACGTGCTACAACGTTATATGTAGTACATATTACTAATAATAAGATGTACAAAGATAAAAAAAAGGATAGTCATAGGGCAGTTCGTTGTAACTCAAATATGTCTTAAGTCGGGGACGATCTGTACTAAGCTTTTCGGAAAGTTGAGTCTTAGTTAATACTCTGACTCTGAGGTAAATGGATGCATGTATCTGATTCTATTAAATTCTCTATTCATGAATTTCTCTTTGGGAAAAAGTTTGTGTAGAGATAAAATTTATGTTTGATAACATACTAAATATAAATAATTTAATTAAACATTCTACATGCACTTTTTTCATTTTTACAAAGTAAGACAGTTACCCATTTTAAATACACTAACCTGAGACACACAGTTTATAAGAGAGGTGCCTAACTTCACAGAACTCACAGTTGCTCCAGTGAGCTCCAGCAGATTTCCCAGACTGAGATGCACTAGGAAGAAAAGGCTAGCGATCTACTTCTGAAAAGTCAGCCAAAGTGAACCCGATGGATGGCAATAGTCCGATCAACACCTGATTATGGGAATGGCGCAGGACTGGGCAGCATTTTGCCCGGGGTAGCCGTGTGTTAGGTGACTTAATGGCATCTAACAACAACGATGTGTTTGAGGGTCCATTCTTCATTTATGCTGTTTGTTTTATTCAAAAAGTTTTTTTTCCTTTATTTATGTTGTCTGTTTTATTCAAAAAGTTTTGTCATTATTAAGATAATAATTGGAACAAAAAACTGGCTGGCAAGCCCAAAATAACTGTGGGGAGTTTACTTTCATGACCAGGATTTTGGACCCATGCTTCCTACTTTTGAGACCAGGGAAAAATAAATTAATCTAACCCTCCAGTCCTTCATCTGCAAATCTGAAACAGTGACAGTTTACCTCATTTAATTGTTGTGACATTCCATGAGGAAATGCACATCCAGGGTTAACATAGGACTTGGGACATTGTTTGCTACAGTTATAAAAATCCTTGTTATGTCTGAGTTACTCCATCTATATCATGCAGATGTGAAGTAAGAGTCATTTTGGCTTGGAATTGTTTTGGATTGAATTGAAGAAATGAACATACTAGTGCCAGGCCAGAATATTGGACAGGTGGGTATGTAACATAGAGTGTACCTTTGAGAAAGGGGAAGCTTTGCTAATTCTGGGAACTCCACATTGAGGTAGACAGAAAAATGTGACAATGGATCTAAAAGTACTCTGAGCTCTCTGCAATTACCCACTTTATACAACTAGAAAATAAATGGGAATACATTTTTATCCTCTTTTAAATTGTACAGAAATATTATAGACAACTAGAAGTTTATCTGATCTACATACCCTCTTGTACTTTGGTAGTGTGGAATTACACAGAATTGAATTCACTTGGGAACAACTGCCTTTTTGATGTGAAATACGGATAATATTTTCTCTTTTTACCTGCTATTTTAAAAAATTTTGATTGAATTTTGAGACATTATTGAATTTGTGGCAAGTTTCATGGTATCTATTACAATTCTTATAACACATTGAATATTAAAGGCATGAGAACACATTGTAAAATTAATAATCAAGTAACCTAATAGCCTTGGAATAATTAAATTTACCATGGTCATGAGTGTTTCCTCTATGTTCAAAATAAATTCATAGAAGGTAGACAGACAGAGGGCAGACAGAAAAATCTCAAGGAACACAGAAAACATGTCACTTATGCTGAAAAATGAAGACTGATATGTAATGATATTTTTGTTCTTTGGTATGAAATAAGTAACATTACATTACATGTGAGTTATGGGAAAATACTAATTTTACTTTCAAAATATTTTGGTAGGAAACATCTATGTATGGCCAATAACAATATAATAATGATAATAATCAATAACTTTTTAGAGCTATCTTCTTGTGCATGCATTCTCCAATGTACTTATATACATTTTATTTTGTAGTTATCAAATAATCCTATAGTAGATACTATTATGTCATCTCATTTTGCACATAATGAAACTGAGGCTTAAGCATATTGCTCAAATTTATCCAACTACTAAACAGTGGCATAGGTATTCAAACTCCAGAAACCTGGCCATTAAATATGTACTTCTATGTTCAGACAACCTTCAGATGAATACAGCTACCAGTTTAAATGTTTATTATTAGATTAGTCATGTAACTTTTCTGAACTTCGTAATTTATACTGATTAAATGTGAAATATACATATATTTCACATTATATGAACTGTTTGTCCAGTGAATAGAATGCCTGATATGATAATATTTTCAAATACAGTTAATTTAAAATAATTTCATCTTAAATTTAAATCTACAGAAGACTTTCAAAATCATATTCATTGAATCTTGGCATCTGAGAAACATTGGAAAGCTGCCCTTAAGCTCAGGGCCTTCGCAGGTGGTTATCAAATCGCCAAAGCAGAGAATGAGCCAGATGGAAACAATTGAAAACAGTGCTCCAGTACAGCTGTCTACCAAAGTCTGCGAATTTTCCCAGTCTGGAAACAAGGAGAGTGGCTCATAGGAAAGTAAGTGACCTTCCCCAAATATAACACATATTTGTGAACAAAATATGGACAGGTCTTTAGAGTTCTGACTCCTAGTCTTCATGTTATTTAAGCAACTCGTAACTTGTATGTCTATACCCAGTATGCCCTGACCCAGGGCAGGCTTAAGTGAATGAACTTTGCATGTCATGACCTCCAGTTCAGCGGCAGCCAGAGACACAGACCTGTCCATCCACCCAATGCAGTGAGAAACGCTAACAAAGAAAATAGATTAGAAAAGGAAAATGTTTCCTTAAAAATAGAAAGTCATATGAATTTAAAAAGTAATAGGAAAACACAGCTTACCTGAAACTAATAGGAAAGTGAATACATTATTTAAAAAAAAAAAATCTACAGACACAGACTACTTTACACCTATGTTTTAGTGGCCTTTAAGAACACTGATTATCCCTCTTTCGTTTAAAAAAAAAAATCAGAGACTACAAATTAAAAGATGAACTATAGCAATACATTTTGTGAGTTTAATATGTTTAATATTCATGCATGCAAAGACAGTACAATGTAATATTAAATCAACAATGATCATAGATTCAAACAACTTATATACCAATAACAAGTTGTTTGATCCAAATAACATTGAAATTGTTTAAAATGGTAACCTATTAATGAAATGCAGAACATTAATATTCAATTATTAATATCATATAAGTATCCCAAATATATGTAATATAAAATGCAAAACTTCAGTCCAAAATAACAAAAATGTCAAATATATAAAATCAACTGGAGAAGATATTCACAATGCATATAAATAACAAGTTATAAAGATATATAAATTAAATATATAATTAAATATATAAATTACAAAATACATGAGAAATTCTTTAAATTATTAAGAAAAAGCCAAACAATCTAGAAACCATGAATTAGAGATATTCACAGTTTGCAGAAGAAATCCAAGAGGTCGATGAATAGATTAAAAGAGTTTCTGCCATGTAACTTAAGTGACATGCAATTTAAATTTATTTTCACACTTACATGATTGCTGTTAATTATCGCATCTAACAGTAAAATATGTGGAGGAATTATCACACAAATTGACAGTTGACTGGAGTGTAAAAGGTGGAGATGCAATTATCTTAAACCCAAAATATTCTAGTGAAATATTTACTTGAGAAAATATTGCCACATGCACAAGGATATGGGTTATATTAACAAAAGATTGGAAAGAAGCTAAGTATTCTTAAATAAACATTATATATATATACATCTATATGATGTAATAAAATTTGGCAGTAGTTAAAAATATATTAAACTGAATATATATTTCACTCAAAATATATATATTTGAGGGAACAAAGCATAAAAGAATGATATGCTCACTATTATAGCATATTTATATCAATTTTGAAAAATGGAACATCTACATATTTTATTGATATGAAAGTCAATGTTGGTATATACTAAGAATCAAAAAATTTTAATATGTATTAAAGGTGTGAAGACCATAGACCATTCACAAAATTTGCAATGTTTTCCAAATAAATTACAGAAAAACTAAAAAAAGATTTACTACACCACAGATTATGAATGAAGTCCAAACATAATACTGTTGGTAATCCTGAATTCACAGCTCTCTTTGACAATTTGAATTTGTGAGCAAAAGACACCACTTACCTAAGTATAATAGGTGAATCCATTTACATGTGCATCCATTCCTACCACCAAAAATACTTAGACGTAAAAGAAACGGAAGTTATAGGTTCTAGTGAAAAGAGGAGCTATTCTGAAAGTGAATGAGTACCTGTATATTTTACCTGTGGGAGATGTTGGACCTCAGGTTCCTTATATGAGAATATCATTTGGATAAGTCATAATCAGTGGATTAGTTTTTGTCTTCTACTTTTAGAAGTATAAGATTATTGATGTCCAAATTTATGTGAAAATTGCATGCAATACAAATTATGTTCATTTATGAAATTATTAACTTTTTTGAATGGATAAAACCCAAACACCTGTGCTGTCAAGTCAATTCTGACCCTATAGGACAGAGTAGACCTGCCTCATTGAGTTTCCAAGGAGTGGTGGTGAGTTTGAACTGCCAACCTTTTGGTTAGCTGCCGAAAGCTTAACCACTGTGCCACCAGGGCTCCCTTAGAATGGATATATTATATATTAAATTAAAATCAGCAGCATTGTTTGAGAACATAATACATAAAAGTTTAAATGTTGAGGGGGTTCTAAACTTAATGAGATGTAGGCACCATGATCAGGAAAGCAAGTCATGATAATATAAATGATATGGCGATGGGTACAGTAGTATCTGTGGTGGCTGAAAGCCTAGTGTGTTTAGAGCACAGGCTGCGTGTAAGTGTGGAATAGAGAATTTTTGCTTTTGTTTTTTCCCCATCAAACTTAGTTTTATCAGTTGTAATTTATTTGTCTTGATATTGAAGAAAATCATGTGAGAATCCATTAAGCAAATATCTAAAACACATGCAAAAGTAATAACTATAGGCATATCACCTCAATACCTACTAAAGTGCATAAATCTGAATTTCCTTCAATATAGAAATACCCAAAGTGTAAAGAACTCGGATTGCATAAGTAATATTTCTTAACACCATGAGTAAATTACGTGTGGCATACTGACAAATTACTAAAAAACAATAGAGGTGTAAGTTGTACTACTGTACATGTATGTTATCTAATTTTGTGTGAATAAAAAATAATGTATAGTAACAGCAGAGATGGATAGTACTATGCTATGGCAAAAATCTTGTTTGTAAGTGAAAGATTAAAGTAGCAATTAGCCCTCCAAGTCTGAGATTTCCCAAGTCATTTGATCAAGTTTTCATAAAGATATGTACAAAAAATTTACAAGCTTCCTTTAAAAAAAAAAAAAATTTTTTTTTTTCCTTTTAAACAAATCTTATTTCTGCATCATTTTACATCTTTCAGGCACCAGTAGAGCCATGGTCAATGCAAACGGCACCACAGGAATAAACTTCATTCTTCTAGGGCCTTTAACCACACACAGATCCACCTATTCCTGTTTGCCATGGTGCTTATGATCTTCATCACCTCACTGATGGGCAACACCCTTATGATCATTCTCATTCATGTGGACCCTCAACTCCACATGCCCATGTACTTCCTGCTTAGCCAGCTTTCTTTCATGGACGTGATGCTGGTCTCCACCATCGTTCCCAAAATGGCAGCCAACTACCTGATGGACACTAGGTCTATCTCTCCCACTGGCTGTGGAGTCCAGATCTTCCTGCTTCTCACTCTGGGAGGGAGTGAATGCTTCCTCTTAACGGCCATGTCCTATGACCGCTATGTGGCCATATGTCACCCACTGTGCTATCCCATTCTCATGAGTCAGAAGCTCTGTTTACTCGTGACGTCAGGTTCCTGGCTCCTGGGAGGGATCGATGGGCTGATGCAGGCTGGTGCCACCTTGAGCTTCCCTTACTGTCACTCACGGGAAATCAATCACTTTTTCTGTGAAGCACCATCACTGGTACGCCTTGCCTGTGCTGACACCACGATTTTTGAGTTTTTCATGTATGTCTGCTGCATTCTGATGCTCTTGATCCCTTTGTCTCTCATTTTGGCCTCATACAGTCTTATCCTGGCTGCAGTGCTCTGCATGCGGTCAGCTGGAGCTGGGAAAAAAGCCTTTAAGACCTGCTCCTCTCACCTGGTGGTTGTGGGACTCTTCTATGGCACCATCATGTTCATCTACGTGAGGTCCAAATCTAACGATTCAGAGGACCATGATAAGGTGGTCTCAGTGTTTTATACCATCTTCACACCTGTCTTGAACCCCCTTATATACAGTGTGAGAAATAAAGAAGTCAAGGGTGCCTTGAGGAGGTGGCTGGAGAGACATTTTATGTGATATCAGTGCTGAGCATAATTTGCCAAAAGGGCAGCAACCAAACTGGATACAGGTTACATTTCTAAAATATTGTTTTGCTATTTTGTTCATCCCATTTAAATTCTTCTTTTTGTGTTATCAAGTTATTTTGCTCTTACTTTGCCAATCTGGCTCCATTGTTCCTATATGATTGTTTTTATATATGGTAAACTAATTAAAAATTATATTTGTCCTCCTGTTATAATTTGCAATGGTGTTTTTGCTCTGAAATTAGGGCTCTGGCAATAAGTATGAGTGACTGAGTTTCTAAATAGCATATGATAAGTGTATAATTTGTATTTTTTGATAAATAATGGAAATCATTAATTTTGATGGGGATAATACCTTTTGAAAACTAAATGTAGATCCTAAATCACATAATGAAGATAAAATAAATTCAAATGAAATAAGGACCCAATGTGACCATCAAACATAAAATACATAAGAAGACATCAAGAAATATTTGCAAAATGTTGCTGTGGGAAGATTTGTTAAAGAAACTTCCAGACAGAATATAAAAATGCTAATTGGCTTTTCATGACCTATGTTAAAACGTAAGAGTAGAGAGATGAGCTGAAGAAAAAAATATATTGTGTACAAAGGAGTCAGTACACAGTGGATTCAAAAATAAAACTTTCTTTCAGCGAAGAAGTCTCAAATTAAGAAAGGGCCTCAGGCCAAAGATCCAACACAAGTTGTGACTCTAAAATCATTTATTAAGGCTTCAGGACGATTTAAGACACTGTACCTTAAATAAACACCCAAAGAGACAAAAGACCTTCTATAAATCTTGAGAGTCTTGTAGATTCTCTTTAGTTAAAAATATATAGGACTACTAAAATGTTTCAGGGCACTGTAGTGCAGCAGAGTCACAGGAAGCCCAAGGTTGGTAGTTGTGGGTTTTGTCTAATGGAGTATATTCCAGTAAGATTCATGGAAAACTCACAATGTTTGCAAGCATGTTTTTCTGACAGAAATATCACTAGTTTGGTCTAAGGAGTAAGCTGATTGAGGTGACTACTCAGTTTTCTCATGGTAGAGCAAGGGTGACTCAGAAAGCAGAGGCAAAAATCATGTAGAATAATTCCCAGAGAATCACACTGAATCTTAGTTAAGGAGCTGGCAACAATTTCTACCAGAATTTTAGAATTGCAAGTGACTGTATGCTACCCCATTCCCTATTTTAAGAAATGTCTTAAGAGTAATTGTGTTGGTGCAATTATATAATCCCCATGCTGTGACAAAGAGAGAAACGAAGACTTCTAGTGCACATCCCCAGCTGAGAGCCCGGCCAAATTCAAAGCCATTTTTTTCAGTCCTTGGTGGCACATCATGCAAGTGTATCTTTCAGCTCCCAGTTGAGCCACTTCCACTGATGAAGCGTGGAGTAGAGATGAGCTGTCCCTGATGAAACCTGCTGAAATTGCAAATTCATTTGCAAAATAAATAATTGTTTTAAACTGCTGTGCTTTGTGGATACACACACACACACACACACATACACACACACTGGAATAGTGCTCAGGTGAATATATGTGTTACCTAAAACCCATAATTAAGATATGAACTACATTTGAATAAAAGGGGTTATAATTCTCTTTCCCTACTTCATATAATCTGGAACCATTGTTCTGAAAATAATATTTTTATCTGTTTAGAATTATTTTATATTACAGAGAAGTCTTACCACTTCGGCTTTGATTAAAGTTTTAAGATGTTCTAGAAGTGAAAAATCAAAAACAATGTGGTTGAGGAAAACCACTTAGATTTTTCTGTGAGAGGGCCAAGGGTTGCCGTCTGGGATCAGTCAACTAAGAACATGTACCTTGGGTAAGTTAGCTTCTCTGATATACAGCTATTCTGTCTATAAAAACAGCATTCCTAAAATTAAAAATATATGTATTATCAAGATTAATTTAAGTTAGTAATGTGAAAATAACATGACAGAGACTTCAGTGCCTGGAAACATGGCAGATGAGGTATCATAACCAACACACAGAGCTAGTTGAATAGATAGATAGACAGACTTGGAAACAGATTATAGGCATGTGGATCTAAGTTTTTCTTTCATGCATTAAAGAACTGCATATATATACCACAGACACACACATACACAAATAAAAACAGTAATTAGAAAAATAAGGCAGAAGGAATTAGCTTCTTTACCAGAATATTAGTCAAAGGAAATAAAAAAACAATGCTGTATCAACTTTCATGGCTCTGTGTTTCATGGACAACAGGAGATAAACTACAAGGCCCCTAAAGGTGAGGATTCAGAAGAACTCTGAATAAACCAGGGAATGTAAGGGACAACACAATTGTGTCTGAGTTAGCTAGAAATTAACCTCCCAGCTCCTCAAGTAGGTCCAGGAAATCTGCAGAAAATTCTTTCTCAGTGAATGGCACCAAGTAGAGTGGCTGAGAACTCGGTCAAGAACTTGTAGGTCACATAAAAAGCCCATAATTGTCTGCTGGAGAGAGAGGTCCCATGGAGCAGCATTGCGGCACTAGACATGGGAGTGAAGAAGTATTCTTGGACATCCAGCCCAATAGGTTTTCAGATGACTCCAGCCAGTATCTGATTGCAACTTCAAAATGGACATTCTAGCAGAGAACCAACCCACTCAACCCAGAATCCTGGGGAGATAATAACTTATTGTTTTAAACTGCCAAGTTTTGTGGTGTTTTGTTAGACAGCAATAGCTGTGAAGATATGAGTTAAAATATATAATACCTTTTATTGTTTGAGTAGATGAAGTTGTAATAAAATTAGTTTTTGATTAATTAAGTGTATGGTACATTGTCCTAGATTATCACTAAACATAAAGAAGTAAAGTGCATATTGTCTTAAATGACACAAAGAAATCGTGAAATGCAAAAAAATAATCAATCCAAAGAAGACAGGAATGAGATGAAGGGGGGACACAGAGAAGATAAGTAACTAAAAATCACTACATTGAATAATATAAAGTTTTTTTTAATTTAAAATAAAAAAACTAATAAGCTGAAAAACATAAGTTTTTCAGCAAATGTAAATAGACTAAATATTCCGAGCAAAGAATCTAGACTGGAGAAAACCTTTTCGTATTTTAATTGTTGTTGTTCGGTTCCTTCATGTGGGTTCCTACTCAGAGCGACCCTATGTGCATCATAATGAAACACTGCCCCAATATGCCCCAACCTAACTATCATTTCTATGTTTGAGCCCATTATTGCGGCCACTGTGTTAATCCCTCATTTTTGCTGACCCTCTACTTCACCAAGCATGATGTCCTTCTCCAGGGACTGGTTCCTCCTTATAATATGTCCAAATTACATGGGACGAAATCTCGCCATCCTCGCTTCTAAGGAGCATTCTTGCTGTACTTCTTCCAAGACAAATTTGACCATTCTTTTGACAGTCCATTTTATATTCAATATTTTCCACCAACACTGTGATTCTAAGGCATCGATTCTTCTTTGGTCTTCCGTACTCGTTGTCCATCTTTCACATGCAGAAGTGGCAAAAGGCAACTGAAAATACAATGGCTTGGGTCAGGTGCACCTTAGTCCTCAAAGCGACATTTTTGCTTTTTAACACTTTAAAGAGGGCTTTTGCAGCCAATTTGCCAAATGCAATACATCCTTTGATTTTTTGACCGCTGCTTCCACTGGAGTTAATTGTAGATCAAAGTAAAATTAAATCCTTGACTACGTCAGTATTTTCTCCATTTATCACGATGTTGGTTACTGGTCCAGTTTTGAGGATTTTTGTTTTCTTTATTTTGAGGTGTAATTCATACTGAAGGCTGACGTCTTTGATCTTCATCAGCAAGTGCTTCAAGTCCTCTTTACTTTCAACAGGCAAGGCTGTGTGTTCTGCATATTGCAGGTTGTTAATGAGTTTTTCTCTAATCCTGATGCTGCCTTCTTCATATAGTCCATCTCAGATCATTTGCTCAGCATACAAATTGAATAAGTATGGTGAAAGGATACAATCCTGATGCACATCTTTTCTGATTTCAAACTAAGCAGTGTCCCATTGTTGTGTTCCAGTTACTGCCTCTTGGTCTATGTAGAGAATCCGCATGAGCAAAATTAAGTGTCCTGGAATTCCCACTCTTTGCAATGTTATCCAAAATTTGTTATGATCCACTCAGTCAAATGCCTTTGAATAGTCAATAATTAACACAGATAAAAATCTTTCTGTTCCACAGTCAGCCCCTGGCCTTGTTCTGACTGATGATATTGAGCTTTTCCTTTGTCTCTTTCCATAGATGTAGTCGTTTTGACTTCTGTGTATTCCATCTGGCGAGGGCCATGTGCATAGTTGCCGTTGATGTTGGTGAAAAAAAGGTATTTGCAATGAAGAAGTCATTGGTCTCGCAAAACTCTATCATTCAATCTCCGGCATTGTTTCTATCACCAAGGCCATATTTTCCGACTACCAATTGTTCTTCTTTGTTTCCAACTTTCACATTCTAATCACCAGTAATTACCAACGCATCCTGATTGCACGTTCAATCAATTTCAGACTACAGAAGCTGAAAAAAATCTTCAATTTCTTCAACTTTGTTCTTAGTGGTTGCTGCGTAAATTTGAATGATAGTCATATTAACTGGTCTTCCTTATAGGCCTATGGATATTATCCTATCACTGACAGCACTGTACTTCAGGATAGACCTCGAATTGTTCTTTTTGACGATAAATGTAACACCATTCCTCTTCAAGTTGTCATTTCTGGCGTAGTAGGCTATGTGTTGTCCGATTCAAAATGGCCAATATCAGTCCATTTCAGCTCACTAATGCCTAGGATATCGATGCTTATGTGTTCCATTTCGTTTTTAAAGATTTCCAATTTTCCTAGATTCATACTTCGTATATTTCAGGTTCCAAGCATTAGTGGTATTTTCAATTGCCTCATATGCATGTGAAAGATGGACAATGAATAAGGAAGACTGAAGAAGAATAGATGCTTTTGAATTGTGGTGTTGGCAATGAATATTTAATATACCAAAAGAACAAACAAATCTGTCTTGGAAGTAGTACAGCCAGAATGCTCCTTAGAAGCCAGGATGGTGATACTGCATCTAACATACTTTGGCCATGTTGTCAGAAGAGATCAGTCTCTGGAGAAGGACATCATGCCTGGTAAAGTACAGGGTCAGCTTTTAAAAGAGGAAGACCCTCAATGAGATGGATTGACACAGTGTCTGCAACTATGGGCTCAAGCATAACAACGAGTGTAAGTATGGCATGGGTCCGGACAGTGCTTCTTTCTGTGGTACATAGGATCGCTATGAGTCGGAAGCAACTCCACTGCACCTAATAACAACAACAATAAACATCTTTCTGGTATTCTCAGCTTTTAGCCAAGATCCACCGGACATCAGCAATTATATCCCTCCTTCTGTGTCATTTTCTTTATTTTTTTTCTTTCAAATCAGGATTTTTTTATTTTAATATTTATTTAACCACAACTTATTTTTAAAAAAGAAAAGAAAAGAAAGGGAACATATATCTGTGTACCCAAAGCCTAGCACACAGAGCACATGTTTCTTGTAGATCAGAGTCATTATACATGGTTGTCTGCCCAATGGATCAGAATCAAGTCATACAGAAATACAGCTGTATATGGCTTCATTATGTCATATCTTCTTTGACAAGACAAGTGATGGAACTTACCATTGTGCCAGTTGGGTAGTGCTCACATAGTTCATCTGAAGAGTTAGTGTTTCTTACTCTTTGGTCTGCCATCCCAATGATCCAGACCTTTCTTCATTATAATACCCTGATTCCATTACCCTTTGAAATCCTTCCACTGGCTATATACTTACATATTCAAATTTATCTCTCTAGGTTTATAGTCTCAGTCTTCCTCAATACATTTAATCAATTAATATATAAAAACAGAACCACCGTGGCCAGAAGTAGAACTGAAGTTAATGTAACAGTGGTTAAGAATTTCAACCTAGGTTTACATTCCTACCCATTACTATCCACAGGACTCTGGATGTGATAATAGCACCTACTTCATGGGGTTAATATGGGCATGGAATGAGCAATGTATGAAAAGTACTTGGTACTGTTCCTGACAGTGCACAATAAATGTTGTAATTATAATTAACAATGCACATGTTATAATTGTTATTATGTGATAGCAATGATGGAAATAACAGTAATTCCCAAATGTTATCAGGTAGATATTTTGATTTTTCTCTCTTTTTTTTTTAATTATGCTTTAGATGAAGGTTTACAGAGCAAATTAATATCTCATTAGGCAATAAATACACATACTGTTTTGTGACATTGGTTGCCAACCCTACACCATGTCAACATTCTACCCTTGTCAACCTTGGGTTCCCCATTATCAGCTTTCCTGTTCCCTCCAGCCTTCTCATCCTTGCCCCTGGGTTGGTGTGCCCATTTAGTCTTGATTTGTTTTACGGGTCTGCCTAAATTTTGGCTGAAGGGTGAACCTTCGGAGTGACTTCAGTACTGATTTAAAAGGACACTTAGGGGCCATACTCTTGAGGTTTCTCCAGTCTCTGTCAGACCAGTAAGTATGGTCTTTTTTTGTAAGTTATAGTTTTGTTCTGCATTTTTCTCCAGTTCTGTCCTGGACCCTCTATTGTGATCCTTGTCAGAGCAGTCGTTGGTGGTAGCTGGGCACCATCTAATTATGCTGGACTCAGTCTGGTGGAGGCTGTGGTAGTTGCGGCCCATTAGTTTCCACATCCTTTTCTGAATCGGCTTGAATTTCTGGCAGTTTCCTGTTGATGTACTGCTGCAGCCATTTTTGAATTATCTTCAGCAAAATTTTACTTGAGTGAAATTTTAAGGAGGCATATTTAAATATAAAGACAAAGAATATATGAAATTTAAAAGGTCAAAAAGATACATAAGACAAATATTAATTAAAAGGAAAGGTGGTTTAGCTATAAAATATTAAACAAAGCAGATTTTAAGAAAAAAAACTCTAGATATGAAGATGCTCACACACACCATATAAGACAGGCTCTATTTTTTTTTTGGATTATTAGCTTGGAGTCCTGGTGGTTCAGTGGTTAAAAGCTGACACTTATCAAAAGGTTGGCAGTTCAAATCCACCAGCTGCTCCTTGAAAAGCCTACAAGGCAGTTCTGCTTTGCCCTATACGGTTGCTATGAGTTGTAATTGACTCAACATGATTGGTTTTTATTTTTTCATATTAGCCAGCATGTTTTGTAATGCTCCTTGGTTTTCAGATATTTTCACTGACTTTATTTGACTCTATACCAAGGAGAACTACATTTCCCAAGATCCTTTGCCAGCATATTTCTTGTAGGAAATCACAATGTAAGACTGTCGGAAGATTAGAAAGGCAATAGGACATAAGTCAGCAAATTTCTCCTTCTCTCTTTCCCCACTTCAACTATAGTTCCTGGAAGTAACCGTGGCTCGCCATGATTTCACTTCGAATAAATAGCCACTCTCTTCATGGTTTCAAATATTGTCTGCTGGTCCTCACCTTGGTTCTGGGTTCTGCATGAGGACCCCACCCATGGGGTCCTGGAAGCCACCTTGTCCTGCTGTTTGACAGTTTTCTGGGTGTTTGAAGCAACATACTGATGGGAGTCTCTAAGTTGATTCAGCTTCCCTTGTTTGGTTCCTTGATTCCTTCATCTCCTATTGAAGTACTTATCTGAATTCTGTTCTCTCTTTTGAAATAGCTAGTGATCTCTCTCCTGATAACTGATTTTTAGATGAGGAAATTAGGCTTAGAAAACTTAAATAAGTTTTTGAAAGAGACAACCTACTGGAGACATTTTCTTCTCATGATGATGGAAGAAACAATAGAGAAATATGAAAATATAATATCGCTGAAACTCTAGGCTTGGAAGTGGTATACAGACACTTTCAGCCACATGCTATTCAGCAAAGTTTATCACATCACTAGGTTAACGCGTGATGGAGTGAAGAAGTGTGCTCCTCATGTGATCAGCAGAAGGCAGTAAATACTTGTCAAATGATAGTCTCTTTATCACAGACTCCAATCACCATGGGCAGAAAGTTAGTTGAAAAAACTCTTTAGCAACCATAAGAGTATATTCCACAATTATCAAGGCAGATAGGAAACCCTGGTGGCGTAGTGGTTAAGTGCTATGGCTGTTAACCAAAAGGTTGGCAGTTCGAGTCCACCAGGCGCTCCTTGGAAACTCTATGGGGCAGTTGTACTCTGTCCTATAGGGTCGCTATGAGTCAGAATCGACTCAACAGCAGTGGGTTTTTTTGGGTTTTGCATCATGGCAGATAAGGCAATATGAATCTTTTAAAAAGCATATCTCAGAGAGAAGATCCAGGGGCAATGCTATCAAAAAAATGAAATGTGAAAACTACTCCAAGGAGGCAGAAAAGTGGCCTTATCAGTGACTATTCCTCATCAGAAATATAGTGGGCCTTTAAATGTCTGCCTAATGGAATTTCAGAATTTCTGGGGACCCACGATTCCTGTGGATATCTCATTCTTTCTTTCCTAATACCACTGTTTATTTCTGTTATCCTGTCCCTGTCCAACCAAGACATGCTGGATATTTGGATAACTGGGAAATTTAGATAATTCACAGGTCATCAGATAAAAGATGGACCTTATTGGTGACTGCTTATCACCAAGAGATCCTGGGCTTTGAGCTTATTCCATGACTGAATGGGACATTTGGTTGTCTCCTTTGGAGAGGAGTTGGGACCCAGAAGGGTGAACTACTTGATTAGGAATGTGGGTTAGTCATCTGATCTTCATCCTTCCTGGCTCAAGTTTAGATTGCACTTCCCTTTTCTTTGAAGTTAGGTGTGGACTGTGAAACATCAGTGCAAGTGACATGTGTAACCCATGGCAAGAATTAAGAGCCAGTGAGTGAAATTCCATGTTCTTTATGTCTCGGAAACTCTATGGGGCAGTTCTACCCTGTCCTATAGGGTCGCTATGAGTCGGAATCGACTCGAGGGCACTGGGTTTTGGGTTTTACACCTTCCATAAATTGCTGTTGCTTCACAATGAGGGAAGCACCATCAGCCTGTGTCCCTGAGGGAGGACAAATCCCAAGATAACGTGCAGCGTGATCCAGAAATCCACTATTGTAGTTTTATGATAGAGATTTTTTTTAATCACTGGTGTTATACTACAGCATAAACTAGAATGTTATAACTAATTGCCCACATTCTAGACGAAAATTCATGTTTGTGATTCCACTCATCTAAAATTAACAAAATCTTGTCATTCCAGTGAGAAATTTGGGAATGTAGCTAAGTACACAGAGGGTAAAATTTCAGTGTTGAAGGGGAATTAGATTTGTGTATAAGTGGTAAAGACCAATGTTAAAATAATTTGGTAGTTTTTAAAATTTTTTTCTAACAAAATAAGACATAGACTCTGAAGTAACCCAATCTTCAAAAATACTGATATAGGATAGATGGAAATTACATAGGGGAATACAAAATAAATTCTTTTGTTCTTCTCATATTTTATAGAATAATCTCAGAAATTATACTTTTCATTAAGATTTCTGCCATTTTATTTTCATATCAAAAATATTTGAAAGGTAAAAATAAATATATCCTTCCAGCTTTCAAAAATAATCACTGAGTGTATCACAATAAACTGTTCTCTTAATTTGTTTTATTTCTGGGAGTATGCAATAAAATTGCCAAGGAAAACAATAAGGCATCAGCCAATATACTGGATTATGCAATGCTGAGTATATTCCTCAGCCTCCCTCAGAGGGTGCACATGACCCCTTCCCTCACGAAAGTTGTTCTCACTTGTAAATTACTTTCACAGAAAAACAAACAAATATTTCTAATGCTAAGAAAACGTGGCTGTAGGCATCAGATGATAGTGGGTAAAAAAAAAAAAAGTGGGTAGAGCATCAAAAATCAGAAAAAAAGTATTTCCTTTTTATTAGATGAAATAAATTTCTAAATGTTCACCATCACTACCCATTTTTCTTTTGGTATCTGGAGACCATAAACATCACTATTCATGGCACCATGACCTGCACGGTGACTAATAAATGATAAGTGTTTGATAACCTAATTGTTGACCTAAATAATATGTAAATTGATGGCTATATTTTCTTTTTTTATGTAGCATAAAGTAAGTTCCCTAAAACCCGTTGCCATCGAGTGGGTTCTGACTCCGACCAACCCTATACGACAGAGTAGAACTGTGCCATAGGGTTTCCAAGGAGTACCTGGTGGATTTGAACTGCTAACCTTTTGGTTTGCAGCTGTAGCTCTTAACCGCTATGTTACCAGGGTTTCCAAAGTGAATCCACGGTCTTATATCAAAACTTGCTACTACATTCTGTAAATTGTATTTACAGGCTTGGAGTGGATAAGAAAAGAAATTATAAACAAGAAATTTAAACATGGACTCATTGAGAAAAAATGTATATATATATATAGTCCAATCAAATGAATTATTTGCAAGGGAAAAATAATTAATATTTTGTTATAAAAGCTATGATTGGCAATAAATTTACTTTAAGTGAAATCATAATAGCAAGATATAAAATTGTTCTAAATTGAAATTTTTAAGCTTATTTTAAAAATCATAAACAGAGTGAGGGTAATGGGGAAGTTATGGTATATGGAAGCTTTTCAGAAGTAAATATTTAGCAAATGTGTATGGATAACAATTCTTTTTTTTAATATTAAGTATTCTTTTTATTGTGCTTTAAGTGAAAGTTTACAATTCTAGTAAGTTTCTCATACAAAAACTTATACAGACATGGTTAAGGTGATCCCAGTTGCTCTCCCTACAATGTGACAGCACTCTCCTTCTTTCTCCCCTGTGTATTTCCTGTGTCCATTCATCCAGTTCCTGTCCTCCTCTGCCTTCTCATTTCGCCTCCAGAGAGGCTTTACCCACACAGTCACAATGTGTCTACTTGAGCTAAGAAGCACAATCCTCACCAGTTTCATTTTATGTCTTATAGTCCAGTCTAATCTTTGTCTGCAGAAGTGGCTTCAGAATGGTTTTAGTTTTGGGCTAACAGAGAGTCCAAGGGCCATGACCTCTGGAGTCCTTCCAGTGTTCAGTCAGACCGTTTAGCCTGGTCTCTTTTACTAGAATTTGAGGTCTGCATTCCACTTTTCTCCTGCTCCATCAGAGATTCTCTGTTGTGTTCCCTTAGAGTGCGGTCATTGGTGGTAACCGGGCACCATCTAGTTCTTCCAGTCTCAGGCTGTTAGAGTCTCTGGTTTAAGTGGCACTTTCTGTCTCTTGGGCTCATATTTCCTTGAGTCCTTGGTGTTCTTCATTCTCCTTTGCTCCAGGCAGATTGAGATCAATTGATGCATCTTACATGGCCGCTTGCTAACTTTCAAGACCCCAGACACCACTCATCAAAGTGGGATGTGGAATACTTTCTTAATACGATTTGTTACGTCAGTTGACCTAGATGTCCCCTGAACCATGGTCCCCAGACCCCCACCCTTGCTACTGTGTCCCTCGAAACTGCTTAGCTTTTGGATTAGTCCAGTTGTGCTGACTTCCCCTGTATTGCGTGTTGTCCTTCCCTTCACCTAAAATGATTCTTGTCTACTCTGTAATTAGTGAATATCCCTCTTCCTTCTTCCCCATTCTCGTAATCATCAAAGAATGTTTTCTTCTGTGTTTAAACCTTTTCCTGAGTTCTTATAATAGTGGTCTCAAGCAATATTTGTCCTGCGACTGACTAATTTCAATCAGCATAATGCCTTCCAGATTCCTACATGTTATGAGATGTTTCATGGATTCATTGTTTTTCTCTATTGTTGCATCGTATTCCATTGTGTGAATATACCATAATTTGTTTATCCATTATCCATTGGTGGGCACCTTGATTGTTTCCATCTCTTTGCTATTGTATCAGTGCTGCAGTGAACATGGGTGTGCATATATCTATTCTTGTAGGGCTCTTATTTCTCTACACTATATTCCAAGGACTGGGATTGCTGGATCGTATGGTACTCCTATTTTTTTAAGGAAACGCCAAATCGATTTCCTAAGTGGTTGTGCCATTTTACATTCCCACCAGCAATGTATAAGTGTTCCAGTCTCTCCACAACCTCTCCAACATTTATTATTTTGTGTTTTTTAGATTAGAGCCAGCTTCGTTGTGGTAAGATGGTATCTGATTGTAGTTTTGATTTGCATTTCTCTAAAGGCTATTGATCATGAGCGTTTCCTAACGTAGCTGTTAGCCGCCTGAACGTCTTATTTGGTGAAGTTTCTGTTCATACCCTTTGCCCATTTTTTAATTGGTTTATTTGTCTTTTTGTTGTTGAAGTTTGGCAGTATCTTGTAGATTTTAAAGATTTAGACACTGATCGGATTTGTTGTAGCCAATTTTTTTTCCCAGTCTATAGGTAGTCTTTTTACTCTTTTGGTGAGGCCTTTGGATGAGGATAAGTGTTTCATTTTTAGAAGCTCCCAGTTATCGACTTTACCTTCCAGTGTTTGTGCGTTCTTGGCAATGTTTTGTATACTGTTTATGCTATGTTTGAGGGCTACTAGAGTTCTTCCTATTTTTTCTTCCATGATCTTTATCATTTTAGATTTTATATTTAGGTCTTTGATCCATTTTGAGTTAGTTTTTCTGCATGGTGTGAGAGGTATGGGTCTTGTTTCATTTTTTTGCAGATGGGTATCCAGTTATTCCAGCACCATTTGTTAAAGAGACTGTCTTTTCTCCATTTAATGGACTTTGGGCCTTTGTTAAATACAAGCTGCTCATACGTGGATGAATTTATGTCTCAATTCTCAATTCTGTTCCATTGGTCTATGTACCTGCTGTTGTGCCAGTACCAGGCTGTTTTGACTACCCTGGTGTTGTAATATGCACTAAAATCAGGTACTGTGAGGCCTCCCACATTGTTCTAATTTTTCAGTACTGTTTTACTTATTTAGGGCCTCTTCCCTTTCCATATGAACTTGGTGATTTGTTTCTCCATCTCATTAAAAAATGCCATTGGAGTTTGGATCAGGCTTGCATTTATCTATAGATTGTTTGGAGTAGAATAAACATTTTCACAACCTTGAGTCTTCCCATTGAAGAACAAGGTATGTTTTTTCACTTACGTAGGTCTCTTCTGGTTTCTTGCAGTAGTGTCTCATAGTTTTCTTTGTATAGGTCTTTTATGTCTCTGGTTAGATTTGTTCCTAAGTATTTAATCTTCTTGGGGCTATTGTAAATGGTATTCATTTCATGATTTCCTCTTCGACTTTCTCTTTGCTCATATAGAGGAATCCAACTGGTTTTTGCATGTTTATCTTGTATCCTGATACTTTGCTGAAATCTTCTATTAGTTCCAGTAGTTTTCTTGTGGATTCTTTAGGGTTTTCCGTGTATAAAATCATATCATCTGCAAATAGAGATAGTTTATTTCTTCCTTACCAATTTGGATGCTTTTTTTTTTTTTTTCCCTAGACTAATTGCTCTGGCTAGGACCTCCAGAACAATGTTGAATAAAAGTGATGATAAAGGGCATCCTTGTCTGGTTCCCGTTCTCAAGGGGAATGATTTCAGACTCACTTCATTTAGGGTGCTGTTGGCTGTTGGCTTTACATAAATGTCCTTTATTATGTGGAGGAATTTTCCTTCTACTCCTATTTTGCTGAGAGTCTTTATCATGAATGGATGTTGGACTTTGTCAAATGCCTTTTCTGCATCAACCCATAAGACCATGTGGTTCTTGTCTTTTATTTATATGATGGATTACATTGATTGTTTTTCAAATGTTAAACCATCCCAGCATACCTAGTATGAATCCTACTTGGTCAAGGTGAATTACTTTTTCAATATGTTGTTGGCTAGAATTTTGCTGAGGGTTTTTGTGTCTAAGTTCATGGGGAATATTGGTCTGTAATTTTCTTTTTTTGTGGTGTCTTCACCTGGATTTGTTATGACGGTTATGCTGGCTTCATAGAATGAGATTGGGAGTATTCCATCCTTTTGTATGTTCTGAAATACCTTTAGTAGTAGTGGTGTTAACACTTCTCTGAAAGTTTGGTAGAATTCTCCAGTGAAGTCATCAGGGCCAGGGCTTTAATTTATTGGGAATTTTTAATTATCTTTTCAATTTCTTCTTTTGTTATAGGTTTATTTAGCTGTTCTACATCTGTTTGTGTTAGATTAGGTAGGTAGTGTGTTTCTAGAAATTTATCCAATTCTTCTAGGTTTTCAAATTTGTTGGAGTACAATTTTTCATAATATTCTGTTATGATTCTTTTAATTTCAGTTGGGTCTGTTGTAATATTGCCGATCTCATTTCTTATTCGGGTTATTTGCTTTCTCTCCTATTTTTCTTTTGTCCATTTGGCCAATGGTTTATTGATTTTGTTGATCTTTTCATAGAACCAGCTGTTGGTCTTGTTAACTCTTTCAATTGTTTTTCTTTTCTCTATTTCATTTAATTCTGCTCTAATTTTTATTATTTTGTTTCTACTGGTACCCTAGGACTTCTTTTGCTGCTTTCTTTCTATTTCTTTGAGTTGTAGGGATAATTCTTTGATTTTGGCCTTCTCTTCTTTTGGATGTGTGCATTTATTGCTATAAATTGACCTCTGAGCACTGTTTTGCTGTGTCCCACAGGTCCTGGTAGAAAGTGTTTTCATTCTCATTTGATTCTACGAATTTCTTTATTCCACCCTTAATTTCTTCTATAACCCAGTAGTATTTCAGCAAGGTGTTGTTCAGTTTCTGTGTGTTTGTTTTTTTTTTCACTTGCTTTATGTTATTGGCTTCTACTTTTATGGCTTTATGGTCAGAAAAGATGCTTTGAAATATTTTGATGTTTTGGATTCTGTTAAGACTTGCTTTATGACCTAATATGTGGTCTATTCTGGAGAACGTTCCATGTGCATTGGAAAAGAAAATATGCTTGTCTGCCGTTGGGTGGGGTGTTCTGTATGTGCCTATGAGATCAAGTTGGTTGATTGCGGCATTTAGACTTTCACTGTCTTTATTTAGCTTCTTTCTGGATGTTCTGTCCTTCACCAAAAGTAGTGTGTTGGAGCCTCCTACTATTATTGTAGAGCTGCCCATCTCTATTTTCAGTGCTTTTAGAGTTCATTTTATGTATTTTGGAGCCCTGTCATTGGCTGCACAAAAGAGTCCTTCCTTATCCTTTGTGGTAGATTTTACTTTAAAGTCTATTTTGTTAGAAATTAATATTGCCACTCTTCTTTTTTTGGTTGTTGTTTGTTTGGTATCTCTTTTCCATCCTTTGAGTTTTAGTTTGTTTGTATCTTTATGTCTGAGGTATGTCTCTTGTAGGCAACATATAGGCAGATCTTGTTTTTTTTAATCCATTCTGCCACTCTCTGTCTCTTTATTGGTGCATTTAGTACATTTACATTCAGCGTAATTATGTCTAGGTATGAGTTTAGTGCTGTCATTTTGATGCCTTTTTTTTTGGTTGTTGACAGCTTCTTTTTTCCACTGAATTTTCTGTGCTGAGTAATTTCTCTTTATGTATTATCTTTTCCTCTTTTCCAGTGTTGTTGCTTTTGTTTTTGCTGTCTTCATGTTTTTCTTTTTTATTATTATTTTGATGTGCAGGATTGTTATTTTCCTTTGTGATTACCTTGATAAATTTACCCCTATTTTCATACTCCATATGAAAGATCTATGACTATATCTTTTAGTTCTTCTTTTTTGAGTTAATGTTGTCATCTTTTACTTCATGATGTCTGTTTACCTGTTCTGAGCATTTTAACTTTGATTTAGTTTTGTGATTTCTCTGTCTTGAATGATATCTGGTTTCCCTGTCCTCTGTTCTTGTCTTGGATTGTTATCTGATGTTATTGAGTTTCTAACTGGAGGATTTCCTTTAGAATTTCTTGTAATTTTGGTTTGGTTTTGGCAATGTCCCTCAACTTCTGTTTATCTGGAAATGCCATAATTCACCTTCATATCTGAGACAGTTTTGCTGGATATATAATTCTCGGCTGGCAATTATTTTCCCTTTAAGTCTTTATATATGTCCTCCCATTGCCTTCTTGCCTGCATGGTTTCTGCTGAGTAGTCCGAGATTAGTCTTACTGACTGTCCTTCACAGGTGACTTTTTGTTTATCCCTAGCTGCTCTTAAAATTCTCTTTATCTTTGGTTTTGGCAAGATCGACTATAATATGTCTTGATATCTTTCTCTTGAGATCTACCTTCTGTGGGGTTAGATGAGCATCTTGGAAAGATATCTCGTCTTTCATGATATCTGGGAGGTTTTCTGCCAACAAATTTTCCACAATTTTCTCTGTATTTTCTGTTTTTCCTCCCTGTTCTGGTACTCTGATTACTTGTAGGCTATTTCTCTTGATAGAGTCCCACATGATTCTTAGGGTTTCTTCATTTCTTAAAATTCTTTCATCTGATTTTTCTTTGAATATATTGGTGCCAAGTATTTTATTTTCAGTCTCACTAATTCTGACTTCACTTTCCTGAATTCTGCTCCTTTGACTTTCTACTAAGTTGTCTAATTCTGAAATTTTATTGTTGATCTTCTGAGTTTCTGACTGCTGTGTCTCTAAGGATTCTTGAAGCCTATTAAATTTTTCGTTATTCTCTTGAATAACCTTCTTAATTCCCTCAACTGCTTTATCTGTGTGTTCCTTGGCTTGTTCTGCATTTTGCCTGAGCTCTTTTTTTTCTTTCCTGATATCTTGAAGAGTTCTGTATATTATTATTTTGTATTCTACCTCTGGTAATTCTAGGAATATATCTTCATCTGGAAGATTCCTCAATTCTTTGCTTTGGAAGCTTGCTGACATGATCATCGTCTGCTTCTTTATGTGATTTGATATTGACTGTTGTCTCTGTATGTTTGCATACTGTGTCCTAGCTTCTTGCTTTGTTTTGTTTTGAAATACTTAATAGGCTGCTCAAATTAGTTGGTTTGATTAATGGAGCCTTTGAAGCTCTAACGTCCTGTCACCAGATGGCTAGAGCTGTTATCAGATATATGAGCCTAGAAGTCCATTCAGTTTTCTTGTAAGGATTCAGCTCAGATTTCCAGGTAGTTAGTCACCAAGTGTGTGGTGTAGGCTCTCACCTACTGTCTTTGAGGAGCAGTGGTGATTGGTGTATGCACAGGTCTCTTGTTGCATGAGGTGGTCACACTCTGAGCAAGGTAGGGGGTTGACAACGTTTCCCTGAGTGTTTGTGAGGAAGACATGTCCCTGTTCTCTAGAGTGCACAAGTGGGTGGGCTCTGCAGCCATACCATTGACACCCGATACTTTTAACTGTAAGGACTGTGAGACACCACTTATCCTTGTACCCCTGACATGGGTGGCTAGGTGGTGCAGGTGGAGCCACCAGTCCTCAGGCCCCTGATTTGGGTAGGTGAGGACCCTGCTTAATAGAGCAGTGTCAAGCATCAAGAACCCACCTCACCACTGCACAGCTGAAACCGTTAAAGTCAGACCTTAGGCCACACGCCCTTACACTGTAACAAGAACCCAGCTCCTGAAATGGGCCACACAGTTCTATGCAGGGGTGAAAGCCATTCAAAGTCTATGGTCCACTTGTGCCTGGAGAGGAGCTGCTTCTGCCCTGAGTTTCCAGCTTAGGAGAGCCATCAGATTATTTTTTCCCTGTTTGTTAATTTGTTTCTTCTCCAATGGCTCTGGTTGCATGCCAGGACCTAACTCAGGCCCAGGGAAATCGAATGTCACTGAAGCCAGCTTGGGGGCCTGGGACAGAGGGTGAGGGATCAGATAAATGGGAGAGAGTTCTTTTGAAAGGGGAGGTATTTGATCTGTGCAGTGAATTAAATGCTAGCACTTATGCCGAGAGCGCTGTTATTCTCTGATTCTGGAGGCATGAGTAGACTCTGTGCCACTGGCTCTCTGTGGCTGGGGAAACCGTGCACAGAAAGCTACTGCCAGCCCTTCTGCAGTCACACCAGCAGATCAGGGATGAGGGGTGCTGGTTCCCACTGAGTTAGGTCCGGCAACTTCTTGCTGCTTCTGAACCATATCTCCCTCCCTCTGTTGCTAAGTCCAATTTCTTAACTTTGCCTTTGACGTTCAGGGCTCCTAGCTTGTCATATATATAATCAATTTACTTGTTTTTTCAGGTCTTTGTTGTAAGAGGGACTATCAGAAGCATCTGACTACTCCGCTATCTTGGCCCTGCCTGCATCTGATGCATTCTTGTCTAGCTATATTTGATAGATACTTTTCTAGGTTAGAACATAAGTTTTCCTCATGCTTTCAAAGTAGACATTATGTTCTCATGCCTGACTGATGGAAATTCATAGTCATGGGAATTCTTTCCTTTTTTTTTTTTTGATTCAAAAAATCCTCTTATAAAATGTAATGAAGAAAAGTATGTAAAATTGTTTATTTGCATTTTATGAATTCCTAACTTGGATTATTTCTAGCATAAATATAAATATTGAAAACAACTGCAAATATATCATCACAAAGTTTCACAATCCATATTTGCAACAATGGTTGAGGGCACCTGCTTTCCCTTGGACCATTTCTATTACTATTTTTAAGTCTTCCAATAGCTGATAAACCATTTGGAAAAATGATGAATTCCAGCTGCCATTTTAATTTAAATTTATTTTTTAGTGAAATTAGATAAATTTCCATGAATATATTTGTGCCTTCTTATCTTCTACTGGACTCTCCTGACATATATTTTGCTCATTTTTATACTTTTATGTTGATTTGAGGAGTGCTATGGTGGCATAGTGGTTAAGAGCTATGACTGCCAGTCAAAAGGTCGGCAGTTTGAATCCACCAGGTGCTCCTTGGAAACCCTATGGGGCAGTTCCACTCTGTCAAAATTGACTCAATGACTTGGTTTATATGTATCATAAAGACAGGAAAGAAAGAAGAGACCAAAATGGATGTCAAAAGAGACTTCGAAACTTTCTCTAAAATATCCGGTAGCTAAAGGGAATAGAAGAAATTAAGAAGTAGAAGAGCTGAACAGAAGATTCAAAGGGCAGCTTGAAAGACAAAATAAAATATTATAATGAACTGTGCAAAGATCTGGAGCTAGAAAATCAAAAGGGAAGAAAACTCTCAGTATTTCTCAAGCCAAAAGAACTGAAGAAAAATTCAAGCTGCAAGTCGCAATATTGAAGGATTCTATGGGCAAAATATTGAACAGCTCAGGAAACATCGAGAGAAAGATGGAAGGAATACGCAGAGTCATTATACCAAAACTAATTGGCCAATGTTCAACATTTCAGGATGTAGCATATGATCAAGATCCAATGGTACTGCAGGAAGAAGTCCATGCTATGCTGAAAGGAATGGCAAAAAACAAGGGTCCAGGAACTGATAGAATACCAACTGAGATGTTTCAACAAACAAATGCAGCACTGGAAGTGCTCACTTGTCTATGCCAAGAAATTTGGAAGAGAGCTACCTGGCCAACCAACTGGAAGAGAGCCAATATATATGCCTATTCCCAAGAAAGGAGGTCCAATCAAATGCAGAAATTCTTGAACAATATCATTAATATCACATACAAGCAAAATTTTGCTAAAGATCATTCAAAAGTGGTTGTAGCAGTGTATTGACAGGGAACTGCCAGAAGTTCAAGATGAATTCAGGAGAAGATATGGAATGAGGGATATCATTGCTGATGTCAGATGGATCCTGGCTGAAAGCAGAGAATACCAGAAAGATGTTTACCTGTGTTTTATTGACTATGCAAAGACATTAGACTGTGTGGATCATAACCAATTACAGATAACATAGCAAAGAATGGGAATTTAGAGCACTTAATTTTGCTCATGAGAAACTTGGACATAGATCAAGAGGCAATCGTTCCAACAGAACAAGGGGATACTTCATGGTTTAAAGTTAAGAAAGATGTGCATCAGGTTTGTATCTTTTCACCATACTTCTTCAATCTGTACGCTGACCAAGTAACCTGAGAAGCCAGACTGTATAGAAGAATTTGGCATCAGGATTAGAGGAAGACTCATTAACAACCTGTGATATGCAGATGACAAGACGATGCTTACTGAAAGTGAAGAGGACTTGAAGTACTTAGTGATAAAGATCAAAAACCACAGCCTTCATTATAGATTACACCTCAACATAAAGAGAACAGAAATCCTCACAACCAGACCACTAAGAAACGTCATGATAAAAGGAGAAAATATTGAACTTGTCAAGGATTTCATTTTACTTGGAGTGACAATCAAAGCAGCATTCAAGAAATCAAATGACATGTTACTTTAGGCAAATCTGCTGCAAAAGACTTCCTTAAAGTGTTAAAAAGCAAAGATGTCACTTTAAGGACCACGGAGTGCCTGATCCAAGCCATGGTGTTTTCAACTGCCTTATATGTGTGTGAAAGCTGGACAAGGAGTAAGGAAGATCAAAGAAGAGTTGGTGCCTTTGAATAATGGTTTTAGTGAAGAGTATTTAATGTACCGTGGACTGCCAAAAGGAGAAAAAAAATCTGTCTTGGAAGAAGTACAGCAAGAATATCCTACTGAGTAGTTACATCTCTCTTATAGGGTTGCTGTAAGTTGGAATCAACTCAATAACAATGGGTTTCATTTGGTTTAAGTGGAGTTCAAGGAAAAAATGTTTTATATAAATATCACAAAATACATTTCCTAAATCTAAATTGATAATTTAGATTTAGGAAATGTATAAATTTTGTTGCATTTTTTATTTATGAGAAAATAAAATTTGTAACTCTTCAGGGTTATACTTTATCTATATTAATGGGGTGCCAATTATACTTTCTGAGCATTCTTTTTAGTTCATATGATTTTTCAGTTGAGTCTAATAGTGTTTCAGGTTGATTATATCATACGTAAATACCATTCGTTTTTGCTAGCTTTTCAAAGGTAAGATATTTTTGGTTCCAGTGTTGTTTGCCATGATATCCAGGTCTACAATTTCCAAGAAAAATGTTGAGTATTTGATCCTTAATGTTTGATTGTAACATTGATGGAAAACATTAACAGTGTTTTATTTTCCATTTAAACTATGTATGCATTTTATCATATTACAGATTTTTTTCTGCCTCTTCTAGACTATCAAAAAAAAATTAGTATGTTTGTATTTAGTGTTCTATGGGAATTTGTATTATTTTTTACCAAAAATATTTATCCCCCACTTTTTTTATGTGATGTCAGGGTTTTTCTCTAACATCTTATATACAACACTTTCTGTTGGTTGTATCTTCAGAATAGATTCCATATCTGCCCACTTCTAAATTACTCCCTTGCCAACACCCTGGGCCTGGCTGCCATTACAGCTTGCTCAGACACCGCAAGGGCCTCCTAACTGCTCTCCCAACCTTCAATTTTTCCCTCTAGAGTCTAATCAGACAACAACCAGGGGAAAGTTCTTAAAACATTACTCAGGTGACATGTCTCTCTGATCAAATCTTTTCAAAGATTTTAAATAAATCCAAGTCCTTTAGGCTGCCATGATAGTCTTTTGGACATATCTCTCACCTCACTACAGGGCACCCCTCTCTCCCTTGATTTCTGTTGTGCATCCTCCTTGTTTTGTTTCATTGCCTCCAGGCCTTTGGACTGGGGTTGGTTCTCTCTCCTAGCATTTTTTTCTTTTTTTTGCATATTTTCCTGTTGGTTGTCTCTCCCCTTTCTTTCAGATCTCTGCTCAGATATCACTCTTAAGAAAGGACTTTGCTGACCAACTAATTTAACCTATAAATTAACATTCTACTTCAATGCCTTGCTCATTTTGTAAGCATTAGCATTACTTTGAATTTTACTGTATCTCTATTTGTATATGCATTTTTTGTGTATTTCTACATTGGAATGTAAGTTTCTGATGGGCAGAGATTTGTCTGATGGTTTACTTCTGTTTCTATGGGACCTGAAACAGCAGTTGACAAACAATATGCACTTACTTAATATTTTTTAATGAATGGATTATTGTACTGGTCCTATTGTAGGGCCATCTTAGGAATTTTGTAATTACAAATATACGTTTAAAATACAGTATCTTTTTTATCTACTGACAGCATTCATTTTCTGGGATTTGATTTATGGTATTAAATAATATGCATAAGTGAGGCTTGTCCAACTTTATATTTTTCTTCTTTTTATCAAATGTTTCAGTGATAATGCCATAAATATTCATGATATATTGATAACAATTTCTGATAACAATTAAGTAGCAACTACAATATACCAAGCAGTGTTCTACACATTTTGTTTATAATAAGTCACTTAACTTTCACAGGGAGTCCCTAGTTGCACTAAAAAAAAAAAAAAAAATTTTTTTTTTTTTTTTTTGCTGTTAACCAAAATATTTGTGGCTTCAGTCTGCCCAGAGGCACCTCAGAAGAAAGACCTAGTGATCCACCTCCAAAAGGTCACAGCAATTGAAAGCCCTACAGAGTATGGGTTTGCCATGAGATGAAATCAGTTGGATGGCAACTAGTTAATCCTCACAACGTCAAAACCTATTACTTCTATTGAATCTGTTACTGTTGTTACTGCCATTGTACAGATGACAAAGTTGAGGCTCAGAGAGGTTAAGTAACTTGTTCTTGGTCATGCAACTAGAATTCTTATGATTATTATTAATCACACGGTTTTGTTCTATTTTATATTCTCCATTGTCTAAACAGAAGCATCGCAAAAGGGGAGCAGAGGAGGGCAGATGCCCCAGGGTCCAAGTCCAAGGGTGCAGCAGACAAGGTACAGAATACTTTTAGGCACCACAAATATGAAAGCCAGACAAGAGGGGGAAGACATTTCTGCTGACTCATCAACATCTATTCATCTTGAAATTTGGGATAGGGAAAGACTGAACTTAGAGATTGCCCCTGGAAACTCCTTACCCTCACTATGCCCTGTGTCTGCAATATATTACAAAGTATAAGAATTGCAAGTTTCTTGCTATTTTGATAAAAGTAACATAAAAATTATATGACAGTGATTTGCTTTGGATTTTAATGGTTCAGTAGCTTTCTAGTTTAGGTATTTTCTATTCAGTGTTTTTTTTTGTATTTTATTGATTATATTTTGTTAATGTATATCTGTGAACAGACTTACACGCGTGTATATGAACACACACATGCATGCACACACTCCTACACTCATGAACACACATATCCACTCAAGGATTTCACGGATAAAATTATAATATTGACATGAAGGTAGATCTCAATAATTCTTGAGATATAGAAAGTTAATGGTTAAGAAGACTAAATTCCATCAATACTGTTTATATATTCTATGCAAATCTAATAAAAATCACAACAAAATTTGTAAAGAAAATGACAAACTAATTCTAAAACTTACGTAGGTATGTAAAGGCCCAATAGTAGCTAGAGTAGTACTAAAAAATAAGTAACAGCCCCTACCAGATACCTGACATTTTGTAATAAATGAACAGTGCTGTGTCCTTATTTAAATAAACAGACTTCTCATTTGACTAAATCGTTTATGTCATTGTTTAATTTCTATCTCTATGTTTACAACTACCAAATTTATATCTCCAAATAGAATCTCTTCCCTGAAATCTATGGTTGAATATCAACTTCCAAGTTAATCTCTCCATGAGGATATATGTTAAGTATTCAAAGTTGACGTATTTGAAGTTGAAAGGTTGATTAGGCTCTCCAAGATATTTTCCTGCTCAATCTTCATCCTATCAATAAATGATGCCTTTATTCAACCAAAGCTTTAGTAGCATCCCTGACTCCACTGTTCTCTCAAAGAATGCATTGTTCAGCATTTGCTCATTGTCTTCAGGATTTTGCTACTTTTGCTATTTTCCATACTTGATGGTTCAAGTCATCATACTTACTCACCTGTACTTTTGTAATATCTATCTAAATTGTCTTACTGTGCCCATCTTTGTACCATAAAGTACATGGAATAATCCATTTAAAGTATGTTAGATTTTATTACGGTTCTATTCAATTTTACAAAAACCTGAGTTGAATGGAAAGCTTTTAAAATTAAACTCAAGGCCCAACTCCATCTGGCCTCCATTGTTGTGTGCTCCTCAATTCCTATTACATCACTGGGCTCTTTCATTGTATTACAGCTATATTTTGCTGAGGTTTCTTCTTTGGATACTAACTCATCTCTTATTTTAGGGCTTTAGCCAGTTCATTTGCTTTGAGCAGTCTGCTTCTAGAAATGATAGAGAGACTTCATCCCTGAACCAGTTACTATTTTGTCCTTTACCCTACTTTTTTAATTTTTCTTCAGAGAGCAAGGCACCATCTAACTATATATGTAATTATGTGTATCTATTTCTGTCTACTACTAGAAAAAGAATTGATGCATGCAAACTCCAGTGTTGATGAAGAATATTGAATATACCATAGACTCCCAATAGAATGAATGTTTACTCATGCAGTCTTAGAAGAAATACAACCAAAATGTACCTTAGAAATTAGGACGGTGTTTTAGTCATCTAATGCTGCTATATCAGAAATACCACAGGAGGATGGCTTTAACAAAGAAAAATTTATTCTGTCACTGTCTAGTAGGCTACAAGTCCAAATTCAGGTCGTCGGCTCCAGGGGAAGGCTTTCTCTCTCTGTCTGCTCTGGAGGAATGCCCTTGTCATCAATCTTCCCTTGGTCTGGGAGCATCTCAGTGCAGGAATCTCAGACCCAAAGGACATGCTCTGCTCCAGCACTCCTTTCTTGGTGGTATGAGGCCCCCATGTCTCTCTTCTCACTTCTCTCTTTTGTATCTCAAAAGAGATCCACTTAAGACACTACCTGATCTTATAGATTTCATCAACATAACTTCTGCTAATACATTTTATTACATCATAGTGATAGGGTGTACAACACTTAGCGAAACCACATCAGATCGTAAAATGATAGGCAATCATAGAATCGGACAAGGGAATCATGACCTAGGCAAGTTGACAGATATTTTGGGGGGGGGGACACAATTCAATCCATGACAGCTGGTGAGACTTCAAATTGCTTACTTTGGACATGTCATCAGGAAAAACCAATTGCTAGGAAAAGGTACCATGTTTGGTAAAGTAGAGAGCCAACCAAAATGGGGGAAACCCTCAGTGAGACGGAATAACCCAATAGCTGCAACAATGGACTCAAAATACCAAAGATCATGAAGATGTTACAGGACATGGCAATCTTTCATTTTATTATGCATAAAGTCACCGTAACTCGGAACCAACTTGATGGCAGCTAACAACAACTAGAATGCATATACTTTGACATCCTGCTTTGGTATCTGAAAAAAATATTTGTGTCCAGAAAGTATTTCTTGGATGAGTGAATGCAACTTGTGTAGATTAGATTATTAGTCACCAAATATTGACATTATTCCCCTGCTTGCCCCCCCCCACACAGACCTACACTGTCTCCATGGGAGGAGTATATTTCCTGACCCATTGACACTAGTCTTGGCCATGTTACTTGGTTAATGGAATGTGGATATGAGTGTGAGTGTGGTGTTTCCCAGCCTAGTCTGTAAGAGACTTCTCCTCTGAAAGCTTGAAGTTCTACCATGAGATGAACTTGCCTCAAGTGTCTGCCGCCCCTTCAACTTGTCCAAGGAAATTAAGAGATGCATGGAAACAACCTGAACTCAAAACCCAGCTGATCTGTAGAGTTGCATGAAATACTTTTTATTACATGTCACTAAGATTTTGTGGTTGTCTTTTATGCATCATTATTGTAGTAAAATTCTGACTAATATCCCAACCCAGTGCCTTCGAGTCGATTCCATGACTAATATAGGAACATGATATGGAAGCCAAATACAGACCTAATGGTATATGAAGTATATGATTAATTCACTATACCTAGAAACAAGGGAAAGGGTTATCCTTGGTGCATCCTGAGTAGCGGGGTATTTCTCATCTCTTCCACATCAGGATTTGCCATATGACTTGCTGGGCAAATGGAATACGAATGAAGTGAAAGATTCCACATTCAAACAGAAGAATTAAGTGCCATTTACCTGGTTCCATCCATATTCCTATGCATTTGCCAGGATAGTGACTAACATAAGAGCTGCTAACCAGAAATGAAATAGGAAAGATGATAATACAGAGCAGATTTGCACTTGACTCACACCCAAGAGGTATTATAAATGAGAAATATCCCCACATTTTAAGTCAATGAAACTTGTGGATTGTCAATCAACTAGGATAGAGTTCAAGCCCAGTTCCAAGGATATAACCTAACCATTTCACCAATAACAGTAATCCCATTTGTCGTGATTATTTCTGGAGCATGAATTAAACCAGATGTTGTCTAATTAGGTCAACTGTTTATTTATTCTAGAAGGGGTTCATGCACCTGTAATTATTATACAAGTTTGAACTCAGGTTTTTTTTTTTTAACCCAGTTAACACAAATTTTAACTGATTTAGTGATAATGCAAAAAAAGTGCTGCTGCTGATGATAATGGTGATGATATACACCCGTCCCAACCCATATGTATTTTATATAATTAATACTGACAGGAGCTTGGGTGAAATTTTGACTTGCTCTACAAGCATGACTAGAAACCAGTGAGATATCACAGGTGTCTCCTATGAACAATAGGCATATTGGTTTTGACAGACCCTAAACCAAAGATGTCCCTATAATAGCTGACTTGAATATCATATTTTTAATACCATTAGGTGACCATTTATATATTTTTATAACTGGTCCTTATTAATGGTAAGATAAACGGGACATTAATAGATTTGAATATCAGTATAACAACAGAGAACTGCAAAAAATTCAAGCCAGATTCAGAAGAGGGAGTGGAACCAGGGATATCATTGCTGATGTCAGATGGATCCTGGCTGAAAGCAGACAATACCAGAAGGATGTTTACTTGTGTTTTACTGGCTATGCAAAGGCATTCGACTATGTGTGGATCATAACAAATTATGGATAACATTGTGAAGAATGGGAATTCCAGAACACATAATTGTGTTATCAGGAATCTGTACATGGATCAAGAGGCAATTGTTCAGACAGAACATGGGGAGACTGAGTAGTTTACCGTGAAGAAAGATGAATGTCAGGGTTGTGTCCTTTCACCATACCTATTCAATCTCTATGCTGAGCAAATAATCTGAGGAACTGGACTGTATGAAGAAGAATGAGGTATCAGAATTGGAGGAAGACTCATTACAGCCTGCATTATGCAGATGACACAACCTTGCTTGCTGGAAGTGAAGAGGATTTGAAGCATTTACTGAGGAAAATCAAAGACTACAGCCTTCATTATGGATTACACTTCAACACAAAAAAACAAAAATCCTCACAACTGGACCAATAAGCCAAACCACGATAAACAGAGAAAAGATTGAAGTTGTCAAGGATTTCATTTTACTTGGATCCACAATCAATACCATAGTAGCAGCAATCAAGAAATCAAAAGATGCTATTTCCAGAGGCAGAGCCAAGGTGGCAGAATAGACAGGCGCTTCCAGCGAGCTCTCTTTACAACAAACACCTGAAAAAAACAAGTGAAACAAGTATATTTATGACAAGCTAGGAGCCCTGAGTATCAAAGGCAAGCTTAGAAAAAGAACTGAGGGGCAGGGGGAGGAAGAGATGGTTCAGAAGTGGAGAGGAGTTACCAGACCTGAATCATGGGGAGCCCTTAGGCCCCATTCCCAGGAGCTGCAGTGGCGGGTTGGTACTAGTGTTCGGCCACAGTTTCCTCAGGGAGAAGCAGCCAGCCATACAGCCTACTCAGACCTCTGGAACCAGAGAAGAATGGCGCTCTCAGCAAAAGCTAATTACCTGCATATATTTCACTGCACCCCCCACTCTGCCCCCCCCGCCCCCCCTACTCCCAAGATGGCTTCAGTGGCTGACTTCCCTGGGCCTGAGATAGGTCCTGTTGAGAGCCTAGACCTATCCTCATGGGCTTTGAGAAGGAATAAATTTGCAATTGGGGAAAAACATAATTTACCACCTCCATTAACTGGGGAAGCTCAGGACAGAAGCAGCTCCTGATCAGACATAAACGGTCTGTGGACTTTAACAACCTTTCCCCTCTGCATGGACCTGTCTGGGCCTATTTCAGGAGAATAGGCCCCTGTTGGCAAACACCAACTATTTCAGCTGTGCGGTGGAGAGGTGGGTGTTTGATGTTTGACATTGCTTTGCCTATTAAACAGGGTCCTCACCTACCCATATCAGGGGCCTAAAGACAGATGGCTCCACTCAGGTCACCCAGCCACCCGCCAAAGGGATCCGAGGATAACTGGTACTTCTCAGTCCTTACAACCAAAAATATTGGGTGCCCATGGTCCGTCTGAAGAACCCACCCAACTGTACACTCTAGGGAATAGGGGCACACTTTCCTCAGAGACACTTGGGGGATGATTCTCAGCCCCCTGCCTTGTTCAGAGTATGACCATCTGCTACAACCAGATACAGGTACCTGCAACAATCACCCCTGCCCCTCTAAGGGTGTGGGACACAGCCTGCACCACACACTTGATGATCAGCTACCTAGACACCTGAGCGGAATTCATACAAGAAAACTGAATGCACTCCTAGACTGATCTACCTGATAACAGCTCTAACCATCTGGTGAGAGGACATCTGAGCTCCAAAAGTGAAAATAATCAAGTTAGCTCACTCAAGCAACCATCTGGGCATATCAAAACAAAACAAAGCAAGAAGCTATGACACAGTAAGCAAACATAAAATAAACTAATGCAATAACTTATAGATGGCTCAAAAAAAAAAAAACAGTCAATTTCAAGTCACATAAAGAAACAGACCATAATTACCTCAACAAACTCTCGAAACAAAGAATCAAGGGATCTTCTAGATGAAAGTGCATTCCTGGAATTACCAGAGGCAGAAAACAAAACATTAATATGCAGAACCTTTCAAGACATCAAGAAGGAAATAAGGCAATGTGCAGAACAAGCCAAGGAACATACAGATAAAGCAAATGAAAAAATTAAAAAGATTATTCAGGAACATAATGAAAAATTTCATAAGCTGGAAAAATCCATAGACAGACAGCAATCAGAAATTCAGAAAATTAACAATAAAAATAAAGAAATAGACAACTCAATAGAAAGCCAGAGAAGCAGATTTGAGCAAATGGAAGGCAGAATTTCTGAACTTGAAGATAAAGCACTTGGCAGTCATATGTTTGAAGAAAAATCAGATAAAAGAATTTAAAAAAAATGAAGAAAGCTTAAGAATCATGGCAGACTGTATCAAGGGAAATAACCTACGAATGATTGGAGTATCAGAACAGGGAGGGATAACACAAAATACAGAGAAAATTGTTGAAGATTTTTTAGCAGAAAACTTCCCTGATATCATGAAAGAGGAGAAAATATCTATCCAAGATACTCGTCTAACTGAACATGAGGCAGATGTCAAAAGAAAGTCTCCAAGACAGATTATACTTGAACTTGCCAAAACCAAAGATAAAGAAAGAATTTTAAGAGCAGCTAGGGATAAAGGAAAAGTCACCTAGAAAGGAGAGCCAATAAGAATAAGCTTGGACTACTAGAAACCACACAGGCAAGAAGGCAATGGGATGACATATAAAAAGTTGAAGGAAAAAATTGCCAGCCAAGAATCATATATCCAGCAAAAATGTCTCTCAAATAGAAAGGTGAAATTAAGACATTTCCAGGTAAACAGAAGTTTAGAGAATTCATAAAAACCAACGCAAAACTACAAGAAACACTAAAGGGAGTTCTTTGGCTAGAAAATTGATAATATCAGGTATCAACCCAAGACTAGAACACTGGGCAGAGCAACCAGAAGTCAACACAAATAGGGAAATCCAAAAAAACAAAGCAAGATTATTAAAAAAAAAAAAAAACCCTCAAAACAGGGTAACAGCAATGTTATCATAGAAAAGAAGACAACATTAGAATAATAAAGAGGGAGTAAGAAATGTTATCATACACCTTCCATATGGAGTGGAAAATACGGCAATACAAAGAAATAAAAGTTACATTTAAATTTAGCAAAATAGGGGTAAATAATAAGGTAACCACAAAGGAGACAAGCTACCCTACTCATTAAAAAAAAAAAAAAAATAGAGACTCAGCAGAAACAAAATCAACAACAACAGATATGAGGAAAGGACAATATATAAAGAAAATCTACTCAGCACATAAAATCAAGTGGGAAAAAGAAACTGTCAATACACAAAAAAAGACATCAAAATGATAGCACTAAATTCACACCTATCCATAATTACTCTGAATGTAAATGGACTAAATGCACCAATAAAGAGTCAGAGAGTCTCAGACTGGATAAAGAAACACGATCTGTCTATATGCTGCCTACAAGAGACACACCTTAGACTTAGAGACACAAACTAAAACTCAAAGGATGGAAAAAATATATCAAGCAAACAATAAGCAAAAAAGAGCAGGAGTAGCAATATTAATTTCTGACAAAATAGGCTTTAAAGTTAAATCCATCAGAAAAGATAAGGAAGGACACTATATAATGATTAAAGGGACAATACACCAAGAAGCTATAACCATATTAAATATTTACACACCCAATGACAGGGCTGCAAGATACATAAAACAAACTCTATCAGCATTGAATAGTGAGATAGATAGCTCCACAATAATACTGGGATACTTCAACACACCACTTTCGCTGAAGAACAGGATATCCAGAAAGAAGCTCAGTAAAGACACAGAAGATCTAAATGCCACAATCAACTAACATGACCTCATAGACATATACAGAACACTCCACCCAACAGCAACCAACTAAACTTTCTTTTCTAGTGCACATGGAACATTCTCTAGAATAGACCACATATTAGGTCATAAAGCAAGCCTTAGCAGAATCCAAAACACTGAAATATTACAAAGCATTTTCTCTGACCAGAAGGCCATAAAAGTGGAAATCAATAACAGGAAAAGCAGGAAAAAGAAATCAAACACTAACTAAACAATACCCTGCTCAAAAAAGATTGGATTATAGAAGACATTAAAAAAAAAAAATAAGGATGGAATAAAGAAATTCATAGAATCCAATAAGATGAAAACACTTCCTAACAGAACCTTTGGGACACAGCAAAAGCGGTGCTCAGAGGCCAATTTATATCAATAAATGCACACATACAAAAAGAAAAAATGGCCAAAATGAAAGAATTATCTCTACAACTTGAAGAAATAGAAACAGAGCAACAAAAAAAAACTCACAGAGACTAGAAGAAAACAAATAATAAAAATTAGAGCAGAACTAAATGAAATAGAAAACAGAAAAACAATTGAAAGAATTAATAAGACCAAAAGCTAGTTTTTTTGAAAAAAATCAACAAAATTGATAAACTACTGGCCAAACTGACAAAAGAAAAACAGGAGAGGAACCAAATAACCCGAATAAGAAATGAGATGGGCGATATTACAACACACCCAACTGAAATTAAAAGAATCATATCAGATTACTCTGAAAAATTGTACTCTAACAATTTGAAAACCTAGAAGAAATGGATGAATTCCTAGAAACACATTACCTACTTAAACTAACACAAACAGAGGTAGTACAACTAAATAGAGCCATAACAAAAGACGAAGCGAAAAGGGTAATCAAAAAACTGCCCCCCCCCCAAAAAAAAGCTCCGGCCCGGACAGTTTCACTGAAGAGTTCTACCAAACTTTCAGAGAAGGGATAACACCACTACTACTACAGGTATTTCAGAGAACAGAAAAGGACAGAATACTCCCAAACTCATTCTATGAAGCCACCATATCCCTGATACCAAAACCACGTAAAGACATCACACACACACAAAAAATTACAGACCTATATCCCTCATGAACTTAAATGCCAAAATCCTCAACAAAACTCTAGCCAATAGAGTTCAACAACATATCAAAAAAAAATAATTCACCATGACCAAGTGGGATTCATACCACGTATATAGGAATGTTTCAACATTAGAAAAACCATTAATGTAATCCATCATATAAATAAAACAAAAGACAAGAATCACATGATTTCATCAATTGATGCAGAAAAGGCATTTGACAAAGTTCAACACCATTCATGACAAAAACTCTCAGCAAAATAGGAATACAAGGAAAATTCCTCAACATAATAAAGGGCATTGATACAAAACCGATAGCCAACATCATCCTAAATGGAGAGAGCCTGAAAGTATTCCCCTTGAGAACGGGAACCAGACAAGGATGCCCTTTATCACCACTCTTATTGAACACTGTGCTGGAGGTCCTACCCATAGCAATTAGGCTAGATAAAGACATAAAGGGCATCCAGATTGGCAAGGAAAAAGTAAAAGTATCTCTATTTGCAGATGACATGATCTTATACACAGAAAACCCTAAGGAATCCTCCAGAAAACTACTGAAACTAATAGAAGAGTTCAGCAGAGTATCAGGATACAAGACAAACATACAAAAATCAGTTGGATTCCTCTACACCAAAAAAAGAACATCGAAGAGGAAATCACCAAATCAATACCATTTACAATAGCCCCGAAGAAGATAAAATACTTAGGAATACATCTTACCAGAGATGTAAAATACCTAAACATAGAAAACTAGAAGACACTACTGCAAGAAACCCAAAGAGACCTACCTATGTGGAAAAACATACGTTGCTCATGGATAGGAAGACTTAGCATTATAAAAATGTCTATTCTACCAAAGGCAATCTATAGATTTAATGCAATTCCGAGCCAAATTCCAACTTTTTAAAAATAATTTGTATTGTGCTTTAAGTGAAAGTTTACAAATCAAGTCAGTCTCTCACATATAAACTTATAATATCCGCCTTACTACACAATGAGACAGCCCGCTCCCTCCTTCCAGTCTCTCTTTTGGTGACCATTTTGTAAGCTTCTAACCGTCCCATCTTCCCTCCAAACAGGAGATGCCAACATAGTCTCAGGTGTCCACCTGATACAAGTAGCTCACTCCTCATCATCTCTCTCTCCAATCCATTGTCCAGTCCAATCCATGTCTAATGAGTCCAATGACATTTTTTAATGATAAGTAAAGCATTACTGGAAAAGAAGAATAAAGTGGGAGGCCTCACTCTACCTGATTTTAGAACATATTATACTGCCACAGTAGTCAAAACAGCCTGGTACTCCTACAACAACAGATTCATAGACCACTGGAACAGATTTGAGAATCCAGACATAAATCCATCCACATATGAGCAGTTGATATTTGACTAAGGCACCAAAACATTTAAATAGGGAAAAGACAGTTTTTTAAACAAATGATGCTGGCATAACTGGATATCCATCTGCAAAAAAATCAAACAAGACCCATACCTCACCCCATGCACAAAAACAAACTCAAAATGGATCAAAGACCTAAATATAAAATCTAAAATGATAAAGATCATGGAAGAAAAAATAGGGACACTGTTCAGAGCCCTAATACATGGCATAAAGAGTATATGAAACATTATTAATAATGCAGAAGAAAAACCAGGTAACTGGGAGCTCCTAAAAATCAAACACCTATGCTCATCCAAAGACTTCACCAAAAGAGTTAAAAGATTACCTAGACTGAGGAAAAGTTTTTAGGTATGACATTTCCAATCAGTGCCTGATCCCTAGAATCTACATGATACTGCAAAAATTCAACTACAAAAAGACAAATAACACAATTAAAAAATTGTCAAAAGATATGAACAGACACCTCACTAAAGAAGACATTCAGGTAGCTAACAGATACATGAGGAAATATTCATGGTCGTTAGCCATTAGAGAAATGCAGATCAAAACTACAATGACATTTCATCTCACTCCAACAAGGCTGGCATTAATCCAAAAAACACAAAACAAGAAATGTTGGGGAAGTTGTGGAGAGATTGGAACACTTACACACGGTTGGTGGGAATGTAAAATGGTACAACCACTTTGGAAATCAATTTGGCGCTTTCTTAAAAAGCTACAAATAGAACTACCATAAGATCCAGCAATCCCACTCCTTGGAATATATCCTAGAGAAATAAGAACTTTTACAGGAATAGATATATGCACCCTTCTGTTCATTGCAGCACTGTTTAGAATAGCAAAAAGATGGAAGCAACCAAGGTGCCCATCAATGAATGAATGAATAAATAAACTATGGTATATTCACATGACAGAATACTGCGCATTGATAAAGAACAGTGATGAATCTGTGAAACATTTCATAACATGGAGGAACCTGGAAGGCATTATGTTGAGTGAAATTAGTTACAACAGAATAAGTATTGTATAAGACCACTACTATAAGAACTAAGAAATAGTTTAAACAGAGAAGAAAATATCCTTTGATGGTTAAGAGAGATGGGAGGGAGGGAAGGAGAGAGGGAGGGAAGGAGAGGGATATTCACTAATTAGGTAGTAGATAAGAACTACTTTAGGTAGTAGATAAGAACTACTTTAGGTGATGGGAAAGACAACACACAATACAGGGGAGGTCAGCACAACTGGACTAAACCAAAAGCAAAGAAGTTTCCTGAATAAACTGAACGCTTCGAAAGCCAGAGTAGCCGGGGCAGGGGTTTGGGGACCATGGTTTCAACGGACATCTAAGTCAATTGGCATAATAAAATCTATTAAGAAAGCATTCTGCATCCCACTTTGGAGATTGGCATCTGGAGTCTTCGGCCCTAGCAAGCGGCCATCTAAGATGCATCAATTGGTCTCAGTCCACCTGGATCAAAGGAGAATGTAGAACACCAAGGACACAAGGTCATTAAGAGCCCAAGAGACAGAAAGGGCCACATAAACCAGAGACTACATCAGCCTGAGACCAGAAGAACTAGATGGTGCCCAGCTACAACTGATGACTGCCCTGACAGGGAACACAGAGAACCCCTGAGGGAGCAGGAGAGCAGTGGGATGCAGACTCCAAATTCTCGTAAAAAGACCAGACTTAATGGTCTGACTGAGACTAGAAGGACCCTGGTGGTCATGGCCCCCAGACCTTCTCTTGGCCCAGGACAGGAACCAACTCTTCAGACAGGGATTGGACTGGACAATAGGTTGGAGAGGGATGCTGGTGAGGAGTGAGCTTCTTGGATCAGGTGGACACTTGAGACTGTGTTGGCATCTCCTGTCTGGAGGGAAGAGGAGAGGGTAGAGAGGGTTAGAAGCTGGAGGAATGGACATGAAAAGAGAGAGTGGAGGGAGGGAGTAGGCTGTCTCATTAGGGGAAGAGCAATTGGGAGTATGTAACAAGGTGTATATAAGTTTTTGTGTGAGAGACTGACTTGATTTGTAAACTTTCGCTTAAAGCACAACAAAAATTAAAAAAAAAAAAAGAAAGAAATCAAAAGACACATTGCATTGGGCAAATCTGCTGCAAAGGACTTCTTTAAAGTGTTGAAAAGCAAATATGTCACCTTGAAGACTAAGGTGTGCCTGACCCAAGGCATTGTGTTTTCAATCGCCTAATATGCATGTGAAAACTGGACAATGAATAAGGAAGACCAAAAAAGAATTGACGCCTTTGAATTGTGGCGTTGGCAAAGAATATTGAATGCACTGCCAAGAGAAGGAACAAATCTGTCTTGGAAGAAGTACAACCAGAATGCTCCTTAGAAGCAAGGATGGCGAGACTGTGTCTTACATACTTTGGACATGTTGTCAGGAAAGATCAGTTCCTGGAGAAGGACATCATGCTTGGTAAAGTACAGGATCAGCGGAAAAAAAGGAAGACCCTCAAAGAGAGAGATTGACACAGTGGGTGCGACAATGGGCTCCAGGATAGTAACGATTTTAAGAATGGTACAGGACCAGGCAGTGTTTTGTTCTGTGATACATAGGTTGGCTATGAGTCAGAACAGACTTGATGACACCTAACAACAACAATCAATTTGAAAATGATACCTTCAGTTCTTTTTTACTCCAATTTACTGAACGCTCTGTAATTCTGGTTGACTCATAGTGCCACAGTATTTCAAATTTATTTTCCTAACTTTTTTCAGATTCTTCGAAATCATCCTACTGAGTGATTTGGATAACTTTTATATACAACTTCCATCAACCTAGTTGCATGGTACATTCAAATATTAACAAAAAAAAAATTAGTCAACCCATTTATTTAAGTCTGATTAGAGCCACTTCATTTCTCACAAAAAGATTTAATAAATATCGAATTATTTTACAAATAGTTGTGTTGACATTTGTAAACATATTCCATTTTCTCATGCTTTACTTGAGTCATATTAAGCCCTGATATCCTCCTTCCTTTTGGGAATGTGAGAGTGGAGAGGCAATTAAGAATAATCCACAGCTGGCTCCAGTCAGACATCTCCTTTCCATGAACCCTTCCTTTATGATAAAAATCTCACATGAGATGATTCTAGATGATGTAATTATCAAGGAAGAGTAAAATTCCCGTGTTTCCATATGAGGTTTCATTTCACTGAGAATTAAGTTACCTTGATTAGTGTTTATTTTCCTCGTGCCACACACAAGCAGTTGCACCTAGAAGATATTGCTTGTTTAAGATATTTCTGTTCATTTGTTTAACTTTAAGAGTCTTCTTTGGGACCCAGTCAAGACAGCCAAATTGCATTTGGTTCTTTTTCTGGTCTTTAGGAGCCAATGATGTAACCACCAGGAAGGTAAGTAGCTATAAAAACGAATGTTTCTGCACAAATGAGTTCAAATGCATGACTGCAGGACATCAGGAATGTTCTGGATGAAATATGATGAATATGTTGTTGCTTCTAAGATTTTGTGGAAACTCTGGTGACATAGTGGTTAAGTGCTACAGCTGCTAACCAAAGGGTCAGCAGTTTGAATCTGCCAGGCGCTCCTTGGAAACTCTATGGGGCAGTTCTACTCTGTCCTATAGGGTCGCCATGAGTAGGAATCACCTCGACGGCACTGGGTTTGGTTTGGTTTTTTGGTTCTAAGATTTTGCAGGTAAGGATAAATTTTCTTAATCTTTTTATTCCCATAAATGATTGTCTAGTCAAATATACATTATTCTATTTTAAACACCATTGTAGAAGCAACCTTCTGTATGTTCCTGCTATGAACATATTTTACATTTTGTTTGATTATTACTGTTCTAGTCCTACCCTTCTGAGAACCAATCCTTTTGAAATCCTCACCTGCTCTTCATATTAGGTTTCTAACTTACTCTTCTTACATTAATAACAAAATATTAATATCTATATTTATAAATTTATCACTTCAACATGACAGTTAAATTATCTAGCCTGATGTATGGATTCAATAGATAATAAGTAACATATTTATATTTTCTTACTATTTTAAATAACTTTCGCATGCCATGTGAGGCAGGCAGTGCAGGAATTATCTATATTTTAATTTCAGGAAGGTAAATTGCTTACTTAGATGCATACCCCCAATAGCATATAAACACTGAAATTCAACCTAGTGTTTGTGAATTCACAATGAAACTGGAAGGGAAACAAAAAGAGGTAGCATAGAAAGAAAGAAGACGGGAAGGAAGGAAACGTATCTGAGCAAACTGTCTAGAAGCTTGGAGTGAGTAAAGAAGGCAGGTAGAAGAAATAGCAGTATTTGTCAGTATTGGCTTTGTTTCATCCATTGTCAGAAGTAAGTTTCATACGTATGTATATATATATATGTATATTCTTTCCAGATGAGGGTCATCATCCCATTTTGTGGGTGAGTAAATCAAGGCTACGGAAAGTAAAGAAGCATACTTAAAGTCATCAGCCAATTAAGGGCAGAGTGGGATTACAAATAAAAATCTGCGTAATTAAAAAGCCAACATTGTATCAATGATATTTCTCTTAACGTTATAATGGCTCCCACTTTATACTTACAATGTAAGCATTGCTGGACAGTATAAAATACCTATTTGATTCCTGAGTTTCCTATACAAAAAAGTAATGATGAAAGTGGTGAGAAATTTAAAGTATTGAACACTACAAACACTCTGGGCTGTACCATACATAATACGACATGAACAATTGACTTCATTCTCCAAAAGTAAAAGATAAGAAATATTAGACAGTAAAGATAATTTAAATCTATTAGCCAGCAAAACATGTGAAAATAGTAGCCCAACCACTCCTGACTGTCTACCGTGTTAGTATCATAATCACTATTCAGGGACTGATGCTGAGTTTGTGCCATTGAGAATGGGTGAAAACAGGAGCACCAACTGGTCTCAAAGGCATTTAAACCCCTACTGAGATCTGGAGCTAATCATTTTATCTTACTTATTTGGAATTTATTATAATTTTTGATCAATTTACATTTAAAATTTTAAACATTACATAATTCTCTTTGACATATTTCATGCACTAAATACATAGCTGGAATATAAGCTTATCAATTTATCTGACTTATTACAAGAAAGGAATCCTGGTGATGTAGCGGATTCCAACCTGGCTGCTAACCAAAAGGCCTACAGTTCAAATCCACCAGCCACTCCTTGGAAGCCCTTATGGGGCAGCTCTCCTCTGTCCTATAGAGTCGGTATGAGTTGGAATCAACTTGATGACAACAGGTTTGGTTTAGTTTTTTTTAACACAAGAAAAATCTAAATGTTAACATCATTTTTGGTGAATTTATATTTTGAAATTAAAAAGAAATGTATATATCTAAAAAAAGCATAGATAGATTGTAACCTGTTTTACAAATGTTGAAATTAAGTTTTATAGTCAGTAAGTATTGCCGATATACAGCTAGTCAATGAAGGAAGTAAAACCCAGGTAATTGAAACTTGATTCTAAATCCCATTCTGTCTCCACAAAAATGTAATTACTTTTTAATCATGCCTGAACTCTGAGTGGACAAGAATATAATAAAAGAAAAAAACAACAGCAAATAAAATGAAACACTGTTTTAAGTCTTAAGGTGGAGAAATAAGAAAGACATTTAAAAGTAAATAACAAGGCTTCAACAACAGGTAAAGAGCGCAATAAGGCAGTAAACATGTTGAGTCGACAATAGTGACCATAGTGCTATAAAAAAATATATATATATATAGGATGTTAAAAAAAAAAAAAGACTTCACAGGGACACACAGTGATCAGTATCACATAAAATGGTGGTGGGACTAGAACTTGGGTTTACAGCGCTGTGAAGATTTTCACAGCTATTTAGGAAGTGGTAAAGGGAAAAGTAATGCATTCAGAATGGGAAGAGTTGTGAGCAAAGCTATGTTTATGTAATGATTTAAGCATTTTTTCTACAGCATGGGACTTGTAAAATGATTTATTGCATTAAAATAATACTTGAATGACATGGACAACTAGTTTAATTCCAATAAATCAGAAATTGCAATAGCTGCTAAAGGGAAAAGCTGCTGGATGCACATTTTGAAGCATCTAGCTATTTTATTTCGGTGTCAAGATGCTCCTCTCTTTTACATAACGCTGGTAACCTCTGCTGCACTTATTTTTTATTCTTTGTTTTCTGTTTGTATCTGTCATGACAATAGATATCTATTGACTTATTCTGCTGTTTAATGTGTTTTTATTTGTTTTTGTCTTTTTTAACCATCCGAATTATTACATTAAACATTTACCTACAAGTACACCTATAGCTATGGAACATATTTGTTGTTGAAACTTTCATGTCAAAATATTTTTTGATTCAGTATTCTCTAGCCACAATAGTCCCTCCAACTCTTTAAACCATTGGAACATCACTTTATAATTTGAAATGTAGTGTTATACACATTATTACACACCTGATTGTTGTCTTAAGCCACATAAAAAAAAAAAACATAGTGGTGAAAAATTTATATAGAGACGATGATTTGATGAAATAGTGGTTTGCCTAATAATAAAACTTAACATTTTTATAAGATTTTTCACTGTACTTTTCAAGGAGAGATTTGGAGCCAATTCTTGAACAATGCTCTTGGCAGGCTGAAGAATTTTTACCTTAGTAGAAGGTGAAGAGCAGTGGCAAATATTGAGACAAAGCTGTCTTTCTTCCTGCGCTGAGATGAAGGTCCGTGTTGCTGTGTGGAACTGCATCAGGTAGAGAATTTCTAGAGTGAGCCAAGACCCACTACGCAATTTCTTCATCCTTAGAGTTAAATAACCGTAAGAATATTTCCTATACTTCAATCTATTCTTGAACATTGAGTGAATGGTCAAAAAAATGAATGATATTGGGTAATATTTGTGAGAAAACTACGTGTAGAATGTTCATTATATGTACACAGAGCTCTGGGTATATGGAGCAAGAAAAATATCTACAAAAAATATGAATTAATTAAGAGAATTAGATTCTGGCAACCAGCACAGAACCAATATGCACTTATGTCTTTAGTGATGTTCAATATCCAATGCCTTTATTTTTAACTGACTTGCTTACAGAGCTGTGTTTTGTTCTAGAGATCAGTGTTATGAAGGCAAGTGGGACTTGCTGAGGCACCGCAAATGACGTCAGTGTGATTATGTGTATCCAACTGGGGATCCATCATCAACACTGTTGGTAAACTACTGGTAAGTAAGCACTTTTATTCAACCTATTTCTGACTAAAAGAGCCAGTCCCCAAAATATACTAAAAGGTGGATGTCATGGATTGTATTATGTCCCCCCCGAAAAATGTGTGTATCAAGTTGGTTAGGCCATGATTCCCAGTGTTCTGTAGTTGTCCTCCATTTTGTGATTGTAATTTTATGTTAAAGAGGATTAGGGTGGGATTGTAACAAAAACATTACTAACAATGTACAAGTACCCAAAGAGAAATTAGATAACTCCTAAAAACCAAACACTTATGCTCATCCAAAGTCTTCACCAGGAGAGTAAACTGATTGCCTACAGACTGGGAAACAGTTTTTAGCTATAACATTTCTGATCAGCATCTGAACTCTAAAATCTACATGATATTGCAAAAACTCAATAACAAAAAGACAAATAATCCATTTAAAAAATGGGCAAAGGATAGGAACAGGTGCTTCAACGAAGAAGACATTCAGGCAGGTAACAGATACATGAGGAAATGCTCACAATCATTACCCATTAGAGAAATGTAAATCAAAACTACAAGGAGATACCATCTCACTCCAACAAGGCTGCCATTAATCCCAAATCACAAAATAATAAATGTTGGAGAGGTTGTAGAGAGACTGGAACACTTATTCACTGCTGGTGGGAATTTAAAATGGTGCAGCCACTTTGAAAATCAATCTGGCACTTCCTTAAAAAGGTAGAAATAGAACTACCATAGGATATGGCAATCCCACTCCTTGGAATATATCTTAGAGAAATAAGAGCCTTTATATGAACAGATACATGCACAACCATGTTCATTGCAGCACTGTTTACAATAGCAGAAAGATGGAAGTAACCAAGGTGCCCATCAACAGATGAATGGATAAATAAATTGTGGTACATTCACACGATGGAATACTTCACACAGATCAAGAACAATGATGAATCCGTGAAATATTTCATAGCTTGGAGGAATCTGGAGGGCATTATGCTGAGTGAAATTAGTCAGTTGCAAAAGGACGAATATTGTATGAGAAGACTATTATAAGAACTCAAGAAATAGTTTAAACAGAGAAGAAAATATTCTTTGATGGTTATGAGGGTGGGGAGAAAGGGAGGGAGAAGGATATTTGCAAATTAGATAGTAGACAAGAACTATTTTAGGTGAAGGGAAAGACATCATACAACAAAGGAGAGGTCAGCATAACTGGACTAAATCAAAAGCAGTTTCCTGAATAAACCAAATGCTCCAAAGGCCAGAGTAGCAGGGGCAGCAGTTGGGGGACCATGTTTTCAGGGGACATCTAGGTCAATTGGCATAATAAAATCTATTAAGAAAACATTCTGCATCCCACTTTGGTGAGTGGCATCTGCAGTCTTAAAAACACTATCAAGCGGCCATCTAAGATGCATCAATTGGTCTCAACCTACCTGGAGCAAAGGAGAATGAAGAACACCAAAGATACAAGGTAATTATGAGTCCAGAAGACAGAAATGGCCACGTAAATCCAAGACTACATCAGCCTGAGACCAGAAGAACTAGATGGTGCCCGTCTACAACCGAAGACTGCCCCGACAGGGAACGAAACAGAGCATCCCTGACGGAGCAAGAGAACAGTGAGATGCAGACCTCAAAGTCTCATAAAAAAATCAGACTTAATGATCTGACTGAGACTAGAGGAACCCTGGAGGTCACGGTCCCCAGACCTTCTGTTGGCCCCAAGACTGGAACCATTCCCAAAGCCAACTCTTCAGACAGGGATTGGACTGGATTATAGGATAGAATATGATAGTGGTGAAGAGTGACCTTCTGATCTCAAGTGGGACACATAAGACTATGTGGGCAGCTCCCGTTTGGAGAGGAGAGATGAGAAGGAAGAGAGGGACAGAAAGTGGCTGAATGGACACGGGAATACAGGGGCTGAGAGGAGTGTGCTGTCTCATTAGTGGGAGAGGAACTAGGAGCACATAGCAAGCTGTATACAAGTTTTTGTATGAGAGATTGACTTGATTTGTAAAGTTTCACTTAAAGCACACACACACAAAAGATGCAAAGAATACACAGAGTCACAGTACCCAAAAGAAATGGTCGACTCTCAGTTGCTTCATGAGGTGGCATATGATGAAGAACTGGTAGTAGTGAAGCAAGAAGTCCAAGCTACACTGAAGGCACTGGCAAAAAACAAGGCTCCAGGAGCTGACAGAATACCCACTGAGTTGTTTCAACAAACAGATGCAGCCCTGTACATGCCCACTCCACTATGCAAAGAAATTTGGAAGCTAGCTACCTGGCCAACAGACTGCAAGAGATGCATGTTTTGTGTCCATTCCAAAGAAAAGCGATCCAACAGATTGTGGAAGTTATCAAATGTAAATCATAGTATTAGTAAATATGGTAAACAAACAGACAAACTATCTACTCCACAGTGAATGTGACATTCTACCCCCGGGAGATCTAGTGAGTTTATGATGTTGTTGTTAGGTGCTGTTGGGTCAGTTCCAACTCATAGAGACCCTGTGTACAACAGAACGGAACAGTGCCCAGGCCTGGGCCTTTCTCATTGCTATGTCTGAGCCCACTGTTGCAGCCACCGTCTCAATCTGTCTCATTGAGGATCTTTGTCTTTTTCACTGACCCTCTACTTTACCAAGCATGATGTCTTTTTCCAGGGACTGATTCCTCCTGATAATATGTCCAGAGTACGTGAGACCAAGTCTTGCCACCCACCTTTCTAAGGAGCATTCTGGCTGTACTTCTTCCAAGACAGGTGTGTTCATTCTTCTAGCAGTCCATGGTATATTCATTATTCTTCACCAACAACATAATTCATGTTTCAGTTCTTTTGTCTCCCTTATTCATTGTCCCAGCGTTAGCTGCACATGAGGTGACTGAAAATATCATGGCTTGGTTCAGGCACACCTTAGTCCTCCAAGTGACATCTTCGATTTTTAACACTTTGAGGTCTTTTGTAGCAGATTTGCCCAATAAAATATGTCATTTGATTTCTCGAAGTCTGCTTCCGATGGGTGTTGATTGTGGATCCAAGTAAAATGAAATCCTTGGCGACTTCAGTATTTTCTCTCTTTATTGTGATTTTTTTATTGTTCCAGTTGTGAGGATTTTTGTTTTCTTTATGTTGAAGTGTAATCCATACTGAAGGCTGAAGTCTTTGATCCTCATCAGTATGTGCTTCAAGTCCTCTTCACTTTCAGTAAGCAAGGTTGTGTCATCTGCATGTCTAGGCTGTTAATGAGTCTTCCTCCAATCCTGGTGCCCCTTCTTCTTCATATGATCCAATACTATCTCTCTATGTGTTTTTTTAAAGACACTGAGTTTTTGGTAATTTACTATGGCAGCCCTAGAAAATGAATACAGAGCCCTTCACCAAGGGCAAGTCAAGTTAGCACCAAAAATGCTCCTGTAAGGGTAGCCACGTAACATGAGACATGGCAGTTTTTAAAAAGTATGAAGTAAAACTTTCAGCTTTGAGAAAGAAAGGGCTCCTCTAAGTCCAAGTTCTAAGTCCATTGCTGTTGGGTCAATTCTATCTCATAGCGACCCTAAAGGACAGAGTAGAATTGACCCATAGGGTTTCCAAGGAGTGGCTGGTATTTTTGAACTGCTTGAATAAGTATTGCGAAAAAATACAACCCTGACACACAACTTTTCTGAGCTTAGTATTAAAACAAAACAAAACAAAAAGTCGCTATTGAGTGGATTCTCACTCATAGGGACCCTATAGGACAGAGTAGAGCTTCCCCACAGGGTTTCCAAGGAGCGACTGGTAGATTCAAACTGCAGACCTTTTGGTAGCAGCCAAATGCATAACCACTGCACCACCAGTGGCTTTCAAATCAGCTATAGGCTGATGATCTTCAAATTCTTAGAACCCAGAAAACTACTCTACCTCAGAGTGGTATCCACAGCTGGGAACTGTTCTCCACACTTGGATGACCTCAGACATCCAAATCTAACATGTACAGAAAAAAATCTTTTGGTCATTTTCTCAAGCTTGTTCCTCCATGGTTTTCCACATGGTAGAGAATGGCTCTGGTGACCATGCGCTCATGGTAGCCTGAATTCTAGAAGTCACCTTTGATTCTCCATTCCCCTCATCCCATACGTCTGATTGACCAGCAATTCTTGGCAGCTCAAGCTCCAAAGTACACCTCAAGCCTGCCCACTGTTCCCACCTGCACTTCCACCATCACTCCTCACCCTGACCACTGCAGAAGCATCCTGACCGGTCCTCTGTATTTGCTGTCTTCAAGTTCTCCTGGGCTACAGTTAATTCCTGGGACACATTCTTTCTGAAGACCATTGAACAATAGAAGGAGAAGGGCATTTAGTTGTATGCTACCTCCTCCGCTTGAGCTGCATGCCCCTCAGAAATCACTTTTCAGTGTGCAGTCTATAATGTCTCTATCCCAATTTCCTGTCTTTGGCCGCACTGCTTTGATAGCGTGCATGCATATGTGCTTCAGGGGTCATGTAGGCAGATGCTTGGAGGAATTTTTCTTAGTACAATCATGGTTGTGTGCCATCAAGAGATTCTAACTCATATCAACCCTGTATGACAACTTAGAACTGCCTCACAAGGTTTCCTAGGTTGCAGTCTTTATGGTGCAGCCCTGGTGGCACCGTGGTTAAGAGCTCGGCTGCTAACCAAAGGGTGGACAGTTCGAATCCACCAGTTGGTTCTTTGCAGAAAGACATGGCAGTCTGCTTCTGTAAAGACTTATAGTCTTAGAAACCCTGTGGGGCAGTTCTACTCTGCCCTATAGGGTCGGAATTGATTCAATAGCAACTGGTTCGGATTTTGTTTGGTTAGAATCTTTATGGGAGCCCATCTCCAGATCTTTTCAACCCCTGAGCTGGTGGGTTCCAACGGCCCACCTTTCAGTTAGCGAAGCACTTAACCGTTGCACCTCCAATACTTAACTCTGCATGTGAGAGGGCCCTCTCCTGACGTCTCCTGTCTCCTCACCCCGCACACCTTGGCGTTGTCCTTGCTTCTAGACCCCACCCTCCCCTCTGGAGGCCCAACCCCCCCACGCCTGCCCCCTACCCGGGCCGCTGGGGGGGGCCGGCAGCCATGTTCCTCGCCGTCCAGCCAGTTACTCCCGGACGCGCTGGGACGGTTGGTGAGGGGCCCGGGCAGGTGGCGCGCCTTACAGCGGACGGTGTTCGTGCTGCTTTCCGTGCCGTGGTTTCTGAAAGGTAGGAAACTCCGGCAAGTGGGTGGAGGGACCCGCTCCCAGACTGAACAAGCCCGGCCCCTCGAAGGTGTGGAGGGAAGGCGCCAGGAGGGCGGTTCCCAGTCCCAGCAGCCCGTGGGCTCCAGAGGTTGGGGAGTCCGGACGTTGGGTTAGCAGCTGGCATCGCCCCCTCCGGCGTACCCCCTCCCGAGTGATCCCCAGGGGCGGACGCGGTGCGGGGCCGGGCGGACGCAGCCTCTGTAAGGGCTGCGAGAGGGAGCCTCTGGCCCGGGAGACGCAGCTGGTCTGCGAAATTTCATCCCCATGGACTTGTGGCGGGGGCGGGGTCCAGCCGCGGGATCCAGCTGCGGAGTGCCCTCGGGCCTGGGGGTTTGAAGGGCTTGGGGAGAAAGGCCGTGTCCAGGGCTGCGCCCAGGTCCCTCCTCTGCCCGGGGCGGGTTTGCGGGCCAAGCTGGGTGATGGGCTCCTGCCCCCCCGCCCCCACCTGCTCCCTGTGCCGGGGGGAAACCAAGGCCCAGAGTTCGCCCGGGGGGGGTGAGACTCCAGACTGAGGACGGGGCACTCGCCCCCGTTCGTCGTCCCACCCCCACCAGACTCCGTAGGGTGCCAGGGACAGGGGAGAGAGGGATCCCCCGCCCAAGGCCCCGCTGCCCCTTACTGTTTTGGGCGCTGTGCCTGGGAGGCTGAGGCACCCCGCGCCCTCGCCCGCGCCCGGCTGGGCTGGTCTACTCTCGGGGCTGGGGCGTCGGCGCGGCCTCCGCCCCACCTGGAAAGGAAGGGGTCCTGGGAATCTGTGGAGCAGCGCGGGGATCCTACTCCTTGTGGAAGCAGCAGCGATTCAGTGTGTGTTAACAGTGTGGATGCCGGGTCCCGCTCCCCCTCTGGGTGGCGGGGGTGGGGGTAGCAGGAAGGGGTCCTGAGCGCCCATGTTGTTTGTTAACTTAAACGTTTGTGTGGCGCTGTGTAGCGGTAGCTGTGGACGCGGTCTCTGGTGCTGAGGGGATTTGAGGGTTCCTCAAACTGGTGGGATTTGGAGCCTCTACCCTGGTGGCAGTGGGTTCAGTGGGTTACCCTGGTGGCGTAGTGGTTAAGTGCTAAGGCTGCTAGCCAAAAGGTTGGCAGTTTGAATCCACCAGGCGCTCCTTGGAAACTCTGTGGGGCAGTTCTACTCTGTCCTATAGGGTCGCTATGAGTCAGAATTGACTCGATGGCAACAGATGTGGTTTTTTTTTTTAGGTTGGAGATTAGGTGTCTCTCGGGCTGACATCTGAAGGTCTGGAGCTGACGGTTTATGAGGGCTTGTAAGGGTTTTAAGCGCTCCGGCCATGGGCACCAACCCGATCTTCCAGCCCCTGCGGACGGACCGCCCCCCCCTTCCGGGGGGGATTGGCTGCTCTGGGACCCTGAGCCCAGAGGGCGGTGAGAAGCTGACAAACGTGAGTGATGCCCTGCAGGTCCCAGTCGGCGGGGCAGCCCTGCTCACACGGTCTCAATAGGGGCAGTCGGCTTCGTGCCTGGGGGGTGGTTTCCGAATGTTTCCTCGTGGTCCCCCCCCCCCGTGCGGGGCGACAACTCGCCCCTGGGCGGGGACCTAGTAGAGGCCTGCAGGGCATCAGGGTGTGGAGGGGCAGAGCTTGGGCGGGGAGGGCGCGGCCCTGCAGGTTCCTGTACATGACCACGGCAGGGGGGTGCGGGTCGTGAAGGCTGGGCCTGGTCGAGGACCCACTAGGTCTCGCAGAAGGAGTGGGTTAGGATAATCATAGCATTAATGGGAGTATTGAGAGAGCGCCCTGGGGCGTTGGGTCCCTCGGGAAGAAAAGCTTCTGCTGTCGCCACTGGAGCGGTACCCAGTTCGTCCAGTCTTAGGTCCAGGAGGTTCCCATGCTCGGAGGGTCTGGTGGGCAGAACAGAACCGGCGGTGCGCACGCCCTCTCGCGGCCTTGCGCCCAATCGCTGAGGTTCAGTGTCAGGTGATTCTAAGCCATGGTTTTGGAACTCAATAGTGAAGCAGAGCAAATAAATGTTGCAGTGCCTTGATGGGACCAGTGGAGACAACAAGAAGCAAAGCACAGCTGAAACTTCAAAATTCCACTGAGTGTTAGTAGGATTTGGAGGGAGAAAATAGACGGAGAGTTGAGAGGCCCAGAGATGCAGAAGGGTTAGAGGATTAGGGTTAGGGGTTAGGGTTTGGTGTTAGGGGTTCAGGTTGGGGGGTTAGAGGTTTGGGAGTTAGGTTTAGGGGTATAGGTTTTAGGTGGCTGGGGGTTGGGGTTAGGGCTGGGGTTACTAGGCTAGGGCACAAGTGGTTTAGGGTTATGGTTAGGGTTAGAGTGAGGCTGAGGTTGATTCCCAGTCTTGTGTACCGTCTCTTCCTTCACCAGAGTTACCACATATCTGTCCTTTGGTTGGAAACCCTGATGGCATAGTGGTTAAGACCTGCCAGTGCTAACCAAAGGTCTGCAGTTCGAATCCACCAGGCGCTCCTTGGAAACTCTATGGGGCAGTTCTAATCTGTCCTATAGGGTCTCTATGAGCTGGAATCGACTCGACGGCGGTGGTTTGTTTTTTTTGGTTATTGTTTAGTTAGCTTTTCTCTACCCACTCTCCGTCTGCCTGGTGAACATCAAGGATTGTTTCTGTGTGTAAATGTTTTCATGAGTTTTTATGATCGTGGTCTCTTAGTGTATATGTCGTTTTGTGATTGACTTAGTCAGCATGATGCGCTCCAGATTCATCCATGGTGTGAGATGTTTCGGAGATTCATCATTGGTCTTCATTGTCGTGTAGTGTTCCACTGTGTGTATGTACTGTAGTTTGTTTATCCATTCCTCCGTGGATGAGCACTTAGGTTGTTTCCATCTTTTTGCTACTGTGAATAATGTCACAGTGAACACGGGTGTGCATATGTCTATTCCTGTGACTGCTCATGGAAACCCTGGTGGCTAGTGGTTAAGTGCTACGGCTGCTAACAAAAAGTGTTAGGGTTTGAGGTTTGGGATGTTAGGGTTAGGGTTGTTAGAGTTCTGGTTGTTAGGGTTTGGGGTTAGGGGTTGGGGTTAGGGTTTTGGGGTTAGGGATGTTAGGGTTAGGGTTGTTAGGGTTTGGGTTAGGGTTTTTCGGTTGGGGTTAGGTGTTAGGGTTAGGTTTAGGGTTTGAGGTTAGAGTTTGGATTTACAGGTTAGGTGTTAGGGGTTGCAGTTTGGGGTTTACAGTTTTGGGGGTTTAGGGTTTTGGGGTTTAGTCAGTAGGGTTTGGGTTAGGTTTTAGGGGTCAGGATTTAGGTTTAGGGTTGGGGTTGGTGTTGAGTTTGTTTGGGATATGTGGTTTGGGGTAAGAGGGTGGGTGTTAGAGGTTTGGGGGTTAGAGATTGAGGGAGTTAGAGGTTGAGGGGTTAGAGGGTGAGGGGGTTAGAGGTGAGAAGATTATAGAGTGAGGGAGTGAGAAGGTGAGGGTGTGAGGAGGTGAAGGTTAGGGTTTAGGGTTAGAGGGTTTAGGCTTAGGGTTCAGAGGCTTAGGGTTAGGGGGTTAGGGTTTCAGAGTTCAGAGGTTGGGGTTGGTGTTGTGGTTAGGGTTAGAGAGTTAGGGTTAGAGGGTTAGGGTTGGAGGTTTAGGGTTAGAAGATTAGGGGTATGGTTTAGAGGTTTAGGGTTAGGGGTTAGGGCTAGGGTTTAGGGGTTCAGGTTTAGGGGTGTGGGATGGGTCTGGGGTAAGGTTTTAGGGTTTAGGGTTAGAGGGTTATGTTTAGGGCTTAAGGCTTAGAGTTTAGGGTTTCAGGACTTAGGGTTTAGGGCTTAGGGCTTAGAGCCTAGGGTTTAGGACTTAAGGTTTAGGGTTTAAGGCTTAGAGTGAGGGTTAGGGCTGGGGGCTGGGGTTAGGGTTTAGGGTTTAGTGTTAGGGTATTAGGGTTAGAGGGCTAGATGGTTTAACGTTTAAGTTTAGGGTTTAGGGGTTGGGGTTAAGGATGTTAGTGTTTAGGGTTTTGGCATTTAGGGTGTTAGGGTTGAATGTGTTAGGGCTAAGGGTGTTAGGGTTTTGTGTGTTAGGGTTTTAAGTGTTAGGGTTTACAGTTTAGGGTTAAGTGATAGGGTTAGGCTTAGACTCATTCTTAGGTTTAGGGCTAGGGATTTGAGGTTTAGGGTTTGGCGTTGGGTTTGGGGGTTGGGGTTAGGTTTAGGGCTAGGATTAGAGGGCTAGGGTTAGAGGGTTAGAGTTAGAGGGTTAGGGTTTCAGGTTAGCGTTAGAGGGTTAGGGTTCGAGTGTTAGGGTTAGGGTTAGGGTCGTTAAGGTTAGGGTGGTTAGGGGTTAGGTGTTAGGATTTAGGGTTTAGGGTATAGGGGTTAGAGTTTGGGTTAGGGTTAGAGTTTAGGGCCTTGGGGGTTAGGACCTAAGGGCTTAGGGTCTTAGGGGCTTTGGGACTTAGGGCTTAGGGGCTAGAGTTAGAGGGCTAAGGCCGGAGGGCCAGGGTTATGGTTTGATTCCTGGTTGGCAATTTTTTTCCTTCAATATTTTGTATAAGTCATCCCATTGCCTTCTTGCCTCCATGATTTCTGCTGAGTAGTCCAAGTTTATTATTATCTACTCTCCGTTTTTGGTGACTTCCTTTATCCCTAGCCTCTCTTAAAATTCTCTTTATGTTTGATTTTGGCAAGTTTGATTATTATATGTCTCAGTCACTTTCTTTTGAGATCACCTTATGTGGAATTTGATGAGCATCTTTCATGATATCAGGGAAGTTTTCTGCCAATAAATCTTCAACAGTTCCCTGTGTATTTTCTGTTAGCCCTCCCTGTTCTGGTACTGCAATCACTCATAGTTATTTCTCTTGATAAAGTCCCACATGATTCTTTGGATTTCTTCATTTAAAATTCTTTTATCTGGTTTCTTTTCAAATATATTGGTCCCAAGAGTTTTATCTTTTATCTCAGTAATTCTGCCTTCCAGTTCTTCAGTTGTGCTCTTCTTACTTTCTATCGAGTTTTCTAACTCTGTAATTTTATTGTTAATCTTCTGAATTTCTGATTGCAGTCTCTCTATGGTTTCTTGCAGCTTATTAAATTTTTAATTATGTGCTTGAGTAACCTTTTTAATTTTTTCAGCTGCTTTATCTTTGTGTTCCTTGGCTTGTTCTGTATTTTGCCTCATTTCCTTCTTGATATCTTTGAGAGTTCTGTATATTAATCTTTTGTATTCTGTATCCGGTAATTCCAGGATTGCACCTTCATCGAGAAGATTCCTTGAGTCTTAGTTCTGAGAGCTTGTTGAAGCAATCATGGGTCAGCTTCTTTTTTTTTTATTTTAATAATTTTTATTGTGTTTTAAGTGAAAGTTTACAAATCAAGCCAGTCTCTCACATAAAAACTTATACACAACTTGTTACATATTCCCAATTACTTCCCCCCAATGGGACAGCCCACTCCCTCCTTCCACTCTTTCTTTCCGTGACCATTTTGCCAGTTTCTAAGCCCCTCTACCCACCCATCTCCCTTCCAGGCAGGAGATGCCAACATAGTCTCAAGTGTCCACCCAAACCAAGTAGCTCACCCCTCACCAGCATCCCTCTCCAACCCATTGTCTAGTCCAACCCATGTCTGATGAACTGGCTTTGGGGATGATTCCCGTAGTGGGTAAACGGAAGGTGTGGGGGCCATGATCACTGGGGTCCTTCCAGTCTCAGTCAGACCATTAAGTCTGGTCTTTTTATGAGAATTTGGGGTCTGCATCCCACTGTTCTGCTCCCTCGAGGGATCTCTGTTATGTTCCCCGTCAGGGCAGTGATTGGTTGTGGCCCGGCACTGTCTAGTTCTTCTCATCTCAGGATGATGTAGTCTCTAGTTCATGTAGTCCTTTCTGTCTCTTGGGCTCGTTATTATCTTATGTTCTTGGTGTTCTCCATTCTCCCTTGATCCAGGTGGGTTGAGAATCATTGATGCATCTGAGATGGCTGCTTGCTAGCATTTAAGATCCCAGATGCCACTCTTCAAAGTGGGATGCAGAATGTTTTCTTAATAGATTTTATTATGCCAGTTGACTTAGATGTCCCCTAAAACCATGGTCCCCAAACCCCTGCCCCTGCTTTGCTGACCTTCGAAGCATTCAGTTTATTCAGGAAACTTCTTTGCTTTGGTTTAGTCCAGTTGTGCTGACCTCCACTGTGTTGAGTGTTGTTCTTCCATTCACCGAAAGTAGTTCTTGTCTATCTCTTTAGTAAATACCCCTCTCCTACCCTCCCTGCCTCCCCCCCTCATAACAACAAAGGAATATGTTCTTCTCAGTTTAAACTATTTCTCAAGATCTTATAATAGTGGTCTTATACAATATTTGACCTTTTGCTACTAATTTCACTCAGCATAATGCCTTCCAGGTTTCTCCATGTTATGAAGTGTTTCACAGATTCGTCACTCTTCTTTGTTGATGTGCAGTATTCCATTGTGTGAATATACCATAATTTATTTATCCATTCATCCATTGATGGGCACCTTGGTTGGTTCCATCTTTTTGCTATTGTAAACAGTGCTGCAATAAACGTGGAAGTGCATATATCTATTTGTGTAAAGGCTCTTATTTCTCTAGGATATATTCCGAGGAGTGGGATTGCTGGGTTGTATGGTAGTTCTATTTCTAGCTTTTTAAGGAAGCACCAAATTGATTTCCAACGTGGTTGTATACCCTTTTACATTCCCACCAGCAGAGTATAAGTGTTCCAGTCTCTCCACAGCCTCTCCAACATTTATTATTTTGTGTGTTTTGGATTAATGCCAGCCTTGGTGGAGTGAGATGGAATCTCATTGTAGTTTTGATTTGCATTTCTCTAATGGCTAATGATCGAGAGCATTTCCTCATGTATCTGTTAGCTGCCTGAATGTCTTCTTTAGTGAAGTGTCTGTTCATATCCTTTGCCCATTTTTTAATTGGGGTGTTTGTCTTTTTGTGGTTGAGTTTTAGCAGAGTCATGTAGGTTTTAGAGATCAGGCACCGGGTGGAGATGTCTTAGCTGAAAACTTTTTCCCAGTCTGTAGGTGGTCTTTTTACTCTTTTGGTGAAGTCTTTAGATGAGCATAGGTGTTTGATTTTTAGGAGCTCCCAGTTATCTGGTTTGTCTTCGTCATTTTTAGTAATGTTTTGTATTCTGTTTATGCCCTGTATTAGGTCTCCTAATGTTGTCCCTACTTTTTCTTCCATGATCTTTATCTTTTTAGATTTTATGTTTAGGTCTTTGATCCATGTGGAGTTAGTTTTTGTGCATGGTGTGTGGTATGGGTCCTGTTTCATTTTTTGCAGATGGATATACAGTTACGCCAGCACCTTTTGTTAAAAAGACTGTCTTCTCCCCAATTAACTGACACTGGGCCTTTGGCAAATATCAGCTGCTCATATGTGGATGGATTTATATCTGGATTCTCAGTTCTGTTCCATTGGTCTATGTGTCTGTTGTTGTACCAGTACCAGGCTGTTTTGACTACTGCGGCAGTATAATTGGTTCTAATATCAGGCAGAGTGAGTCCTCCTACTTTGTTCTTTTTTAGTAATGCTTTACTTATCCATGACTTCTTTCCCTTCCATATGAAGTTGGTGATTTGTTTCTCCATCGTTTTAAAAAAATGTCATTGGAATTTGGATCGGAAGTGCATTGTATCTATAGATGGCTTTTAGTAGAATGGACAATTTTATAATGTTGTCTTCCTATCCATGAGCAAGGTATGTTTTTCCAATTACGTAGGTCCCTTTTGGTTTTTTGCAGTAATGCCTTGTAGTTTTCTTGGTATAGCTCTTTTACATTTTTGGTAAGGTTTATTCCTAAGTATTTTATCTTCTTGGGGGCTGCTGTGAATGATATTCATTTGGTGATTTCTTCTTCAATGTTCTTTTTGTTGATATAGAGGATCCAACTGATTTGTATGTTTATATTGTAATCTGAAACTTTGCTGAACCCTTCTATTAGTTTTAATAGTTTTCTTGAGGATTCCTCAGGCTTTTCTGTGTATAAGATAATGTCGTTGGAAAATAGAGACAATTGAATTTCTTCCTTACCAATCTGGATGCCCTTTATTTCTTTGTCTAGCCCAGTTGCTCTGGCTAGGACCTCTAGCACAATGTTGAATAAGAGCAGTGATAAAGGGGATCCTGGTCTGTTTCCCGTTCTCAAGGGAAATGCTTTCAGGCTCTCTCCATTTAGGATGATGCTGGGTATTGGCTTTGTATCAATACCCTTTATTATGTTGAGGAATTTTCCTTCTATTCCTATTTTGCTGAGAGTTTTTATCATGAGTGGGTGTTGGACTTTGTCAAATGCCTTTTCTGCATCAATTGATAAAATTATGTCGTTCTTGTCTTTTTTTTTATGTGGTGGATTACATTAATTGTTTTTCTAATATTAAACCAATCTTGCATACCTGGTATAAATCCTACTTGGTTATGGTGGATTATTTTTTTGATATGTTGTTGAATTTTATTGGCTAGAATTTTCTTGAGGATTTTTGCATCTATGTTCATGAGGGATATAGGTCTGTAATTTTCTTTTTTTGTGTGTGCTATCTTTAGCTGGTTTTGGTATCAGGGTTATGCTGGCTTCATAGAAGGAGTTAGGTAGTACTCTGTCCTTTTCTATGCTTTGAAATACCTTCAGTAGTAGTGGTAAGTCTTCCCTGAAAGTTTGGTAGAACTTTGCAGTGAAGCCGTCAGGGCCAGGGCTTTTTTTTGTTGGGAGTGTTTTGATTACCTTTTCAATCTCTTTTTTTGTTATGGGTCTATTTAGTTGTTCTACTTCAGTTTGTGTTAGTTTAGGTAGGTAGTGTGTTTCTAGGAATTCATCCATTTTTTCTAGGTTTTCAAATTTGTTAGAGTACAATTTTTTGTAGTAATCTGATATGATTGTTTTAATTTCAGTTGGATCTGTTGTGATATGGCCCATCCCATTTCTTATTTGGATTATTGGTTTCTTTTCCTGTATATCTTTAATCAGTCTTGCCAATGGTTTATCAATTTTGTTAATTTTTTCAAAGAAGCAGTTTTTGTCCTTGTTAACTCTTTCAATTGTTTTTCTATTCTCTAATTCATTTAATTTTGCTGTAGTTTTTATTTTTTGCTTTCTTCTGGTGCCTGACAGTTTCTTTTGTTGCTCTCTTTCTGTTTGTTCACGTTGTAGGGACAGTTCTTTCATTTTGGCTCTTCTTTAATATGTGTGCCTTTATTGATATAAATTGACCTCTGAGCACTGCTTTCACCATGTCCCAAAGGTTTTCATAGGAAGTGTTTTCAGTCTCGTTGAATTCTGTGAATTTCTTTATTCCCTCCTTAAGGTCTTCCATAACCCAGTCTTTTTTTGAGCAGGGTATTGTGCAGTTTCCAAGCATTTGATTTCTTTTCCCTGGTTTTTCTGTTATTGATTTTTACTTTTATGGTCTTTTGTTCAGAGAAGATGTTTTGTAATATTTCAATGTTTTGGGTTCTGCAAAGACTTGTTTTATGACCTAATATGTGATCTATTCTAGAGAATGTTTCATGTGCACTAGAAAAGAAATTATAGTTTGCAGCTGTTGGGTGGAGTGTTCTGTATAAGTCTATGAAGTGAAGTTGTTTAATTGTAGCAATTAGATCTTCCGTGTCTCTATTGAGCTTCTTACTGCATTTCCTATCCTTCACTGAGAGTGTTGTGTCGAAGTCTCCTATATAATTGTGGAGGTGTCTGTCTCCCTTTTTAATTCTGTTAACATTTGTTTTATGAATGTTGCAGCCCTATCATTGGGTGCATAAATATTTAATACGGTTATATGTTCCTGGTAAATTGTCCCTTTAATCATATGTAGTGTTCTTCTTTATCCTTTGTGGTGGATTTAACTTTAAATCCTATTTTGTTGGAAATTAATATTGCCTCTCCTGCTCTTTCTTGATTGTTGTTTGCTTGATATATTTTTATCCATCCTTTCAGTTTTAGTTTATTTGTGTCTCTAAGTCTAAAGCGTGTCTCTTTTAGGCAGCATACAGGCTGATCGTGTTTTTTTTATCCAGTCTGCAACTTCCTGTCTCTTTATTGGTGAATTTAGTCCATTTACATTAAGTGTAATTATAGATAAGTATGAGTTTAGTGCTGTCATTTTGATGCCTGTTTTTGACAATTTTATTTTTCCATTTACTTTTTTGTGCTGAGTTTTTCTTTGGAGAATGTGTGTTCCTCCTTTTTATAGTAGTTGAATTTATTTTGTTGAGTCGTTATGTTTATCTTGGTTTTTATTTTGAAGTATGGAATTGTTAGACCTCATTGTGGTTACCTTAATATTTACCCCGGTTTGACTAAGTAAAAACCTAAGTTGTTTCGCCCTGTATCGCCTTGTTTTCCTCTCTATATGTAAGATCTGTGTCTCCTTATTTAGTCCCTCTTTTTTCACTATTGTAATCTTTTACATAATGACATCAATGATTCCCTGTTTTGAGCAATTTTTTTAATTAATCTTATTTTGTTTTTGTGATTTCCCTATCTGAGTTGATATCAGGATGTTTTGTTCTGTGACCTTGTGTTGTGTCGGTATCTGATATTGATTTTCTGACCAAAGAATTTCCTTTAGTAATTCTTGCAGTTTTGGTTTGGTTTTTGCAAATTCTCTAAGCTTGTGTTTATCTGTAAATATCTTAATTTCACCTTCATGTTTTAGAGTTTTGCTGGATATATGATTCTTGGCTGACAGTTTTTCCTCTTTGAGTGCTCTGTATATGTTATCCCATTGCCTTCTTGCCTGCATGGTTTCTGCCGAATAGTGCAAACTTAATGATTCTCCTTTGTAGGTAACTTTTCGTTTATGCTTGGGTGCTTTTAAAATTTTCTCTTTATCTTTGGTTTTGGCAGGTTTGATGATATGTCTTGGTGATTTTCTTTTGGGATGTATCTTGTATGAGGTTCGATGAGCATCTTGGGTAGATATCTTTTCATCTTTCACGATGCCAGGGAATTTTTCTGCCATCAGATCTTCTATTATTCTCTCTGTATTTTCTGTTATCCCTCCCCGTTCTGGAACTCCAATCACATGCAAATTATTCTTGATAGAGTCTCCCTTGATTCTTAGGGTTTCTTCATAGTTTTAAATTCTATTTGATTTTTCTTCAACTATATTTGTGTCAATTGCCTTATCCTCCAGCTCCCCCACTCTGCATTCCAGTTTCTCTATTCTGCTCCTCTGACTTCCTCTTGAGTTGTCTGATTCTCTGAGTTTATTGTTAATCTTTTGGATTTCTGAATGCTGTCTCTCTATGAATTCTTACAGCTTATTAATGTTTTCACTATGTTGTTGAATAATCTTTTGGATTTCTTCAACTGCTTTATCTGTGTATTCCTTGGCTTTTTCTATAGATTGCCTTATTTCATTTGTGAGGTCATTCCTGATGTCTTGAAGCATTCTGTATACAATTTTTTTATATTCTACATTTGGCAATTCTAGGAATGTATCTACATCTGGCAATGATTTTGATTCTTTGATTTGAGTGTTTGTAGAAAAAATCATGGCCTGCTTCTTCATGTGATTTGATGGCGACTGCTGTCTCTGAGCCATCTATAAGATACTGTAATATTTTCTTTTATATTTGCTCACTGAGTCTTCTTGTTTTGTTTTGTTACAATACATTCAAACGGGCTACTAGATTGTGGTATCGTGATTGCTGTAGCTTTTGAATCACTTACGTCCTGTTACCAGCTTGCCTGAGCTGTTACCAGGTATTTAAGTGTATGAGTCTATTCACTATTCTTGAATAGAATCAGCTCAGGTGTCCTGACAGTTGGTCACCTAGTGTGTGGTGTAGCCTCTCACCTATTATCTTAGAGGAGTAGTGGTGATGGTTGTATGCACCAGTTTCTATTAGTGGCAGGGGGTCACATTTCGAGGAGGGCAGGATGCTGACAGCCTTCCTTCAAGTGTCAGTGAGGTAGGTGTGGCTCTATTCTGTACAGCACTCTGGTGGGTAGGCTCTGCAGCTGTATCTTAGGCACCTAATGCTTGGGTAGACGTCACTATTCTCAGACCCCTCTAGGCTAGGTGGTGTGGGTGGAGTCTCAGCCGTCAGTTCACTGCTGTGGATCAGCAACGGCTCTTTTTAATAGCTAGAGAGGTATCTGACCTCCAAAACTTGCCTTTCCACTGCCGAGCTAAAACAATTATGGTCAGATCTCTATCAGAATTGCCTTTGCATTATAATAGCCACCTAGTTACCTGTAGGGTGAAAGCCAAAGACTATGGGTCTGTTAATGCCTGGATGGAGCTGATTCTGTATTGTTATTCCAGTTTAGGGAAGTCAGGGAAGGATTTTTTCTTTGATTGTTAAATGCTGCTTTTCTCAGGCCAGGAGAATGGATTAGAAAAGAAGAAAAAAAATTGAGCAGTGCACTTCTCTCTGGCACAGAGAATTCCAATGTTAATGAAGCTGGCTGGGGCAATGAGGGGTGGAATCAGATATATAGAAGAGAGTAGCCTGGCAAGATACACAAAGTTACTTATGTTGTTTGGTGAGGACTGTTTTTTCTGAGATTCCAGAGCATTGTGTCGCTCGTGTGTGCTGGCTGGATCCCTGCTGAGACTGTCCCAGAGGGCTAGGTCTGCATCCATGCTCACACCGTCTCAGGAAGCCACAATCGGCTCCCCCACACTTAGTCCAAAGCCCAGCACCAAGGTTTCCTTTCTGGGACGCTGCACTCCAGGCTCCAAAACCAGTCGCTGCTTGCCCATGGTTTTTCGTTTCCCTGTCAGCCGCATCTGTGTGGAGTCTGCGTGTGCTGCCTGGGTCCCCTCCGAGGAATAGGTGTAAATATGCATCCTTTCCAGTTCATAGGCCAGGTAGCTGTATTCCAAATTTCTTGGGATTAGACAAGTGAGCGATTCCAGTGCTGCATCCATTTGGTGAAACATCTCAGTTGGTATTCCATCAATTCTTGGAGGCTTTTTTTTCTCACAAATTCCTTCAGTGCAGCATGGATTTCTTCCTTCAGTACCATCGGTTTCTGATCATATGCTACTTCCTGAAATGGTTGAAGGTCGACCAATCCTTTTTGGCATAGTAACTGTGGGTACTACTTTCATCTTCTTTTGATGCTTCCTGCGTCATTTAATATTATACCCGTAGAATCCTTCAGTATTGCAACTCAAGGGTTGAATTTTTTCTTCAGTTCTTTCAGCTTGAGAAATGCTGAGTGTGTTCTTCCCTTTTGGTTATCTATCTCCAAATCTTTCCACATGTCATTATAATACTTTTTCTTCTCAAGCCCCCCTTTGAAATCTTCTGTTCAGCTCTATTACTTCATCATTTCTTCCTTTCACTTTAGCTACCCGACATTCAAGAGCAAGGTTCAGAGTCTCTTCTGACATCCGTTTTGGTCTTTTCTTTCTTTCCTGTCTTTTAAAGGACCTCTTGCTTTCTTCATGTGTGATGTCCTTGATGTCATTCCACAACTCACCTGGTCTTCAGTTGTTAAGTTTAACACATAAAATGTATTCTTGAGGTGGTCTCTAAATACAGGTGAGATATACTCAAGGTCGTACTTTGCCCCTTTTGACTTATTCTAATTTTCTTCAGTTTCAACTTGAACTCCCATATGAGCAATTAATAGTCTGTTTCACAATTGATCCCTGGCCTTGTTCTGACTGATGATATGAGTTTTCCCATCTTCTCTTCCCACAGATGTAGTCAGTTTGATTCCTGTGTATTCCATCTGGTAAAGTCCACGTGTATAGCTACCGTTCATGTTGGTGAAGAAAGATATTTGCAGTGGATGAGTCACTGGTCTTGCAAAATTCTTTCATGAGATTTCTGGCATCATTTCTATCACCAGTGCTGTATTTTCCAACTACTTTTCCTTCTTTGTTTCCAACTTTAACATTCTAATGACCAGTAATTATCAATGCATCTTGATTGCATGTTTGATCAATTTCAGGCTGCAGAAGTTGTTTAAAATCTTCAATTTCTTTGTCTTTGGCATTAGTGGTTGGTGCATAAATTTGAGTAGTCATATAAACTGGTCTTCCTTGTAAGTGTGTGGATATTAGCCTATCAGTGACAACATTCTACTTCAGGCTAGATCTTGAAATATTCTCTTTGATGATTAATGTAATGTCATTCTTTTGACTCTGGTGGAATATCCACGTTTGTAAGACTGCTCACAGACTGTTTCACCAGAGAGTTTTCTGGTACTGCAATATCTACCACTAATCTCTGTGATCCCTTTGAATTGGCAAAATAAGAATAGTGCTATAGATTTCTTCCAAATACAGAAAACATAAGTATGAAAATGTTCTTGCTATTGATTATGTTCATTACCAATCTGTTCGTATGGGATTTTTGATACTTCACTCGAAAAATGAGTCCAAGGTACTGTGATGTGATTGTTTACTTTGTGTGGCCTTTCTAGCCATGGTCTTATAACATCCACCCTGGTGCTTGGGCAGGACTGTGTGATAGGGTAATTGTGGCTCACCTAGGGGATTGCTTAGTTTTCCCTTCAAAGAGAACCAGTTCCAGAGCAAAGAGGAGGATTCAATTCCCATCAAGGAAGAACAGCCAGGAGCTGAGCATATGTTATGGACCTGAGATCACTGTATTGAGAAGCTCCTAGAAGCAGGAGACTGAGATAGAGAGAGGAAGCTGTAACCCTGAAGATGGTAAGATGCCATGGCAGGAGAGACCAAGCAACAGGGACCTGGCTATAGGAGATGATGGACTATGGAGAAGGAAAGCTGAGTGCCTTTGGAGAGAGCCCCAAGGCCAGGCAGAGGCACGCCTATGAGCACAGGAGGGAAGAGGTTGTCCTGATAGAAGAACTGTATTGTGAGTGTCTTTGAGCCTGAGTTATAACTGTTACTTCCCTAATAAACCCCATAATCATGAATATGGACTGTGAGCTCTGTGTGGCCATTGCAATGAATTATTGAACCCAGCAGAGAAGTAGGGAGTGCTGTGTGAGGGACAGTTGGTGTCAGAGTTAGTGAAGATGGTGGAGAGAGGATAGTTTTTCACCAATGCCTTCAATGCAGCTTCGATTTCTTCCTTTTATACCATCAGTTCTTGATCTTATGCTACCTCTTGAAGTGGTTGAAAATTATCCAGTTCTACTGCAGTAGCTATATTAATATCAGACAAATTATACTTCAGAAAAAGGAGTATTATTGGGAATAAGTAGGGACATAACATAATAAAGGTTCAATTCTCCAAAAAGATACAACAATCCTAAATGTGTATGTATTTAACAACAGGGCTCCAAAATACAAAAACTAATAAATCTGAAAGGGGAAATGGACAAATACACATTTATAATTGATATCAGTACTTTTCTATCAATAATTAATAGAGCCCTGCTAGTTGAAGTCCAGAGCATCTGTATGAACCACTCATGGATGTCTATGTGTGTGTGTATGTATATATGTAGTATAAAGACAAGTAATACAGAAATAAACATAGATACATGTTGTAGTCCTTGGGAGGTACAAATGGTTAATGCATTCAGCTGCTACCAAAATGTTGGAGGTTTGAGTCCACCCAGAGGCACTTTGGAAGAAAGGCTTGGTGATCTACTTTTGAAAAATTAGCCATTGAACTACTGTACTATTGTACTACTCTGACACACATGGGGCGAGGGGTCACCCTGAGTCAGATCAGCTTGATAGCAATTGAATGATTTTTTTATTCATTCTTTCAATGTTTGCCTTTTAATTGGTATCTTAGGCTGGGTTCTCTAGAGAAGCAAAACCAGTGAGGTGTATATATATATGTATTTATATATAAATAGATTTATATCAAGGAAATGGCTCACGAGGCTGTAGAGGCTGGTAAGTCTCAAGTCCATGGGTCAGGGTGGTGGCTTCTCCTGACTCACATAGATGCAGGGACTGCAGAACTCAAGATCTGCAGGTCATACAACAGATCTGTGGCTCACAGGCTGCAAAGGCTGACAAATCTCAAGATCGGCAGGTAAGCTGGCAGGCCGCGGCTCACAGACTGCGGAGGCTGATGAATCCCAAAATTGGAAGGTAAGCTGAGAGTTCAAGTCCCAAAAACTTGAGATCAGATGAAGAGGAGCCAGCTGCAGGATTCAGAGTGAGCAAAAGCTCAAGAGCCTTGCCAGAAAGTCCACCTATATTGGATGCAGTCCCCACCCCCGAGGAAACTCCCTTACATTTGATTGGCTACTCACAGCAGATCCCATCATGGAGGTAATCACATTATGTCACATCTCATCATGGAAGTGATTGCATCGTTACACGACTGCTAAACTACATCATAACTGCCAAAGCACTCAGAATCATGGTCCAACAAAGTTGACAGACAACTTTAATGATCCCAATTGTGAATATAATCTATTTATATTTAAAGCGATTAATGATAAGGAAGGACTTATATCTTCTACTTTGTAGTAGGTCATATACGTATTTTGTTTCTCATTTTCTTCACTACTGTCCACTTTTGTGTTTGACTGATTTTTTTCAAGTGTACAATTTTGATTCTCTCCTTATTTCCTTTCCTTATATTTTTTAACTTCTTAGTGGTGACCATGAGGATTACAATTAACATCTTATATTTATAACAATCTTCTTTTAATTAATACAAATTTAGCTTCAACAGTATACAACATTCTGCTTTTATTTAGCTCAGTTACCTCCGCTACTTACTTTGCTGTTACAAAAATTGCATCTTTATACATTGTGTGTCCATTAAGAGAGATGTGTAAGTATTTTTATGCATTCGTGCTTTAAATCATATATGAAAAAAAGAGAGGCCTGATATAAAAATATTACTGACTTTGTTTTATCTAAGTAGTTACCTTTACGGAGTCTTTGTTTTTATGGCTTCCAGTTACTGTCTAGTGTCCTTCCGTGCCAGCCAGAATGATTCCCTGTAGCATTTCTCATAAGGCAGTTCTGCTACTAACACACTCCCTCAGGTTTTGTGTATCTGGGCATGTCTTAATTTCGCCTTCTTTTTTGAAAGATAGTTTTGGTAGATATTGACATCTTGGTTCATAGTTTTGTTTCTGTATTTTTTTTCCAGTACCTTAAATACATCATCCCACTATTTTCTTGTCTCAATGGTTTCTGATGAAAAATCAACAGTTAAACTTGTTGAGACTCTCTTGTACATTAGGGGTCACTTATCTCTTGCTGCTTTCAAGTTTCTGTCTTCGTCTTTTGACATTTTGATTATGTCTCTCTATGGATATCTTTGTATTTATTGTCCTTTGAGTTCATTGAGCTTCTTGGATATCTAGATGACATTTGGGAAACTTCCAGTCATTACGTTTTCAAATATTCTTTCCGTCCTTTCATCTTTCTTTCCTTTCTGGGACTCCTTAATGAGTATATTGGTATGCTTGATGTTGTCCCGCAGGTCCCTTAGGCTCTGTTCATTTTCTTCATTCTTTTTCCTTTATGCTCCTCAGTTAGAACAATTTCAGTTGTGCTTTTTCAAGTTTACATTTTCCTGCTTTCTTGCTCAAATCTGCTGTTGAGCTCCTCTAATGAAATTTTTATTTCAGGTATTCAACTTTTCAGCTCTATAATTTCTATTTGGTTCTTTTGTATAATATTTCTTTATTAATATTTTCTACTTGTTCATAACATTCTTCTCTTGGTTTCCTTTTTTTTTGTCTATGGTTTCTTTAGCTCTTTGAGGAAATTTAAGACAATTGGTTTAAAATTTTTGTCTAGTAATCCCAATATCTGTGTTTCCTTAGGGATGCTTTCTGTTCATTTCTCTTCTTTCTTTCTTCTTAGCAAATGAACCATCCTTTTCTTTTTCTTTTTATGACTTGAAATAGTGTGTTGAAAACTGTATATCTTAAATATTATAATGTAACTCTGGAAATCAGATTCCCTCCTGTCATTAGGGTTTGCTTTTTTTTTGTTTGTTTGTTCTTGACGGCCAGTCATCCATTTGCTTAGTGATGTTTCCAAACTAGTTCTGCAAAGATTGTATGTCTTCTCATGTGTGGACACTGAAGTTCTGTTCTGTTATCTCAGCAGTCAGTTCATGACCTGACAGTGATTTCTTTAAATGCTTGTAGCCAAAAAGGAAAAGTAACATTATCCCAGTCTTTGCAGATTGGCTCTGAACTGGGGCGTTCTTTCAAAGCTAAGCAAGAGAGCCTAAAACTCTGCCTTAGCCTTCACTTCCTGCCCCCATGGAGCCCAAAGATCAGCCAGAGGTGCAAGCCTAAAGTTTTGTCAGGATCTTTATGTGTATGTCTTCATCCTTAGGCAAGAACATTGCACTCCAGACTTCTCAGTATATGTGGTAGCCCTTCAAAGCCCTTAAACCTCTAAACATCGTCCTCTCAGCCTCTTTTTTTCCAAGGTTTTGGAAGTCTCTGCTGTTTTCTCTGTCCTTCATCCTTTGACCCTGAAGATAGGACCAATTCTTTGAGCTTCATACTCCTGAGTTTCCGTCACATCATACATTTTTTCTTGTATGCTGTTGAGTCAATTCTGACTCATAGTGGCTATAGGATGGAGTAGAACTTCTCCAAAGGGTGTCTAAGGCTGTAATCTTTATGGAAGGAAACGGTCATATCTTTCTCCTGTGGAGTAGGTGGTGGATCAAATCAAAAGGTTTAACAGCTGAGTGCTTAACCACTGCACTACTGGGGCTCCTTTTGACATCATGCATCATAATAGATTTTTAACACACCCCTCAGAAACATAGAAGTCCATAAATTATCAAGGATACAGAAGATTTAACATGTATAAAAATACCAAATTGATATATGTGTATGTGTGTGTATTATCTAACCACTAAAGAATATACATTCATCTCATGCACATACATAGTGTTTATAAAAATTGACTATATACTGTGTTATAAAGCAAGTCTCAACAAATTTCAAGAGTCTGCAATAATATAGAGGATACTATGTAAGTACACCATAATTAAAAAAAAAAACCATCTTAGAAAAAGAAAATACAAAATCTCCATGTGCTTGGATATTTTAAAATAGTATGAGTCAAAAAAGACATCATAATGAAAATTAGAATATATTTTGAAGTGAACAATTATGAACATAGTGCATATAAAAATTTGTGCAGTACAGACAATATAATATAGGTAACTTATAGCCTTAAAAATATAATTGGAAAGAACAAATCTTGAAAAATAAGTGAGTTAAACATCCATTCAAAATGTTGGGAAAAAACCAGAAACAAACATTCATAGGAATTTTTGTTTCTATTAATGATTGAATACATGCAGCAGACGATCAACAAAGACTAAAGTTGATTCTTAGAAAATGCTAGTAAAATTGACAAACTTTAGGCAAGATTGATCAAGTGAAAAAGAATGAAGGTATAACTAACGAGTATCAGAATTAGAAAGAAAATGACTACAGATCTTGCAGAACTTAAAGGTAATATGAGAATGTTATGAACTGTATTAGCCAATAAATTTGCAAATTTAGATAAAGTAGGCAAATGTATCATACCGTGTAAGTTAATAACAACGATTCAAGAAGAAACAGGAAGCAAAAGTAATTCCACAACTGTTCATAGAATTGAATTAGAGCTCAAACTATTCTCAAAAAGAAAACTTCATGTCAGATGGCTTTTCCTGCAAATTCTGCCAAATATTCAAGAAATATTTCACAAATTCTTCAATATAAAATGAAATATATACCGAAACTCATTTTATAAAGCTTGTAGAATGAATATTGATACCAAAACCTGACAAGAGCAGCAGAAGATGGGAAAATTACAGGCCAATGTGACTGATGAATATAGATGCAAAATATAAAAAGAAATAGGCAAAACAAATCCAGCAATACTCTAAAGAAGAATATATTATGACCAAGTTGGGTCTATCCCAAGAATTCAAGGTTAGTTTAACATTCAAAAATGAATCAGTATAATTTGCTATATGTACAGGAAAAATAAATGTGATTATATTAATAGGTGTAATAAAATAAGTATTTGATAACCTTCAGCATCCACTCATGTTTTTTAAAAGAACATCTAGCATGCCATGAGACCAGAAGAACCAGAAGGTTCCCAGCTACTGTCGCTGAACATTTTGATCAAAGAGTCCATAGAAAAGCCCTGATTAAAAGGGGGAAAATGCAGAACAGAATTTAAAATTCTCATGAACCCTAGACTTTTTGGAGCCATTGAAGGTGAATGAATTCCTGAAACTATTGCCGTGAGATAATCTTTAAACATTACACCAAAAGCATTCCCTTGAATCATCTTAAAACCGAAGTATAAAAAAGAAAAAACCAAACTGTTGCTGTTGAGTTGATTCTGACTCAGAGACCCTGTAGGACAGAATAGCACTGCCCCATAGAGTTTCCAAGGTGCAGGTGGTGGATTCAAACTGCTCTTCTTTTGCTTGGCTACCGTATCACTTAATCACTGTTGCACGAGGGCTCCAGAACATTGGCTTACTTAACTAATAAAAATGGTCTACCTTAAGCATATGCTCTTTTAAGAACTCTCTGTGTGGCATCAGATTGACAACAGCTACTGAAAAGATTAGATAGGAACCTTAAGGAGCAGTGGGTTTATGTTAATGACAGAGGAACAACTCAGAAAAGGAGGGTAAGAATAGTTGCACAACTTGAATGTAACCGATGTCATTAAATTGTACAGGTAGAAACTGTTGAGTTGGGGTATGTTTTGCTGCATATATTCTCAACCACAAAAAACACATTTACAGGTAATAATTAAAAAAATGTCAAGGAGAGCTAAATATTTTGAAAATAAGACAGAGTTGCATGTGAGGGAATGAGTGGGGTGAGCTGTTTTAGATTAATAGTCAGTAGAGGCTTATGGGATCAGGATAGTTGAGGAGATAACTGAACTATATCAAAGGAGAGAATAGCTGTATGAAGTTCTGGAGGGAGGATATTGCCAATAAAGGAAAGAGTTGTTTCTGAGGCCCTTAAATAACCAAGTGTTTTGGCATGTTTGAGGAAGCTCAGGAAATAAGTCATGGCTAGTGTGGAGTGAACTGAGGGAAGACTGTTAGGAAATGAGGTTAGTATGGTGGGCAAGCCCCGCATCATGAAAGACCATGGGAAGGATTTGGGAATTTTTCCTAATCGCCATGAGAAGCCACTGAGATGATGCTGTTATGTAGATTGTAAGAGAGAAGATTGGTGGCATGGAGTCCAGTTTTAACCAAGAGATGATGGTGGCTGTAAGGTGGAGGTAGTGAGAAGTGGATAGAGTCAGGATTTATTTTAAAGTAGAGCCAAGAGTCCAGAATATGTATCAATGGATTGGATGTAAGATTTGAATAAAGGAGAGGAATCAAGGATGATTCCTAGGTTTTTGTCCTGAACAACCCAGAGGATAGTGAGAACACTTGCTGAGATAAGGAAGACTGGAAGGTAAATAAGACGCTTGGACCAAGAATTTTATTTGAACCACATTAAGTTTGAGATGCCTAGTAGACATTCAAGGGGAGATGTAGTCAGCCATGGGTAAAGGAACAACAGGGCAGAGTATGTAAATGAGGGTATCCTAGGGCTCGGGTGGAATCGACTGCCATGAATTGGCTCAAATAACCTAGACAGTGAGAAGTGATGAGTGATGTTACTTAAGCAGGGCATGGAAATCAATGAAAAAGGTGTGAGAGTGGCAGGGAGGCTAAGGTAGAGAAGTTTCTCTCTTCCTAAACCTGATTGGCTGGATTTGAAGACATCATAAGTTCCTGTATGAGGAATATCCAGCAAATTACCAGTTGATTTAATAAACTGATAACAAAGTCCACCTTTCAGCCAAAGATTGAAAAACAAACAAACCAATTGCCATCCAGTGGATTCTGACTCTTAGCAACCCTATAGGACTGAGTAGAACTACCCCATAGGGTTTCTAAGGAGCAGCTGGTGAATTCAAACAGCAGACCTTTTGGTTAGCAGCTTAGCTCTTACCCACTGCACCACCAGGACTCAGACCAAGAATAACACATGTGAGGAACTTACTCCTTAGTTCAATCAAATATGTAGAAATTCAAATTTGTAATTTTGGAGATTCCCCCTCTTTTTTTTTGAAATGGGGGGCATTGAGATGGAGGATTTTCTTATGCCCACCATCCTAAGGGATTTAATTAACCCATAGTTGAGACATTGTAAACATCTTAAAAAATTATTACCTTTGAGAAACTTGAGGGTGAGTAGGCATATCACCTGGCTCCTCTTAAACTCGTTTTAAAAACCTCACTTGAAGACTCACCTGCCTTTTTGAATAAGTGACAGCTTGAATAGGCAGGGTTCAGGGAATTGCCAACCAAAGGTATGGTTTCTCCAGAGGCCTCCAAGGGGTGTAAAAGAAGAGCGGAGCCAGACCCCGTGCTTGGGACACACCCTTGGTATGAAATATTTGAGTGTGTGTGTGGTGAGGGGAGCAGTGGGTGTGGGAGAGTGGGGTGGGTGGGTAATCGGGAAATGCCTGTTTTTTTTTTTTTTTTTAAGAAACAGTTTTTTACTTTTTTTTTTTTTTTTTAGTTACAATGAACAGTTCAGGGGAGACACATTCCTTATCTGCAGGGGCTAGTGGAAGTGCTGATAGCTGAGAATGTAGCCTGCTCCCCAAGTGTGAGTTGGCATTTTGGAGAGAAAACTTGATGTTTGGAGCACTGACTGGCCCTGCCTTTTCTAAATAATTAAGTATGGTGGGGTGGTGGTGAGAGAAAGAGGATGGTCTATGAACGCTGACCCTGGAAAATTAACCCGAGTGTGTGGGTTGTGGATAGCAGGAAAAGAACATCACCCGCAAATAACAGCAGTGCCTTTATTTATTTATTTATTTATGCTTCTTTTTAGTTCTGAGTTGTTTTTAAGCCACAAATTAATGGGGCCACCATGAGTTTTCAGAGAATGAGTTTTACAAAAATCCAAGTGTTTTAAATACTGCAAGGATTTACTTATATATGCTGTATATGAGAAAAGTCCTTCTAGTTATAGGGAGGAGAAAGAAAGTATATTTAGGAATTAAATTTTCACAGTTCTCTGAATTCTTATATTTCTCCTGTTGTCCATTTTTCTTTTTTTATCCTTCATCCACCCCTTCCACCTTGACCCACTGTCTTCATCATCTAGTGCTGCCATAACAGAAATACCATGAGTGGATGGCTTTAACCAAGAGAAATTTAATACCTCACATTAAAGTAGGCTAATAGTCCACATTCAAGGCATCAGCTCTAGGGGAAAGCTTTCTCTCTCTTTCGACTCTGGAAGAAGGTCCTTGTCCTTAGCCTTCCCATGGTCAAGGAGCTTCTCAGGTGCAGGGACCCTGGGTCCAGGAGACATGCTCTGCTCCTGGTGCTGCTTTCTTGATGGTATGAGGCCCCCACCTCTCTGCTTGCTTCCGTTTCGTTTTATCTCTGGAGAGATAAAAGATGGTGCAGGCCACACCCCAGGGAAAGGTGACCTGAGTGAGGGTGGTGTTACAATCCCACCCTAATCCTCTTAAAGTAAAATTACAATCACAAAATGGAGGACAACTACACAATAGTGGGAATCATGGCCTAACCAAGTTGAAACACACGTTTTTTAGGGTCATAATTCAATCCATGACACCCACCAAACCAAACTTGTCACCATCAAGTTGATTCCAACCCGTAGAGACCCTAGTTGATTTGAACTCACAGAGACCCTATAGCATAGAGTAGAACTACCCCATAGAGTTTCCAAGGACTAGTTGGTGGATTTGAACTGCTGACCTTTTGGTTACCAGCTGAGCTCTTAACCACTATGCCACCAGGGCTCTTCTTGATCCACAGTCCACCCTAATTCACCACTGTGTTAGAAAAAGGATTTGCTACTCTGAAATAAGAACCTTTTACTATACTTTTGTGTTAGTGGTTGCTTTGGGTATGTCTTTAAGAACTGAACAGTTACCTCATACCCGTTAAAAACCCATTGCCACTGAGTCTATTCCAACTCATAGCAGCCCTACAGGGCAGAGCAGAACTGTGCCATAGACTTTCCAAGGAGCGCCTGGTGGATTTGAACTGATGACCTTTTGGTTAGCAGCCATAGCTCTTAAACAGTACACCACCAGTGTGGGAGGGGTTTAATTGATAACATGATGTCTGGGCTCCTAAGGGAGATGGAATGGATGTGCAGGAGAAGGGCATGCAGAGTTTGCCTGTATAGTCCCCAGAACTCTGTTCAAGATCATAACACACCTCAGTAATCACTTGAATCTAAACATACAACTTTAACAGTTGATGTAAATGACTTTACACATGAATTTTGGAACTCTTTCTCAATGGAAGTTCCTTCAACCTAGTCGTTTGTTTGTATTCCCTTAATAATTATGAAAACTAACATTTATTCTGTTCATTCTGTGTGTAAGGCCTTTTTCTAAGTGCCATATATTTGTGTGTTTTATTTAACCTGCGTAACAACCTTTTGAATAAGACCCATTTTAGAAATGGGAAACTGAGGCAGTGAGCGGTAATGTTCCCAGATCACCCAGGTGATAAATTCAGTTAGGATTTAAACCCAGGCAGTTTGTTTCAGAATTTGCTTATGTAATCACTGTACATTACAGCAGTGAGCCCTAGTGGCTCTGTGGTTAAAGAACTTGGCTGCTAACTGGAAGGTCAGTGGTTCGAACCCACCGGCCTCTCTGTAGGAGACAGATGTGGCAGTCTGCTTCAGTGAAGACTTACAGCCTTGGGAAACCCTATGGGGCAGTTTTGCTCTGTCCTTTGGGGTCACTATGAGTTAGAATCAACTTGATGACAGTGGGTTTTGGCACAAAATACTAATGTACAGTGTATTCTATATGCCATATATATGTTCAGAAACTAATTTTCCGAACATTTATGCCATATATAGATTACCAATCCAGTTGTCGTTGAGTAGATTTTCACTCATGATGACCCCGTGAGTTTTCAGAGTAGGACCGCCCTCCATACGGTCTTCAATAGCTGTGACCATTTGGAGGTAGATTGCCAGGCCTTTCTTCCAAGGCAACTCTGAGTGGATTTAAACTGCCAACCTTTCAGTTAGTAGCTGAGCACTTAACTCTTTGTGCTACCTCATACATATATATACTAGGAGGTTTTCCTCCTTATTTGTACTTTAACGTTTTTTAGACTGTTATGAATACATGTTCCTGGCAGTTAACTACATGCTAAAGAACAGAATAGGCACATGTAACCCTCTCTTACCTTCTCCCTCCCCTCTTTCACAGAGATGAAATGAAAAGGAATTAATGAGGACAGATTATTGGATTAGGGCCCATACTCAGGGCTCTAACAGCATGGGGAGTTTCTCCTGTCACTTCAGTTCTTGTTCAGGAATTGGTACCTGCTTTTTGTGAATCACAAAGACCAGTGCTTTATATCAAGCCATTTAGATTTGGGGTGTGGAGCAGTGTCATTCAATCAGACAGTGTTCCAGTACTATTCGTAAGATTTCACTGGCCAGTTGTTTTTAGAAATAGATCACTAGGTCCTTTTTCCTGCTTCTCTCAGTCTGAGAGTCCTAGCACGTCTTCAGGTGCTTTCTCCTTTGACCTTGAGGCCATGCCTGCACCCTCTGCAGCCAGGTCTCCCACATGTGCAGCAGCACCAGTAGGTGTGGTAGCCTCTTCAGCCCCTGTCTCCTCCTCCAGATGCTCCTGGAGGTGCCTGGCTCTTCTTGCCAGGACTCCAGGATGCTGACCAGGGACTCAGTGTTGGTTAGAGTGAGGGCAGACCTGATGGCACTCACTTTCTTCAAAAACTCAGCCTCAAGATCAGGGGCCTTTTGCCGACAGGGGTGTGAGATGTTTTGGTCTGGTCTGCCAGACCATGGCTAACCCCTTGACCTTACACACTTGGGTAGATACCCATACTTGACCTATTGATCTCTGGAGTAATTTGATGAGTGAGAATTCTGCCTAGTGGAAGCTGATGAAAAAGGCCTCGCTGATACTTGGGGAATCTTCCTGGGCTTGGAACTTGGGCTTTTTGTTCTCATGTTCTACCCTGAGTGACACTTTCCTCTTGGGTTGAGACTTGCAATAGTGGAGAGTTAATTTACATGAGCCCTCTGGGCTCTGGTTTCTCAACTGTGACCTAAGTCTCTGGTCTAGGGATCCCTGGAGACCTGTCCATCACCGCCATCCTCCACCTCCACAGTCCCCATGGTTTCTTTCTTCTTCCCCAGGCACCGACCATACTTTAGGGAATTTACTCTGGGCAATAAAGTCTCCTCCAGAAAATTTCAGTGATGGTACTACCTTATAGTAAAAGCCTATTGTTTTTCAAAAAATTATAATACATTGATTAAAAAAAAAAAACTCCCAATTTTCTTTTAGTAGATTCCAATTCATAGCAACCCTATAGGACAGAGTAGGACTCCCCATAGGGTTTCCAAGGAGCGGCTGGTGGATTCCAACTGCCAGCCTTTTAGTTAGCAGCCAAAGGTTTATCCAGTGATAGTTTATAATATAAACAGAGGACAGCCACATTAAAAAAAAAAAAATTTTTTTTTTTTTTTGCATTTGTTGGATGGAAGTGAATTTGCTCCTGTGGAATATGGAAATTACCTCATTCTCTGCACCTTCATGATAATACATGGTTTCTCTAAAAGCTGTTTTCTATGAAAGTTATTTTTTTAGGTAAATTTAGAGTGTAAACATTGAAACAGGAGAATCGGTCTCCTCTTTGTAACTTGTTTTCATCCTCCTTTTAAGGGAAGGATTTTCATAGAAGGAATTATTCTTAAAGAGACAGCGTTATTTGTACTTTTCTGTATAATTTAAAACTTCTCCTCGTACCGTTAACTAGCCTACACCCGGAGATTAAAATTGCATTTCTCTGAACAGAAGCCCATTACCACGTCCTTCAGGGTGAGGCAGAAACAGATGTCCATATATGAGAGTCTGATGGCACAAACCTTAGTAGCCAAATCACAACCATGCCTCCTGTGTGTGGGGGGGGGGGGCAGGGCTTGAATATGTCAGCATAAGGCTCAGTATTTTTCTGAGTATGAGGGAATGATTGGCGAGTTAAGGAAGAAAGAGAAGGAGTTTGGGAGGGGAGTGTAAGCTCCAGTGACAGACAGAAGATGGGGTGGAGGATCTCTCAAAGGGTATTAGAGGCCAGTCAGAAAACCAGGAAGCAGCAGGAAGCAGGGCCAGTGGAGGGCAGCACCGCGTGGAGGAGGATAGCAGAGGTAATAGTAGTGGGGAGGGCAACAAAACTGGCCTGAAAAGAGTGATACATGACTGATCCTAGATGAAGCTCAGGTTAAGAAAAGTAGGAAAATAAAAAATTCTATCCTGTAGCCATCTTTGTGGTTAGGGGTTGTTAGGCTCTTGAGGGAGGTGGGCAGGAGACACAGGAGGGTAACGGGAGTTCCTGGATCTAGGGAGGAGTCTACAACCCTTCTGCCCTCAATGATGTGGGTTCTGGGCTCTTCAACCTACTACTCCCAGAACCTCCTGAGTAATTTCCTTAGTTCTTCACATGGTATATTAATTCCATCTCATTAGAAAATATAATAATGAAGTACGCTTCTTCCTACCCACCCTTTCCACCATCGTATACTCTCTGCACCAGTTACCCACTGGCTTCCTTCCCTTCCATCATGTTCAGATCCAAAACAATAGAGTGCCTTGTCTGCAGCTATTCTGGAAAGCTCTCAAACTTACAATTGGATTCTTTCGTTTCATCCCTCATTTATTCCTACATTTCTTATTGACAAAATAAACTTTGGTTAATTATGTACTAAATGACAGAAAGTGTTTTCTCAGGAGAATCTTCCTTATGACCTTAACCATTCATCCCAAATCCTTCATCTTGTCCTACCATGGCTCTCTTTTCTGGTGGAAGTCAGACCTTTTGTTCTGTAGCGCTCATCAATCTGGGACAATTTTTCCTCATCTTTATCTGGAGTCTTAGAGAAAGGCCTTTTCCTCGTGTATCACTGTTTCATCCTGCCTGGGTGAAGATGTCCAAACATAATGGTCTTCTGAAGGACCTTTATCCCTTCTCCCAGCAGGAAGCTTTGATAACCTGGGGACTCTGGCTTGCTCCTGAATTTCCTTGATTCAGTAGCTACGGTTTCTCTCCCACGAGACCTGAGGTCGGCACCCTTTTCAAAAAGCAGCTGAGATCTGAGTTAGCACCAAGGCTTCCGTAATCCTGTGTGACATCATTGCTGACAGTGCTGAGTTCCATGGGCCCAGTTTGAAGCTAAATACGGCAACCAGAAAAACATGAAACTGTCAGGTAGGCACTTGAGAAGTGCTAGTGCCAATGTGGGAAGAAGGAGATTAGATATCAAAAATGAATTGCAACGTTTCTGTGCCCTGTAAGGGGTTACTATCCCCTGGTGGGTAAAGAGAGCACAGGGAATGATAACAGTATCATGGGCAGCTGCTTTCTCCCAGTCCTCTCATTTGACTCTGTTGGAATCATGTCTCTCCAGCTCTGGTTATAAAATGTCTACTCTGAGCCCCTCTTAGGTCTCCTTAGCCTCTGAGGCTTCACACAGGCTCTGCTCTCTGACTAGGAGATGTTCTCTCCCTTCCCGTCTGCTGGCCTACTCTCCCTGGTGAAGCGTGAAGGTGAAGAAAACTGACCCCATTGGAACAGATTAGGCTTATGACTTACCAAAAAGCCCTAAGACTCAGGAGTTTTGTGGTCAGCCAGAATGGGAAGTTTGGGAGTTGACTTGGGGAAAGCCCATGACAGACTCTGCTTTTGTTTAGGATGCCATTTAGAAGAGAAACCAGCAAATGGGGAGACCATTTGAGGAAGAAATTAAGAAGGTTGGGGTGGTGATGAGGAAGGAGGAGACTTCTCCAAGGAAAAGAAAAGTTTTAACATGAGGATGGTAGGGGCTTGTTTTGTGTGACCCCAAAGGACAGAAGGGGCAGGAATGGTAGGGAAACAATAGAACAAAAGATAATCTGTGCCTGTTCACAAATATAACAAATGTCCCAGTGTTTTCACCCTGTTTCCTCAGACTTTTCTCATCAAGCCATCCTTCCGCTTTTACTGAAGCCTGTGGAAAATACCTGGGGCTTCCTGGATGCTCGGCCTTTTTTCATCCCTTAACTATTCAGTCATATTCCCAACTTGGTTCAGGTATCACTTCCTGGTTGCAGTCTTCCCTGAATCTTCTCCTGGTAGATGAGTCCACTTCTTGCTCTGTACTCCATTGTACCCAGGAAACCCTTTACCACAGCATAAAACACAATTGCATTTACTACACATCTTCCCCTCTCTGTGCGCATGCCTTCTATGAGACTCCAGAACACCTTTCATTAGCAGTAGGAGTCGTCTTCTACCTGTTGAAGGCCGACCTTACGGTTGCTTCAGCCATTGAAATAGTAGCAGAGATGATAGAAGGAGAGAATTGAAAAGATTTTACATTGAGTCTTGCCCTTTTGTTGCTCTTAAACCCTGAGAACCTGTGGGAATGACCCCAGGCCAGCCTGCTGAATGATGAGGGACCATTGGAAAGAGGATCCAGCGGTTTCCCTGAGTTGATTTTATGAAACTGGCTCGCAGGTGACCTGGAATCAAATTGTAGACACATGAGTAAGCCCTGCTGCGAGTCACTGTGGCTGGCCCAGATCAGAAGAACCCCAAAGTGACAACCTGAAAAATTGTGAGCTTAGTAAATGGTTGTCTTTTTAAGACACTACCTTTTGGAGTCATTTGTTACACAGCAATACGTGACTGATACACCTGTTGACTTGGCTGTTTCTCTTACCAGGCAGTGAGGCAACTTCTCTAAGTCATTTCATCACCAAGAGCATCTGGCCTAGGGTCTGACATGTAGCTGTTTATACAGGAAATCTTTGTTGACTTAATGCATGAATTAGTAATATGAATTTTATGTGCGAGTCTGCACAAAATCATGTATGAAAAAAAGCATGATTTTTTAAAAAATAAAATGAATTGAGGCTCAGAACTACCTGCTTACAAAATTGAGGGGAGTTTTTAACCTCACTTACTTTTAGGGTACTCCCTCCTCCAGATATGCAGTAATTCCCAGGGTCTAATGAAGGACCAGTGCTTGGAGAAGACCTTCAACACACCCATTGCCTCAGCTTATGTCTGTGATCTCTCTAGAAGCATTCGTTCTGCTGTTTCCATTCTCAGCTGGAGCATGAGAAGCTTGGTGGGGCTGTCAACAGCATAACAGGGTTTGTCTACTTATGTGCCTGCATCAGCCTTTGAGGTGCTGTAACCTATTCCAGGGCACTATCAAGAAGGAGGTCCTACCCCTTCCCAATGTCTAGGACCCTACTATCTGACTGTCACTCTTCCCCTGGGCTCCAGTTCACTCAGTGTGATCACCTCAGTGAGCTGAGGCTTTTACCACAGACTCTTCAGAGTCTTGAAGTTTCAGAACTTCAACACTGTGAGTCCAGCTATCTCCTTGAAATGAGGTAGGGAAGGAGGAAAAATGTAGGAAGACTTTATTTTCCATTTAATGTTGCAATAAAATTTCTTGCCCTGCATTTTCGAAGGGTCCTGCCTAACAATTCCCTCTGTTCTCTTCCAAGATGTAGGTCAATGAAGAGTGAATGTTTGTTGTGTCATAATCTGCAGAAGGCTGCAAAGTGCACATGGGGTCCATTCCCCCGATGCTCACACTAGAGAACCCCACCCACGTGGAAATCTCTGCAAGTGTTACTGAGTCCCTCCCACATCCACAGTGAACAGCTTTCAGATTCTTATAAGAGGGAATTGTGTCCTAACACCAGCTGCTCCCTGGAAACCCTATGGGGCAGTTCTACTCTGTCCTGTAGGGTCTCTGAGTCAGAATTGACTAGATGGCTACAGGTTTGGTTTTTTCTTTCAGCCAAGTGGTGAGAGTTTGATGTCAGCTCCATAATCGTGTTATTAAAAAATGATGACAAAGTACCAGGTGAAAGTAACAAAACAAAACTGAAATGTAATGGCTTTTTCACATTTATTGGCCCCACAGAGTTCCTTCGAGGTGTTTACTTTTCACTAGATTCGGAGAAATCTTTGTGAGAGAGACAACAGCTTGAGATAGCTCCAAAATTACGTTTCCCTCCTTAATGTTAGGTTACATTAAGAGCTGGTTGGCTGGTTTATGATCTGCCTGCTTCACAAAAATAGAAGGCCCATGCAGGCAGGAACTTGTCTGTTGTGTTTGTCAGAGTATCCTGGTACCTAGCACCTAAGAAGTGCTAAAAAATGATTTGAGTGAATGTGGGTGGGTTTTTATAAAAAAACACTGTGTTGCTGTCTTTATTTAGTTAAATAGTGAAAACAGGGATAAGGAAAATGGAGACAATTATTTGTATAATTTAGAGTTACATAAGATGAGAATAGAACTTGAATAATGAAGAGATAAAAAAATAAGCTGTGTGGATGGAATGTACCCCCTTCCCTTTGCTTTGGAGGGAGACATTTTAAAATTGGATTGAACTTGAATAATGAAGAGATAAAAAAATAAGCTGTGTGGATGGAATGTACCCCCTTCCCTTTGCTTTGGAGGGAGACATTTTAAAATTGGATTGTTTTTTCCCTACTGATTTATAGGTTCTATATGTTAATTGAAAAGTTAGTCTTTTAGGAATCACAAATACTTCTATTGAGATACAATTCACCTGCCGTAACACTGCCTTTGAAAATATGCACAATACCTTGGCTTTTAGTATATGGGCAGACTTGGCACAGCAGTCACCACTGTCTAGCTTCAGAATATTTTCAGTGCCCCGTAAATAAAGGCCCTTGTTAATAAAGGCGTATTAACAGTCATCCTCATTACTCCTTTCCTCCAAGCCGTAGCAACCACTAATCTACTTCTGTCTGTGTTGGTTTGTTCTGGACATTTCATGTAAATGGAATCATGCACGATGTGGTCATTTGTGTTTGGCTTCTTTCATTTAGCGTAATATTCTCAAGGTTCGTCCGTGTTGTGGCATGTATCAGTACTTGGTGCCTTTTTGTGGCTGAGTAATATTCCAGTCTATGAATATACCACATCCTGTCTATCAGGTCATGACATGTGGGTTCTCTCCACATTTTGGCTGTTACGAATAACACTACTAGGAATCCTCTGTGTGAGTTTGTATGTGAACATGCTTTTGATTCTCCGGGTGCAGACCTAGGAGTGCAATTGCAGTGTTGTGTGGTAATTCTGTGTTTAACTTTCTGCAGAATTGCCAAACCATTTTCCAAAACAATTGGATCATTTTACATTTCCACCAGCGGTATTCCAGCTTCTCCACATCGTCGCCAACACTTGTCCATCCTGTTGAGTTTAGCCATCTTAGTGGTTTTGAAATAATAGTGCACTTTAGTTTAGATTTGCATTTCCCTGATGACTAATGAGGTTACGCTTCTTTTCCTGTGCTTGTTGACAGTTTCTGTATCTGCTTTTGAGAAATCTCTATTCAAATCCTTAGCCTGCAAACTTTTTTTCAGCTTTTTGCCTGTATTTTTACTCTCTTCATGTACTTTTTGATATGCCAAAGATCTATAGATCTTAACAGTTTTAGCCTTCATATTTTGGGATTTTTAAAAAGTCTTTCTCTTTTATCAATAAAAAGAAAATAAAAACTTCTAAAATTTTTATGGTTGCATATTTTAATTTTAAATATTCTATCCATCTGGAATTTTGTTTTGTGTAAGGTATGAGAAAAAGGATGAAAACATTTTTACAGGTGGTCTGAGTGATTACCAAATTGCTACAAACGCTCCTTTTCCCATGACCCATATCTTCACTGCATTTTCCCGTAGTCTGTACAGAGACGCCTTTTTACAAAGGGAGGCCACCATTCCCAGCCATTTCATTTTAAGGTTTGTTTTCTGCAATTAAATCCCTTGTGTATCTTATCTACACACCTTTTCTTTTAAGCTAATACAAATTTTGTGTGAGTAGGACCTTGGCGAGTGCAAGATGGGCTTGAATTTCATAACTGGTTCCGTGTGGTGCAGCCCAGCAGATGGACAGACAGAAGCAAGGGCTGCAGAGGCGACAGAAGCTATGAGAACGTGAGCCTCTAGAGATTTGCTGTGGAATTTCAGATAAAGATTCCATGTGCCAGGAATAGTCTACATCATGTGGACGCAATGGTGAAAGTACCCATTGTCCCTGCCATGGTGAAGGGGACACCCAGTGCGGGTGGGAGGGGGACTGGTAAAATGCAGTCCAGAGAAAGGACAGACCATGCTCCAGGAACCACACTGGACTTCAGAGAGCTTTGTTGGCTGCCGTTCATCTGTCCGGCTTCTAGATGTCAGAGTGCCCCCAGGCTCAGTGCTTAGTCCTCTCTCTCTGTTGACACCCTCTCTCTAGGATGCCTCAGTGAGTCGGTTGCTGTCTGTCTGTAGCTGAGGATGTGATGTTTACACCTCCATCCATTTCAACTCCTCCTGGTTCATGACTTCTATTCAAATGTCAGCGTAACTCTCTGTACTGAGTTCTTCATCTGTAAAATGTGCCTTATAATGATACATTCCTCACATGGGTATCATGCAGAGCAAGTATCTTAAGAAAGGAGAAGCCCTCACAAGAGTCCTGGCACCAGTAAGTGTTAGCTGTCAGTATTATTACCTGACATCTTTACGTAGATGTCTGACAGCTATGCCATGTTACCAACGCCATGAAACAATTCTTGGTCCCAACCCCGTTCCACCCTTATCGATGAATTTCTCAGGGCTTCAGTGATGGGAATGTGTGCGTTTTTCCACATAATGGACATGGCTAATAAAGGTTGGCCTGGTCCTTCGTAATAAGTTGCTCCAAAGTTTATATGGGTGGACTCTGACAAGTGATAGCCAACTAATATAGACAAAAAATAGAACTCTCAGCTGCTCATATTTGTATTCTCAGCCTAGAATATCTGGTGAGGGTACTATATGGACTGAATTGTGTAACCCCGAAGGTACATTGAAATCCTAACTACTGTACCTATAAATGTGACCTGATTTGGAAATAGGGGATTTTTAAAATGATTTTAATGAGGCCATACCAGTGTAGGGTGGGTCCTAAACCTAACCCCTTCTGAGTTACAAAAAGAGCAGAATAGACACAGACACAAACAGGGGAAGAGGGAGACAGACAAAGGGGAAGATAATCTACAAGGCCAGGAACGGAAAGGGTGGCTGGAAGCTGCTAGAAGCTGAAGTAGACACGAGCCATGCCCTGAATTCCTACTTCTAGCCTCCCGAACTGTGAGAAAATAAATATCTGTTCTTTAAAGCCACCCAATTGTGTTATTTTTTTCTCATGGCAGTACTAGATGACTAACACATACCCATGGTTATACATGAAGCCTGGTGTAAAATAGTGTTCTCCCCTCCTTGTCTAGCCCACCCAAATCCTGCTATTTCCCTATCAGTGTCCTCTGCTTTCACTAAGAGCTACAACAGAGTCGGCTTGATGCTGATGCATAGAAATGCAGTTTATTTTTTAGTTTATATTTACGATTGACTGGCATTAATTTCAATGGTTTGTAAATTTTCCTGTGGAGGCATTTCTGTAATCTATGAATAATAGCAGTTGCAGCTTTTCCTTCTTTTTGTTGTCATTTTGTTGTAGCTTGGACCTCCAGTGTTAAATATTTAATATAAATAATGATAGAAAGCATCCTTATTTTTTTAATATTTTTTTGTGTGCTTTAAGTGAAAGTTTTCAAATCAAGTCAGTCTCTCACATAAAAATGCATATACACCTTGCTACACACTCCCAATTACTCTCCCCCTAATGAGGCAGCCTGCTCTCTCCCTCCACTCTCTCTTTTCGTGTCCTTTTCGCCAGCTTCTAGACCCCCTCCACCCTCTCATCTCCCTTCCAGGCAGGAGATGCCAACATAGTCTCAAGTGTCCACCTGATCCAAGAAGCTCACTCCTCACCAGCATCCCTCTCCAACCCATTGTCCAGTCCAATCCATGTCTGAAGAGTTGGCTTCGGGAATGGTTCCTGTCCTGGGGCAATGGAAGGTCTGGGTGCCATGACCACTGGGATCCTTCCAGTCTCAGTAAGACCATTAAGTATGAATTTATGAGAATTTGGGGTGTGCATCCCACTGTTCTCCTGCTCCCTCAGGGTTTCTCTGTTGTGTTCCCTGTCAGGGCAGTCATTGGTAGTAGTCGGGCACCATCTAGTTCTTCTGGTCTCAGGATGATGTAGTGGCTGATTCATGTGGCCCTTTCTGTCTCTTGGGCTCGTAATCAAGTCGTGTCCTTGGTGTTCTTCATTCTCCTTTGATCCAGGTGGGTTGAGACCAATGGATGCACCTTAGATGGCTGCTTTCTAATGTTTAAGACGCCAGACGCCAGTCTTCAAATTGGGAAAGCATCCTTATTTTAATGCTAATTAATTTTAAAGAGAATGTCCCACATTTCACCATGAACTATCATTCCAGTTGTATTTTTCCAACTTAAGGAACTCCTTTTCTGGTCCATGATTGCTCAGAGTCCTTATCTCTCAGTGTGACTGGATTTTATCAACTGTTTTGTCCCCATCTCTTGAGGTGAGCATGTCTTTTCTTCTTCCATCTATGCTTATGGTGAATTAAATTATTAAATCTTTAATGTTCACTCAAGCTTGCATGCTGACGATAAACCTCCTTGATGATGGCGTATTACATGGTTTATACTTTGCTGGATTTCCTTTGCCAGTATTTTATGTAGGTTTTTGCATTTCAGTTACTTAGTGTGCTTGCCCTGTAACTCTTCTTCTACCATCCCTGTCTAATTTGGTGTCAATATTAAACTAGCCTTAGGGATGAAGTAGAGGAGCATCTCATCTTTTTCTCTTCTTTTCTGACTTTGCATAAGATTAAAATGCTCTGTTTCTTGCCTGTTTGCTGCAACCTGAATGAAAGTGGTCTTGGCCTCTTATTTTCTTAGGGAGATCTTGAACTACTGACCCATTTTGTGTAGTGATTAAAGGTCTTTTCTGGTGCTACTTAGAAAAATTTCCACTGCATGTTCTAGGCTGCTAGGATTTCCTCTTTAAATGTTATGTTGTTATCACTATTTTCAGTCTCATCCACGTCAATTACTCAATCCCAGATTTTCCCTCATTTTTCCAAAGTCAGACTCTACATCTTTTCCTGGCACCAATTCCCTTATCTAAGACTTCTTTGCAAACAAAAATACAACCCAGCATCTTTGAGTCCATGATGTGAGAATACAGTCCCATATAACTTTTTTTGTAACTGTTGTTAAGTGTTTCTCCTCTTTTTTTTTTTTTTTTTTTTGTTCATTTCCCACCTATCTAGCAGTTTCAAAGTTGTGCACTTCAGGTTGAGGTCATTAGCTTGATTGACTCTGTGCAGGGCCATGGGGTGCCAGTTGCAAATGCGCATCAAAAGAGCACTCCTCTAGGACTAGGAGGCAGGAGGATGTGGTTGGGAGGTTGCGGGAGGGGGGAGGGAACTGGGCAGGGCTGTGTGGAGAGGGGCGCCCAGGGGAGGTGCCAGGTCGGAGGCTGCCCCACCACAATCTCACGTGCATCAGGAAGGAGCTGGCTGCAGGAGCCTTTCGCAAGAGTCCCAGCCCACCCAGCCTTGCCCTGAACTCAGACCCGCTAGGCTCACAGGTCCCACCAGAACTAGGGGAAGCCTGAGGCTACCGATGTCAAGTCCCAGGGTACACCCCTGAGCCCAGTCACAGTGCTTATGCTGGGATAGGAGGGCAGAGGAGGCGTATGGGGACTTGGGTCCAGAGGGTGACCCAGAAAGGGTGGGAGAGTTGTGGTCACCCTAGGACTCTGGCTCCGCACGTGAAGGGCCCCAGGTTGCACTTCCAGGAGGAGAAGGCGAAGCCACAGAGGCCACACTGCTCACACAAACAATCCCCCACCCCCCTCTGCCCTTTCTCCAGGCTGGATGCCCCTCCTGTGCTGTCCTCAGAAGGGCTCTTCAGGGACCGCACCCCTAGTTTGCGGAGCAGCAGAGCCTGCCCCAGTCTGGACTAGGGACTTTATTTCCTCCACTCTCACCACTGGCTGAAGGCAGACTCCTGTCTCCACAGACTAAAGAGGAATTATCAAAATGAGCTCGAAACTCTAGATTTGAGTTAAGGATCATAAATTAACACAGAGAAATACAACTTTAACAACAAAGACCTGTTTGGAGCCCCAGTTGCAATTAAAAAAAGAAAAAAACTTGAACAGGGGGAGTGATAAAGTCTTCCTTCTTTTCCACCCTCTCTCGGTGGTCCCAAGCTTTCTCATCTCCCACCTCACAAGACTGTATCAACTGCTTTGAGACTTTTAGAATAAAGATCCCCAGGCATATCACTGCTGTTACCCTGTGAGGATTTCCCCAGTGCTGAGTTAGACTAAGACAGAATCCTTCCAAGGCTTCCAGGGCCTGTGTACTGGACGGTCAGCACACGGAGCCTCAGAGCCCACTTTGTTTTTCCTGCAGTTGGGCACGACCCCAGGGACATGACCCTTGAGAGTGCTGACACTTCCTGCAGGCAGTGACCCTCCCCCTGGGCTTCTCTCTGCCTGGGTCTCAGAATCTCTGAGGCCAACTTGTACCCTCGGAAGTGTTTCTGCTGAAGGACACGTAAACAGCACTGTGGATTTGTGTCCTGCAGTCTGCAAAACTGCCTCCCCTGAGTGGGGTGAGGAGCTACTGAAATACTGAAATCATTGAAACTAGCAGAAGCCACAGCTCATGGTGCTGGGAGAAAACTGGGAAGGACGGAGAGGTGAAGAGGCTATAAAGGCCCAGTCGTGAAGGCGACCATGGGCCAGGATGTCCTGAAGTCACAAAGCTGACCAATGCTGAGTGCCCTAAAACCTGCCACTCCTGTGCCTATCTTTTCTTTCAATGGACAAAGTCTTTCCCTGCTCTTATGTGCCTGGGCTGGAAGGGCCTTTGACTTATAACATGAAGCAGCCTCCAGAGCCTCTTGGGGCAAGTGATGGTCAAGGAGGCTCTGCCTAACCCCACCCTGCCCTTCCCACTTGTCAGAGGACCAGGAATTTCAGTCTTCCAGCTCCTGGGCTGATCTAGTGACTTGTAACAGGATTTCGCTGGAACTGGAAGGTATTGAAGACAGGAAGTACTCCTGGGTTTCTTCACCCAGCTGAATGCCTAGTTCCTGGTCTTATTACACGGCTTACATTCAGGATAAGAAGAGGCGTTTGGAGCTTTACGCATGACCTCTTAGCAGAGGTTTCTGTTCAGGAGCGAAGAGGTAAAAAGAAGCAGTGTCTACTAAGTCCTTTTCCAAGAGTCTCAGGAAGTTCTCACAAAGACCCTCTCAGGTAAGGACTGACGGGAAATGCCTTGGTTTAATATTAAACTTTGCCCTTGACACATTTTGTTTATGGAGGGCATATACATATTGTCCGCTCAAGGAAGCACTGTAGTTCTTATCTAGACTTTATGTAGAATGAGTATATGTAAAACCTAAACTTGGTCCTTAAGCAAGCGGTTACCTCTCAGAGAAGGCCTATGGGAAGGTTTCTACCAAATTCTGTGGTGCTGCCATTGCTCCAAGGAGCCCAGGTGGTGCCAAATTTGAGCACTCGGCTGTTAACCGAAGGTTAGTTTTTTGAACCCACCAAAAGGCTCTAAGGAGTAAAGACCTGGCGAACTGCTTCCGTTAAGATTACAAACCAGGAAACCCTATCGGGGCAGTTCTCCTTTTACACTGGGCCACAATGACTCAGAAACCCACTCGATGGCACCTAGCAATAACAACAGGAAGCCGTTGCCCCCCATGTGCTTGAAGTGCCTCTCTGGGGAAGGTTGGCCTTCAGAGCCAGCTCATGGCCACACGAGAACTGAGGTTCATGTTTTGTTACCACACCTTAGTTTCAGTCAGTAAATTTATTTTCCAGTTTATTCACGAGACTTGACTGCAGACATCTCTCAGGTATTGTCAAAATTAATTCCATTCTCTAATAACGATTTGCCAGGACATATTTCCAAGCGTTTCCAAGAGACTGGAAAAACTTTCCAAAGAGGCTTGTCCAGCGCCATGTTGTGCAGTAACTACAGTGTAGACGTAGTATATTAACCACATAGTTTCCACGTTTTCTGCTTTCCATAAATACAACTGAAATTCCAAGTCTACCACCTGAAGTACTTCCTTTAGTGTTTCACTTAGAAGTCTGGTGATGAATTCTCTCAGGTTTCTTTCCCCTAAGAATGGCATTATTTGTGCTTTACTCCTGAAGGTAATGATACATAGATACATGATACATAGAATTCTGGGTTAATATTTCCATCTTTCAGGGTTGAAAAAATGATGTTTCACAATCTATTTTTTTGGCTTCCTTGGCTTCTGATAGTGAATACAGAGTCATTCAAATTATTTTTCTCAGGTGAAATGTATTGTTTTCTCTCTACCTCCTTCCTGAGTATTTTCTTGACCTTTGTTATTCTGCAGTTGATTATGATGTATAGTATTTTTATGCAAGTAACCCATGTTCTATATGTATATATATGTGTGTCAACTGTTTTTCCCCTCCCGGGTGTGTCTGTGAGTACAGTATACTGTTTTTTTCTTTTTACATGCTGCTGTTTAAAAAAAAAAAAACAAAATTAGAGTAATGTACTTACAAATATACTTGGGATGTGGGGTAAGGCCCACTGGGTTGGCAAAAAACCTATAACCCGCAGAATATTTTTGTGCAAATACGGTATTGGGGCATGGAATTCTTTAACTTGCTGTGGTTTGCTGAACTTCTTGAATCTGTAAGTTTATGTCTTTCACCACATTTGGAAAGTGTTCAGCCAGTATTTTTTCAAATACTATTTTCTTCACCACACATTTTGTCCACTTCTTCTGGAGTTCCAATAAGCTTTTTGTCTAGTTCTTGAGGCACTGTCCATTTTTTTTCCATATTTTGCTCTCTGTTTGCAGAATGGATATTTTCTACTGATCTTATTTCAAGTATTTAGTTTTTTTCTCTGTCATCACCATTCTGCTATTGTGAAAATATCAACTGAATTTTTGATTTCTACAACTGTACTTTTAACATGTAAAATTTTCATTTGCAAATAGCACCTATTATCTTTCCATTTATTTAAAAAGTGTCCCTGTTATTTCTTGGATTAGAATAGCATTTTAAAATCTGTTTCTTATGATTTTGAGAGTACAAGTCCTGCTTAAATTTTATGGAGAATTTTTTTGTTTTTAGCAGTCAATTGACCCAGTTATGTTCAGGCTCCAAGTTCTGTCCCATCTTCTGTATTCTATGGTTCAAATGTGAGTTCAATTTTTGAAGGCTTTGCAGCTGTATTAAAGTCTAATCTATGTGAGCGCCACTCAGTATGGAACCTTGATGGCATTCTAACCCATAGTGCGGGTCTTAAAGGATTTGATAATGCTTCTTTGGGTCAGGGCAATGGATATGCACCTGGGGGGTGAACCAGGAGTTCATGGCAAGTCTGCAGAATCTCTTTCTTGCACAGCCTCCTCTCTCTCTTTCTCTTCTGCTCTCTGAGTTCAGAAGGAGTGCTTTCCTGGCCCACTGGCGGGAATGCTGGGGCTTTAATCTCCTCATTCTGTTGTGCACATCAGTGACTGGTTCTGCCTATGGGGCCAAAGCACTGGACAACCAGCCAAAAGGCTGGCAGTTTGAACGTGTCAAGAAGCACCTCAGAAGACAAGCCTGGCAATCAGCTTTTGAAAAGTCTCACCCTTTGAGGTAGAATTGACTAGGTGTCAGTTAACAGCAGAGAGAGAGAAAATGTAATGGAGCTTTCTCTACAATATTTGGTTCTTCCATACTCTGGTCAGAGAGAAGGATTCTCCTTTGCCAGAGTTTCAGGTGTCTGCCCACCTGCCCACCTGCCCGTCTCTCTCCTTTACGGACCTTCTATCCCATTTATATGAGAGAGGGCTTCTCTCGGAGCTGTTTCTGTGCACAACGGGTGTGCAGCTCTGAGATTTGGGCTCATTTAATTTCAGCCTCTGGAATGTTCATACTTTATGTTCTGGTTCCGCTCCGCCCCCATCCACCTTCAACAATTTCCTTTGCAGAGTCCTGAGATAGTGTCCCATGAATTTGTCCAGATACTTAGTTGTCAGATACCAGCATAGCCACCGGGGGCAGTGCTGTTGTGGTTGGTGGGGGAGGGACTGTACACTGAAGGAGCTGCAAGACCTGGCTGCCTTGCGTGAGCAGGACGGGGGTGTGCTGAGGAGTGGGTGCTGAAGGTGCTGAGTCAAGGGGAGTTTAATATAAAGTTGGGTCAAGGAGAGTTTGTTGACAAGGATTTATTGCCATAGCAAGGGTTCTGGAAATGGGTTTAATATGCTGTGGGATTGCTTTTGGAAGCTTAGAAAAGGCAATGGCCCACATTCTCTGAAATGGAAATGCCAGACCTGCTAGGTCAGATGTTGGAAGAGGGATTAAAAGCCTCCAGTATGTGGGCATGTCTGAGTTAGTCTTCTCTAAGACCATTTCTTGGAGGTCCTGAAGGATACCCATTTCATCAGAAGAATAAGGAATGCGGAGATGAGGGGAGCACCAGCAACACAGAGCTTACCAATATGTATACTTTGTAGGGAGTCCCTGGGCGCCACAAACAGTTAAGTGCTTGACTATTATCCGAAAGTCTGGCAGTTTGGCAGTTTGAACGTACTCAGAGGATCCTTGGAAGACATTCCTGGCCATCTGCTACTAAAGGATGAAAGCCTTAAAAACACTCTTGAACAGTTTGTTCTACTATGCCCACATGGGGTGGCCATGAGTCAGAAATGACTTGATGACAACTAACAGCAACAATCGTCTATAGGCTCAGGTTGTTAGTGGGAGCTGGGCTGCCTAGTAGCAATGCAAATCATGGGATCCCAGCTCCACAGAGGCCAGGTGGAAGTACTTAACTGTCAGAAACAAGTTGTGTGTGATTCCAATAATGGTCAGCAGGTCAGAGTAGTAGTTATCTATTGGGGCATAATAGATTCTCCCCAAACTTAGCAGGTGTGAGATAAATGGAAAATTAATATTCAACTCATTCTGATAAATTTGGAACTAGACAAAAGTTTTGGTATCACTCAACATAGTTTTAAGGTGAAGGAATAAACTAGAAAATTTAAATAACTAGTATAAGTATAATAAGAGATTTTTCAAATAATGATGATATAATTACATACCTGAATAAAAGACAAATACATCAAAATCAATGGTTTCTCTCCAGTATAGACATGAGGGTCTCAAATTGGCAAGGGTGAGAAGGGCAGACCGTTCTCTTTCCCCTACTACTTGACTGGATCAAACTGTGTTCAAAACTGTAAAATATTTAGGAAAACATTGTTTTGACCAGAGCAGCAAAGGACTTCTATGACAAAAACTAATGTACTAAAATACATAAAATGAAACCTGAATATATGCAAAAAATATGCCATATTTTCAAATGAGAAGTCTTGTCAATCAAATGGAGGTCCCTAAAACTCATATATAAGTGGAATGTATTTCCAGTCGGAATATTAAGATAGTTGTTTTTGAATTGTATACAGTAATCGTATGCTACAAATAGTACAGTAGATAGCAGAGGATGTTGCTGGTGTTAGGAGACTTGGAGTCCATTTCTGACTCATAGTGATCCCATTTCACTGCCCCATAGGGTTTTCTAGGCTGTGATCATTATGGGAGGAGAACAATAGGTCTTTCCCCTCAGTGCCCCCTGGTGGGTTCGACCTGCCAAACCTTCTTTGGATTAGCAGATGAGCACTTAATCACTGCAACACCACGGCTGCTTTAAAAGGTATAGAGAAGAAAAACATGAAAAAGCAGGATACTGACAGGTGTCTACCTCCTCAGGTAACAGAAAAAATTGATATTACATAGCATAGAAACTGACAAGTCGACCAATGAAACAAAATCTGCTAAGAAGTCACAATAACCATTGATACAAAGGCGGTATTTTGAGAAAATTATATTTATTTAATAAACGGTGCTGACTCAAGTGATCGTTCTGGGGGACAAAGCTTGAGAAAATGTGATACACAAATGATAGATTTGGAAAATCATGTGAAATGGAGATGATAAGACTTAAGAACAATTTCCATTTTACACAGAAGGATAAAAGTTAAGCACTTGAAAAATGAGCAGTGAATTCAAACAGATCGTTCACAGCAAATCCACATGCCCAATAAACATAGTCCAAGTTGCTCAAAAACACTGGTAGTTAAGAAAATATCAAAGTCCCAGTGAAACTGGCACAATTTAAAAATCAACACCATCTGTGGCTGGCTGGGCTGTGGGGAGAAGGATACCCTGAGACATGGCTGGAAAGGTGCTTTAGGACAGCCTATAGGGGAAAGACACGGCCATGGCTCTGTACTTTTAAAACATACTTTGAGCTGGAAATCTCACTCTATGGAGTCTATTCCACAGAAACAGATCCTGTAGTATACAACGGATAGTTAATATTAATGTTGACCAAACATTGACTGTACATTGATAGTTGAATGATAGATAACTTATGGTAAAGCTACATCATCAATAAATGAGTTGTAGTAGTTGAGTGGGAAAAATATCTGTGAAGTATTATTTATTACTGAAAAAATCTAGGTGCATGCAGAGAAGTGTATATAAAATGAGCACATCTGGGTTAAACAAAATCAATTGTTTGAATATGCTTGAATACCTGTTTATGTTTATGAGTGTGTATAAGTCCATGTGCTTGTTTAAGCAAGGATAAGAGAGACTACTTACCACATTGTTAACCTGAATTATCTTGGATTCACTTGCAGGAAAGAACAGGGGGAGGAGAGCTAGAACACGCAGGAAGAGTGGACTTAAAAAGCATGGATGATAATGTTTCCATTTTAGTAGTGTTATGTATGGACGAACAAATCTGTCTTAAAGGGAGAAAGCCAGAATATTCCTTAGAAGCAAGGATGGCTTTGGCCATGTTATCAAGAGGGAGGGACCAGTCCCTGGAAAAGGACATCATGCTTGGTAAAGCAGAGGTCCAGTGAAAAAGAGGAAGACCCTCAATGAAATTGATACAGTGGCTGCAACAGTGTGCTCAAATAGAGCAACGATTATTAGGATTGCCCGTGACCAGGTGGTGTTTTGTTCTGTGGTGCAAAGGGCCACTGTGAGTCAGAACTGACTTGATAGCTTCTGACAAGAACATGTAGAAGTATAGATAAAGTGTACTGAATTGAGATCATCTATTTAAATTATTCATGTAAGTTAAAAGATCAAAAAATATAGTGTCAGTGCCATATCTAATGACTTACAGAGAATCAAGGTAGAATATCAAGTGAAATAAGGGGCGAGAGCAATGTGGATGGAGTGTGACCAGGCTTCCATAAAAGTAAACACCCCAGCAAATGTACTTGTGTACCTGTGACTGTGTGTATGTGTCCCTGCAGAGAAACGTAGGGAAGGATACACGTGTGTCTATTAACATTGGATACCCTGGGGGAGCAGGACCAAATTACATAGGAGGGTGGGACCCTGACATAAATTTTTTTGCCACACAAATCTGTGATCTTGCAAATGTGATAAAAAAACAACTTCAGAGCTTTGGAAATTCATAAACATCATAGATACATGTATATTTTAACGTGTTTTGTTAAATATTTAAAATAGGTGAAAATTCTCCAGAATGACAGACAAAAGATTTGAATCACTGGCAGGAGAGCACACCGCAGAAAGTAATAATAAGATCCAGTGGATTTCTTGTTGTTCTTGGAGCCAGTGAGTTCTTCTGGTCTTTATAACTGGAAATGACCAAAAATAATTTTGGGAAGTCAGTAGAGTTACCCCTCAAACACATCTTGCAAGCACACGTCTACAGCTAAATGTAGAAGGCTGGACACCATGTGCAATTCACTAGGTAACTCATGCGCCTCTAGAAGATTCTCTTTCCTGGATATGCTGCTTCCACCTCCTCCCTGCCTAGCCCCACTGGATAACCCACCTTTGTGCATTCTAGGCCCCATTCAGGTCTGAGCCTAGATCATAGAGGACATCAACTGGGAAGGTAGCTTTTAAGAAGAAAGATGTTGATGAAAAGATTTCAGAAACCAGCACCTCCCCAGCCAGCCTCTCCCCAGCCTGGGAATGCCAACCCCTCCCACCCTGATACCTCTGAGAATCTCTGATTTTTCGGTTTGGATCCTTAGGAGACTGCAGAATTTACCTGGTCTGAACACCTTGGTTCTTTTCTGCCTGTGACCCTCTGCCTCGCAGGAGCCGTCCCTGTCACTCTGAGGAATACACACAGGACAGACTGTGGACGGAGGTGCCCATCCTAGAGGCCCTGCCCTCCATTCCTCTGCCCCTGGGGGGTTCCCTGTGATACTTGTGGTCTCATTTCCTGGAAAGATGGATACACCCCTGTCATGTCCAGAGATTCCCCAGACTTGGGATTTGATGTCGCGACTGAGACTGGGGCTTTGTTGTCCACTGTTGAGTCTGGGCCTGAATCTGCCCCTGCTCACCATTACCTCTGATCACCTGTGTTCTCGCTGTTCTCCCTGGGTTTGAAGCCTTTCCTCTCTTTTGGTTCTTTCACCTCAGAGGGCCTTTTTCTTCCAGTTCTTTGACCTCGCGACAGGTCAGATTTGACCACAGGAAAACAAAAAAAAATTAGCAAGTTTGTTTGACATGTCAAGAACCGGAATGTACAGCTTGATTTAGGAGAAGAAAAAGTTCCAAAGCTCTACCCCTTACCCTAGGACATGCTCTACAGGAAATATCCTGCAAGCCCTGGATCAACTCTTATCCAGAAATGGTTAACACCCAGGGGGATTTTTCTACACCACCTCCCACTTACATTCCCCTAATGTGGCAAAAAGGATGCATCCCAATCATAAACCCAAATTCACCCTAGGAGACCAGAAGACATGGCTTGGGTGAGTTCATTTTCCTTCCACCTGCCCTCCTCTCCTCCTGCCAAGCCCTGCCTCTTTCTCTGCCTCTATACTGCTGGGAAGGGACCCAGAGTTGTTTGTTTAGGGCTTTATGTCCACTGCTCACCTGCAGACATGTTTCCCAACAGCCTGCCATCTTTCTGATTCCTTCTCCTCCAAAGAACTCAGTGACACCCCCTTCACCATCACGCCTCAGCAGGGCCCCCCCCAATCCTCCCAAGTCCCACTGAAATCCCATTTCCCTTTTCCTATTTATGCTGCGCTCATCCTTAGGGTCCCAAGATCTCACCATCCAGATGAGGCCTGTCCTGTCCTCTCCTGGGCCAGGGGAGCCTCTGAGGGGACCTGGTGTCTGCGGTCAGGTATCTGGGGCTTCTTCCATCCAGATCCCCCTTAGGGCTGGAGTTCTCTGTGCGCTTGGGTTGGGAGGGTTGGGGTCACAGGGGAAGGAGGGTATGATCTTCCAGGGGAGCTGGGTTAAACGAACCTGAATGGAGGTCTCTCCTGAAGGGCCCACGTTTCCAGCCCAAAGGCCCTGTTCCTCCTAGTCCCGGGGTTCTAGCACGTCTTCAGGCGCTTCCCCTTCTGGCCTCGGTGGTGCGCCTGCTCCTTCTGCAGCCTGGCCTCCTGCCTCTTCAGCCTGTCCAGCTGGTGCCTCAGCCTCTTCAGTTCTTCTCTCTGCTTCTCCAGCTGCTCCTCCAGGCGTCTGCAGACAGCTTTCTTCTCCCTCACCTCCCTCTTCTTGGCGGCCATCAGGCAACGCCTGGCCAGCTGGTGGCAGCGTCTGGGCCTTCGCTGGACTGAGCGTGGCAGCCGCCTCTCCAGCAGCTCTTCAAAGAAGACCGGCAGCTGAAGCCCTGGCTCACACCATGCTCCGCATGGGCCACGAGGGCCTCCCGGGACTTGAACACTCGTCAGCAGGCCACGCAGCGGAAGCCGCGCTCACGGGTCACCAGCCACTCCGGGGTGGTTGCGCGGGGTCTCTCAGCATGCTCCTCCCGTTGGTCAGTGGGCTCCTGGGTACAGGTCTGGGGCCCCTCCTGCCAGGGCTCCAGGTTGCTGACCAGGGACTCAGTGTTGGCCAGACTGGGGGCAGAGCCGATGGTGCTCTCCTCAGAGAGCTCGGCTTCAAAGACCTGGGGAATCTTGCCCACGGGGGCAAAGGAGGTTTTGGTCTGCCGGGAGACCGCCACCCCCTTGACCGTGCGCACCTTGGTGAAATATGCGCACCTGACCCATGGCTTTCCTGGGGCAGTCCCGTAGTTGGGGGAGTGAGAGGTCTGCTCGGTGGAAGATAAAGGAGAAGGGTTCTCAGATTGTTTTGGAATCTTCCTAGGCCTGGAGCTTCGACTTTTTTCATGGGATGTTGTTGACTGTTGCACATTTTCCTCTTGGATAGAGACCTCTGAGAATAGAGAGTTAATTTACTTGACCTTTCAGGGTCCTTATTCTCACCTGTGAGCCCAAAGCTTTGGTCATAGGGACCCTGGAGGCCTCTCCATCACCACATCCTCCACCTCTGCAGACCCCATGGTTTCTTTCTTCTTCCCCAGAGACCCACCACCCTTTGGGGGCACTGCTGTGGAAGACAAAGTCTGCATTGTAAAGTGGCACTGTTTATGGTAGTTCATTTTTTAAGAAGTTACTTTTCTTTAATTCCACATTTATTGAATTCCAATGAATTTGTTCCTTTGGAACTTAGAAATGACCTCATTCCCATGAAACTTCATAATAAATGTGTGACTTGATGTTTTGTATGTGGGTGATATTCTTAGTAAATTTGGAGAGTAAACACTCCAGAGCAATGGTCACCTCTTTTCATCCTCTTTTTACTGAAAGGCTTTTTATAGAGGAGTTATACGTAAAGAGAAGAATGTGTATATTTAGTTATGATTCTTACATGTCTACCTCTTCCTTGCACCCTTCTTAACCCAGCCACAGTAGAAGATGAAAATTGTTTTTCTCGGAATAGAAGCCCAGTCCTTAGTAGATGAAGTGAGGCAGAAAGAGATGGCCGTATCCGAGAACCTTGATGCGAGAACTTCAGATGGAGAACACACAGCCTCCTCTCCTGTGTATGTCTCAGTGGGTTGTCTGTGTCAACCTAAAGGTCTGTGTATGTTTTTGAATCTGTGGGAATGACTGCAGAGTTCAGGATGCAGAAAGAGATGGAGCTCGGTCGGGTGTGTTGGATGGAGGGAAAACTTGAGAGAGAGACAAGATTTGGAGATGGAACATGCCAGCAGTTGGTTAGAAGGATACAGAGATCAAGGAGGGAGCAGAAAGCAGGGTTCAGCCGCTGAAGGGCAGAATGGGGCAGCAACAAAGAAGACAAAGGGGGGGCAGACTAGTCAGAGAAAGAATGGATAACTAAGAATGATAGCAGAAACTGAGGTTAGCTATAGTTGGAATTTTAAAATTCTTTCCTGCTAGACTTTGAAAACATCATGCTAAATGGAATAAGTTAGGCAAATATATAGAAAGCAAGGATTATTGGTGGTTGCCAGTTGTGGGCAGGGGAAAGGGGAAGTTTTTCCACTGGGGCATTGAGGTTGTGTTAATGGTTGTAGAAAAGTTTGGAGAAGGATATTGAGAATGGTTATATGACTTGAAGAATGTAATGAGTATCACTGACTCATACATTAGCAATTATTCAGTTATGTTTTATGTATATTTTCAACACAATTTAAAAAAATAAAACTTTGCAATTACAAGAGAAAAAAAACGATCTATACTATAGCTGTCTTTACCTAGAAGAAATGTTAAACCCTTAGGTAAAGATGGTCAGGAGACCTTGGAGGAGAAGGGAAATCCCTAGAGCTAGAGGGGCAGGGCCTTCCTGGACCTTCTTCTGCCTGAGTCCAGGCTGAGGACTGTGGCAGCTTACATTGACTGGAAACTCTGAATGAATGTGTCGTACTGTGCTCCATCACACCACCCACTCCCAAAACCTCCTGATAAATTTGATATTTTTTTTAATTCGCATGAAATATTAATTCATTCTCATGAAAAAATTATTTACAAGTCTCTGTAACCACCCTTCTCCCTGGTTCTATACCCACTGCCCCAGTTGCCCACCTGCGTTCTTTCCACTAACAAAGCAGGAGAGTTCACAAATCTGACTTGTCTGCTACTGTTATGGAAAGCCCCTCAGATGACAGTAGAGTTCTATACTTCACTCACATATTTATTCCTTCATTTATTTATTCACACTATAATTTCTTACTGTTTACTAATTGACAGGAAGTTTTTTCAGGTGAAAGCCTCGGTGATCCCTTGTGGTCCTTGTTTCCGGGGTGAATCAAACCCCTTGCTGCCCAGCACCCATCGCACAGACTGAATTTTCCTCCCACCGTTACCTCGGGCCTTGGAGAAAGGCCTCTTCCTCATGTATTGCCGCTCCATTCTGGCTGGGTGAAGATGAACCACGAAGGATGGTCACCGGCAAGATGTTTCTCCTCCTCCCACGTAGAGATGATGGCCCAAACTCTCACAAGTTGGGGACCTTGATTTAGGCAGAACCGTTTGTAATTTGGTATCCAAAGTCGCTCTCCCACAGGAGACCTCAGACCGACAACCTCTCCAAAGAGCAGTTGGGATCTGAGTGAGCACCAAGGTTTCCAGTAACTCTTGTGTGACATCATCGCTGACATCGCTCAGTTCCAAGGGCCCAGTTTGAATCTAAACAGCGCACTAGGAAAAAATATGGCAACTGTTGTTGGAGAGGCTAGGAGGCTGGGAGGAGGGAAATTATATCTTAAAAATGAATTGAAATGTTCACTTAAAGAAGTCAACATCTAAGAGGAAGGAAACTGTGAGTTGAGGAAATAGAAGAGTATAATGAGTCGCTATTTCTCCCAAACCTCTTCTCTGGCCCTGAATCAAATCCAGCCGTAGAAACACAATGTCCACTCTGAACACCTCTCAGGCCTCCTTTGCCACTTAGGCTTCACACAGGCTGTTCCCTCTGACTAGTAGATGTTTTCTCCCTTCCTGTTGACTGGTTCCTCCTCCAAGGTACCCAGTCTGTGCTCCTGCTTTATGTATTCAGAGGACCTAGTAATCTTTTAGTAATCCTCCATCATAGCACTGAGTCATAGGAGATGCTCAATTTCCAATTTGTGTCTTCCAAATGTGTTGTAAATAACTTGGGGACAAAGACAAGGTCTGCCTCATATTTGGCAGTCCCAGAAAGTGAGACAGAATCCCACCCATAGGAGATACCCAATATATATCTATTGATTAAATAAAAGAAAACTCTTCCAAAAGACTCACCCTTCGTAGCCATCCGTGCAGAATGGAGTTTTTGGTCTGTTGCCTGGAGGTACCATCACTCAGTGGTGGTGTCTAGGCCACTCTCTCTTGACCTCCTGACTCTAAACCCTGTGAAGCCTCTTGGCCTGTCCACACGCTTCTCCCTTGGAGCCACTAAAAAGGGTAGGATTACATCATCACAGAAAAGCACTGAGACTCCGGACGTCTGTGGTCAACCTGCCTGGGAGGCTTAGGAGAGCCCTCAGGGAAAGGTCCACTGTCCTCTGCTTGATCTCCTTTTTTGTCCAGGGGGCGATTAGAAAAGGAAGAAGCAAATTGTTGAAACATTTTAAGGCAGGGTTTGGGAAGTTGTGCTTGGTAGGTAGAGGAGAGCCTGAGGATTTGAAGGAAAAATAAAGATGTCAACATGGGAGCAGAGGGCTCGCTTTGTGTGACGACAGATGGTAGAATGTGGGCAAGTGGTTGGAAATATAAAAAAAAAAAAGAAAATCTCCTAACCATCCACTCGTATTTCAAAATTTAGGTCAAGCATCACTTCCTGGTGGAAGCCTTTCCAACCCCACACCTGGTAGAATTTCCCACCCTGCTCCACACTCTATTGTATTTAAGAAACGCTTCTGCCACAACTAGGGACAAACTTGATTGCATTTACATGTTGTGATGGATAGCAAAAATGGCCACATGTTCTAATATGTATGTATCCATACATATTATATGACCTACAGCTCCCTTTCTCAAGAGCAAGATTCTTCCTCCAGTCCTTGAATTTGGACTGATCTATGATTGCTTTGGCCTTTGGGACAGTACAAAGACCAATAGAAGCAGAGACTGAATATAATTAGACACATCGTGACTTGCTCTCTTACCAAAAACCGAACCCATCACTCTCAAGTATATTCTAACTCATAGTGACCCTGAAGGACAGAGTAGAACTGCCCCATAGGGTTTCCAAGGCTGTAATCTTTACAGACGGAAAGTGCCATGTCTTTCTTCCGCAAAGCAGCTGGTGGGTACAAACTGATTACCTTTCCTTTAGCAACTGAGCCCTTAACCACTGCACCACCAGGGCTGCTCCTTGCCTTCTTGCTGCTCTTCAAACACTGAGAACCCATGGGAACAGCCCAGGCCACCCTAATAAATGACAAGAGACCATTAGAGAGAGAATCCCGCTGAGAAGATTTCAGGCCCTCTGCCCGCCAGCTGACATGGTGGCTGATTCCAGATACATGAGGGAGCCCAGCTGAGAGCAGCTGAGTCTGCCCCAGACCAGAAGAACCCCAAACTGCCAACCCGCAAAACTGTGAGCGAAGTAACTGCTTGTTCTTTTAAGGCACTTCATTTTTGGGTCATTTGTTATACAGCAATTGATAACTGATTTGTTAACTGGGCTGTTTCTCTCACCAGACTGCAAGGAATCTTTTCTTAATCATTTCTGTATCAACAGTATCTGGCAGAGGGTTGTTCATGTAGTCATTAGACAGTAGAAATTTCTTCATTTACATAACTTAAAAGTTTCTAACATTATGTTTTAACTTTCTTTTATAAATAAGATATGGGTGGATTTGCAAGTCTAAGCTGAGTGTACATGTTTTTTCCTTAGGTATTAATCCCTTTTTCTTGCTATTACTCATACATTTAGACATAATTCCCATATTATACTTCATATTCACTGTTCTTTTTTTTTTATTATTATTCTGCTTTTCCTGTTTCTTTTTTTATTGGAATGATGAAATTTCTCTTACTTTCTTTTTCCTTCTAGCGATTTGAAAGTTGTATTTTCAATTCCTATTCTTTTATAGTAAACATGAGATCTTTGAACATTTTAATATTTGGTATATTGTATCAAGTTCATATCTCAGTTCTCCTCTCAAAAAGTAATGTTTTGCTAGCTGCCATTGAGGTGACTCCGACTAATGGTGAACTTAGGTAACACAGAACTAAAGGTTGCCAGGTCCTGTGTCATCCTCACAAGTGCCAGCAATTTAGATTCCATCATTATGGCTAATGTGCCAGTCCATGTCACCAAGGGTCTCCTACAGCCTTGTTGGCCTTCTTCTTCACCAACCATGATATTCTCCTCTAGGACTGATTAATCTGTCCTGATGACATGTCCAAAGCAAGTGAATTGGACAGTATTCTCTTGTGATCTGTAAGGGTTTAATTGTCTAATTTTCAGAAGTAAATCTCCAGGTCTTTCTTCCTAGTGTGTGTTAGTCTTGAAGCTCCCCTGAAACCTGTCCACCATGGATAACCCTGTTGGTATTTAAAATACTGGTGGCCTAGCTTCCAGCATCATAGCAACATCCAAACCACCACAGTACAGCAAACTAAGAGACAGGCAGTGAGCCGAACAGGGTATTGTTGTTGTTAGGTGTCATCAGGTCAGTTCTAATTTATCGTGACCCTATATACAGCAGAACAAAACACTGGCCAGTCTTGTGCCATCCTCACACTTGTTATTATGCTAGAGCCCATTGTTGCAGCCACTGTGTCAATCCATCTCACTGAGGGTCTTCCTCTTTTTCACTGTCTACTTTACCAAGCATAATGTCCTTCTCCAGGGCCTGGTCTCCCCTGATAACATGTCCAAAGTGTGTGAGACAAACACTCACCATCTGTGCTTGTAAGGAATATTCTGGCTGTACTTCTTCCAAGACAGATTTGTTTGTTCTTCTGGCAGTCTATGGTATATTCAATATTGTTCACCAACACCATAATTCAAAGGCAGCACTTCTTCTTCGGTTTCCCTTATTCATTGTCCAGCTTTCACATGCGTATGAGGCGTTTGAAAATGTCATGGCTTGTGTCAGGCACACCTTAGCCTTCCGAGTGACATCTGTGCTTGTCACCAGCTTAAAGAGTTCTTTGCAGCAGATTTGAAATACATCATTTGATTCCTTGATTGCTGCTTCCATGAGCGTGGACTGGGGAACTGAATAAAATGAGATCCTTGATAACTTCAATCTTTTCTCTGTTTATCATGATGTTGCTTATTGGTCCAGTTGTGAAGATTTTTGTTTTCTTTATGTTGAGGTGCAACCCATACTGAAGGTTGTAGTCTTTGATATTCACCACTAAGTGTTTCAGGTCCTCTTCACTTTCACCAAGTTTGTGTTATCTGCATATCGTAGGTTGTTAATGAATCTTCCTCTAAACCTAATGCCACGTTCTTTTTCATAGAGTGCAGCTTTTTGGATTATTTGCTCAGCATACAGATTGAATAAACGTGATGAAAGGATAGAACCCTGACACAAACTATTCCTGATTTTAAACCACATAATGCCCCTTGTTCCCTCTGAAAAACTGCCTCGTGGTCTATGTACAGGTTTCAAATGAGCAAACTTAAGTGTTCTAGAATTTCCGTTCTTTGAAGTGTTACCCATAATTTGTTATGATTCACACAGTTTAATGCCATTTCATAGTCAATAAAATGCATGGAAACATCTTTCTGGTATTCTGGTATTCTCTGCTTTCAGCCCAGATCCATCAGACATCAGTAATGATATTCCTCATTCCATATCCTCTTCTGAATCTGACTTGAATTCCTGTTGCAACTTCTTTTTAATGATCTTCAGCAAAATTGTACTGGGTTTTGATATTAATGATATTGTTTGATAGTTTCTGAATTTTGTTGAATCACTTTCTTTGGAATGTGCCCAAACATGGATCTCTTCCAATCGGATGGCTAAATTATTCGGCATAGACGATTGAGCACCTCCAGTGCTGCATCTGTTTGTTGAAACATCTCAATTGGTACCTGTCAGTTCTTGGAGTCTTGTTTTTTGCCAATGCCTTCAGTGAAGCTTGGACTTCTTCCTTCAATACCATCAGTTCTTGATGACATGCTACCTCCTGAAATGGTTGAACATCGACCCATGCTTTTGTGTGTGTGTGTCTGTGCCGTGACCCTGTGTATTCTTTCCATCTTATTTTGATGCTTCCTGTGTTGTTCAATATTTTGCCCGTACAATCCTTCACTACTGCATCTCGAGGCTTGGATTTTTTCTTCAGTTCCTTTAGCTTGAGAGATGCCAAGCATGTTCTTCCCTTTTGTTTTTCTAACGCCAAGTCTTTGCACATGTCATTATCATACTTTGTCTTCTCGAGCCGCCCTTTGAAATCTTCTCTTCAGCTCTTCTACTTCATCATTTCTTTCATTAGTTTACGTTCAAGAGCAAGTTTCAGAGTATCTCTGACATTCATATTGGTCTTTTCTTTCAGTATAAGGGCTGTATTTGAGGGTACCATCATTTTTATAACTTGCAAGTATCCTCTGTCAGGGCAGTTATTGACTGTAGCTGCACACCACCTAGTTCTTCTGGTTTCAGGCTGATGGAGTCCCTGGTTTATGTGGCCATTAAGGGAAGACCTGTTATTCAAGGAATTATACTTGGAGCAAAATTTGTATATTTATGTATAATTTAAAGCTTCTCCTTTAAAATTGCCTTTCCCTGAACAGAAAGCTCTCACCATGTCATTATGAGAAATACTCTTTCAGTGTGAGGCAGAAAGAGATGTCCGTATTTGAGAGTCCGATGGTACAAATCTCAGTAGCCAAGACACAACCACATCAACTGAGTGTGTGGGTGGGTTGTATATGTCAACATAAGGGTCTGTATTTTTCTGAGTATGAAGGTAGGATTGGCGAGTTAAGAAAGAAAGAGATGGAAGCATCTTGGGAGTGGAGTGCAAGCTCCGTGACAGAAGTTGCAGCAGGGGATCTCTCAAGAGGGTTTTAGAGGCCAGTTAGAAACCTAGGAAGCAAAAGGAAATAGGGCCAGTGGAGGGCAGCACTGGAGTAGTGGTGGGGGGCAGCAAAAATAATGGTAGTGGAGAGGGCAACAAAACTGCCCTGAAAAGGAGTGGCAAATTAAAGATCCTAGACAAAATTCAGGTTAAGAAAAGTAGGAATGTAAAAAAATTCTATCCTATAGCTCTCTTTGCTGTGAGGGTTTTTTAGGCCCTTTGAGAGATGTGGGGAGAAGATATAGGAGGAGAAGGGGAGTTCCTGAATCTAGGGGAGGAGTCTGCAAGCCATCTTCTGCCCTCAATGATGTGGGCTCTGGGCTCCTTCAACTTCTCACTGCCAGAACCTCCTGAGATATTTTCTTAATTCTTCACATAGTACATTAATATCATGTCATTAGAAAATATAATAAAGTACGCTTCTCTCTAACCACCCTTTGCCCCATCCTATACTCTCTGCCCTAGTTGTCCACTGGCTTCCTTCCTTTCCACCAGGTACAGATCTTAAACAGCAGAGTGCCTCGTCTGAATCTGTTCTGGAAAGCTCTCAAACTCCCAATGAATTCTGTAGCTTGATCCCTCACTTATTCCTACATTTCTTATTGATATAAGAATTTGGTTAATTGTCCACCAAATGACAGGAAATGCTTTCTCAGGACGCTCCTCCTTATGACCTTATCCATTCCCAATTCCTTCATCTTGTCCTATCATGGCTGTCTTTTCTGGTGGAAACCAGACCCTTTGTTCCGTAACACACATCAATCTGGGACAATTTTTCCTCTCACCCTTATCTAGAGTCTTAGAGAAAGGTCTCTTCCTTGTATATCACTGTTTCATCCTCTCTGGGTGAAGATGTCCAATCATAATGATGTTCTGAAGGATCTTTATCCCTTTTCCCCGTTCTTCATGATGCATGACCGTTTGGTGACTTGGGGACCCCGGTTTAGTCCGGAATTTCCGTGATAGAGTAGTTCCAGGTGCTCTCCCACAGGATCTCAGATCGACATCCTCACCAAAAGAGATCAGCATGAATGGCATGGCTTCCATAACCCTGTGTGACATCATTCCTGACATTGCTCAGTTTCATGGGCCCACTTTAAACAGAAACACAGCAAAAAGAAGAATATGAAACTGTTCAAGTAGGAGCTTGAATACTGCCAGTCCCAGACTGGGAAAAGGGGGCTTGGATATAAAAAAGGAATTGCAACTTTTCTCTGCACTCCATGTCGTTACTATCCCTTGGTGGGGAGAGAGAGAGTACATGGAATCGTTACAGTGTGACCAGCAGTTGATTTCTCCGAAACTTCTCATTTGACTCTCTTGGAATCATGTCTCTCCAGCCCTGGTCATACAATGTCCGCTCTGAACACCTATCAGGTCTCCTTAGCCTGTGAGGCTTCACACAGGCTCTTCCCTGTGACTAGAAGATTTTCTCTCCCATCCCATCTGATGGCCTACTCTCTGGTGAAGCATGGTGGTTAAGAGAACTGACCCCATTGGAACAGACTGGGGGTCACCATAAAATGCTAAGACTCACCATAAAATGCTAAGACTCAGGAATTTGTGGTCAGCCAGAATGGGAGGTTTAGGAGTTGACTTGGGGAAAGTCCATGACCTGTGCATCTTCCAGGCTCTGCTTTCACTCTGGAGCCCATATAGAAAAGGAGCTGGTAAATGGAGACAGCATTTGAGGAAGCAATTAAGAACATTGGGGTGGTGATGACTTCTCAGAGGAAAATAAAAGTTTCAACAGGGAAATGCTAGGGTCTACTCTTGTATGACTCCAAACTATAAATAGGGATGAGTGGTTGGAAAACAGTAGAACAAAAGATGATCTGCATCTGGTCACAAATGTACCAAATGCCTCAGTGACTTCAGCCTGTCTCCTCAGACTTCTCTCTGGAGAAGACATGGGGCTTCCTGGACCCGGACCTTTTGTCACCCCTTAACTATCCAATCATATTCCCAACTTGGTTCAGGCATCAATTCCTGGTTGTGCTCTTCCGTAAATATTCTCCTGGTAGATTTGTTCACTTCTTGCTCCCTACTCCATTGTACCTGCAAAACCCTTTACCACAGCATAAAACACAATTGCATTTACTTTTTGTGGTTGATGTAAGAAATGTCTACACATTTATCCGCTGTCTGTGCCCATGCCTTCTATGAGACTCTGGAGCGCCTTTCATTAGCAGTAGGAGTCTTTCTCCATCCCTTAGTTGGGGCTGACATTATTGTTTTGGACATTGGGATGGTAGAAAACCTGATAAAATGAGAGAGTTGGAAGACTTTACATTGAGACTTCCCTTTTGTTGCTCTTAAACCCTGAGAACTCATGGGAACACCCTCATGCCAGCCTGCTAGATGATGGAAGACCAATGGAGGGAGGATCTAGCGGTTTCACTGACTTGATGTTATGATCTGGCTCCCAGCTACCTGGAAGCGAATTGTAGACACATGAGGAAGCCGTGTTGTGAGCCACTGAGGCTGACCCAGATCAGAAGAGCTCCAAACTGACAACTTGAAAAATTGTGAGCTGGTAAATTGTTGTTGTTTTAAGACACTACAATTTGGGGTCATTTGTTACAGAGCAATACGTGACTGATACAACTGTTAACTTGGCTGTTTCTCTCACCAGGCATTGAGGGAAATTCTCTGAGTCATTTCATCATCAAGAGCAACTGCCATAGGGTCTCACATATAGCTGTTATAGTGTAAATGTTTGCTGACTTCATGGATGAATGAATAATATGAATTGTAAGTGTGAATCAGCACAAATTCATGTGTGCAAGAAAACTTGATATTTCTTTAAATAAACTGAATTCCAACTCAGAGCTCTCGGCTTACAAAATTGGGGTAAAATTTTAACCTTACTTCTTTGTAGGGGTGTATTTGGTGTTGGTTTATTTTCTGGATACCCCGGGGTCTAAAGGAGGACCAAGGTTTGCAGATCTTTAACACACCCATCGCCTCAGCCTATGTGGGTTATCTCTCTAGAAGCATTGTCTCTGCTGCTTCCATTCCCAGATGGAACACGAGAACCTTGGCAGGGCTGGGAACACCATAACGTGGTTTGTCTACTTGTGTGCCTGCATTACCCTTTGAGGTGCTGCCGCCTAGCCCAGGGCATTATCAAGAAGCAGGCCTCACCCCTTCCCAATGTGTAGGTCTCTGCTGTCTGACTCCCACTCTTTCCCTGGGTTCCAGTTCACTCAGTGTGATTACTGCAATGAGCTGAGACTCTTCCAACAGACTCTTCAGAGTCTCGAAGTTTCAGGGCTTTAACTCTGTGAGTTTAATTACCTCTTTGAAATGAGGTAGGGAAGGTTGAAAAACATAGGAAGATTTTATTTTGAATTTAATGTTTCAATAAAATTTCTTGCCATGCATTTTCAAATGGTTCTGCCTAACAATTCCCTCTGTCCTCTTACAAGATGCAGGACGATGAAGAGGGAATGTTTGTTGTGTCATAATCTCCAGAAGGATGCAAAGGGCACATGGGGTCCATTCCCCCCGATGCTTACACTTGAGCACCACACCCACATGGAAATCTTTGCAAGTGTTACTGAGTCCCTCACACATCCACAGTGAACAACTTTCAGATTCTCATAAGCAGGAATTATTTGTGTCCATTATTTGTGACAAGGAACTCCTTGGAGACCCTACTGTGTCCTACAGGGTCGCTGTGAGTCGGAATTGACTCCATGGCATCGGGTTTTGTTTTTGCTTTTTGGGGGGGTGGTTGATGTCAGCTGCAGGATAGTGTTTAAAAAAATGTTGACAGCGTAGCAGGTAAAACCAACCAAATGAAACTGAAATGAAATGTCTTTTTTCACACTTACTGACCTCACAGTTCCTTCAAAGTGTTTACTTTCCACTGGGTTCAGAGGCAAGAGGGAACTCTTCATGAGAGAGACACAGCTTGGGACACCTCCAAAATTATACGTCTCCCTCCTGATGTTAGGTAACATTACATACTGTTTGGCTGGTTTATCATCTGACTGCTCCACAAAAATAGAAGGCCCATGCAGGCAGGACCTTGTCTGCTGTGTTGGTCAGAGTATCCTAGTTCCTGGCACATAAGAAGCTTCCAAAAATGATATGTCTGATTGAATGAGTGGGTGAGTTTTTATAAAAGCCATGGAAGTGCTCTGTTTATGTAGTTACAATAGTGAAAACTGACATAAGGAAATGGAGACTAGTTATGTGTGATTAGAAATGGAGACCAGTTTTGTATAATGAGAACAGAACTTGTTAATGAAGAGATAAAAAAATAAGATGTATTAATAGAATGTACCCCCTTTACTTTGGCTGGAAAGAGATATGGTAAAATTGGGTTGTTTTCGCCTACTGATTTATAGGTTCTGTATATTTAATTGAAATGTTAGCCTTTTGGAGTCACAAATATTTCTATTGAGATATAATTCACCGGCCATAACATTGCCTTTTATAATGTGCACAATTCTGTGGTTTCTAGTATATGGACAGAGTTGTGCAACAATCACCACTGTCTAGCTTCAGGATATTTTCAGTACCCTGTAAATAAACGCCCTACATATTAGTAGTCATCTCATTACTCCTTTCCTCCAAGACGTAGCAACTGCTAATCTACTTTCTGTCTGTGTTGGTTTGTCTGTTCTGGGTATTTCATGTAAATGGAATCATGCACCATGCGGTCATTTCTGTTTGGCTTCTTTCACTTAGCATAACGTTCTCAAGGTTTGTCCATATTGTGCCATGTATTAGTACCTGATGCCTTTTAATGGCTGAGGAATATTCCATTTTACGAGTATACCACAGTTTATCTGTCAATTCATGACTTTGGGATTCTCTCCACATTTTGGCTATTTATAAATAATTCTGCTATGAAAATTCTTTTGTAAGTTATTATGTGAACGTGCTTCAGTTGTCCTGGATGCATACCTAGGAGTGGAATTGCTATGTTGCATGCTAACTCTATGTTTACCTTTCTGAGCAAGTACCTAACTGTTTTCCAAAGCGATTGGATCATGTTACATGTCCACCAGCAATGTATGAGGGTTCCAGTTTCTCCACATCCTCACCACTTGTGTTGTCCATCCTGTTGATTTGAGCCATCTCAGTGGTTTTGAAATAATAGTGCGTTTTGGTTTTGATTCGCATTTCCCTAATGACTAATGAGGTTGAGCTTCTTTTCATGTGATTATTGACCATTTCTATACCTTCTTTGGAGAAACGTCTATTCAAATCCTTAGCCTACGAATTTTTCTTCAGATTTTTGCCTGTATCTTTGCTTTCTTCATATAGTTTTTCATATGCCAAACATCTATATCTGTATCTTACCAGTTTGAGCCTTCACAGCTTTGGGATTTTTAGATAATCTTTCTCTTTTACCAACAAAAAGCAAAACAAAATCTCTCATAGTTTCTTCTGAAATTTGTATGGTGGCATATTTTACTTTTAAATATGCAATCCTTTTGGAATTTTGTTTCCTGCAAGCTATGAGAAAAAGGATGAAAATATTTTTACAGGTGATCTAAATGATTACCAAATTGCTGCAAGCACTCCTTTTTGCCTTTTTGCATAAGCCATATCTTAACTGCATTTTCCATATTCCATGTAGAAAAGCATTTTTACAGAAGGAGGCCCACCATTCCCAGCCATTTCATTTTAAGGTTTTGCTTTGCTGCAATAGAAATCCCTTCTATACCTCCTCTACACACCTGTTTGCCAATAAAAATTTTGTGTGAGTAGGACTCCTGTGAATTTATAAGATGAAGTTGAATTTTATAACTGGTTCCATGTGGTGCAGCCCAGCAGGAGGACAGAGAGAAGGAGAAGCTCCAGAGGGAACAGAAGCTATAAGAACATGAGCCTCTAGAGATTTGCTGCTGCATTTCACAGAAAGCTCTAGACTTTTCTTTATAAGCTTATCATTATATATGGCCATCACCTTAGAACAGACGAGAATAGTGCTTTTTAAGTGAGGCATTCAGGACAGAACTGGAGAAAAATGTAGAACAAAATCCTAATTCAAAAAAAAAACCAGAATTCTAGGTTGACAGAGACTGGAGAAACCCTGAGAATATGACCCCCAGACATCCTTTTAGCTCAATAATGAAGTCACTCCTGAGGTTCACCCTTAACCAAAGATTAGACAGGCCCATAAATCAAAATGAGACTCCTGGGGCATACCAGCCCAGGAACAAGGACTAGAAGGCAGGAGAAGACAGGAAAGCTGGTAATAGGGGACCCAAGGTCAAGAAGAGAGAGTGTTGACATGTCTTAGAGCTGGTAACCAATGTCTTAAAACAATATATGTCCTAACTGTTTAATGAGAAGCTACTTTGCTCTGTAAACCTTCATCTAAAGAACAATTAAAAACAAAAGTTAGGCATTCAGAAGGAGGGTGTTCATTCCTTAGCAGATGGTTAGACTTATGTGTTTCGGTGAACATATGTACCCATTTCTACTGGGTATGTATCTAGAAGTAGAATTGCTGGGTCATAGAATATATGGATGTTCACAGCTTTAGTAGATATGGCCAAAGCATTTTTAAAGTGGTTGTACCAAATTGCACTTTCACTAGCAGTAGATTAGAATTCCAGTTGCTCCGTGTTCTACCAAATAGTTGGTATTTCCATTTTTTTTTTTTAATTTTAGCCATTCTGGTGTGTAGGGTTAGGATCACATTGTGAGTTTTTATTAGAATTCCTCTGATAACTGATGTAGTCCCTTTCCATATGTATGTTGGCCATACAGAAATCTTTTATAGAGCGTTCAAGTATTGTCTTTCTATTGAATTCTCTTTTTTTTCTTTATGAATCATCCTTTGTATATTCTAGAACCAAGTTTGTAGTAGGATGTATGTATTGCAAATAACTTCTGCTTCCACATGAATTCTCCCTTGTAGCTTGTCATGAACTTTCAAATTAAAAAGCATGCCTTTTACAACAACAGGCAAATGTATAGAGACGAAAGTTTATAGGGGTTCCCAGGGGAAGGAGGGAGGGAATAAAGAGGTGCTATTGCATATTTTTTTTTTTTATTGCAGATGGAAACTGAGTTTCTGTTTACAGTGATGGAAAAATCACACAGATTAAGGGTAGGGTTGCACAGCCGATTAATGTAATTCCTGTCAATAGTGTGTACACCTGTACAACTCATTCACTTGGCAAAGGTTGTGTGTTATATTTACATCAACAACAAAAATGTGCAGCTGCTGAGGCAAAATGATAGTACTGAATTGATGAGATGTATTCTTTTATTATACTCTTCTCTATTTTCTCATTTGTTTTTATAAGAAGTTACTGTTAAAATCAAAGATAATAAAACGTTTGCATGATGAAAGTGGATAGCAATGTCTATTCCACTCATTGTGTCCCTCTGAAGTTTAAATGAGGAACTACATGCCACTAGCAGACACCCAGCCTTACTTAGCACTCAGGAAATATTCATTTCTCCTACCCCTCTGGCTCACAGTTTTCTCCCCTTCTTTATTTGCTCTTTTCTGTTTCCAACTGGTTGCATGTGACCACCAGGCTTCCTGACTCCATCATTCTGCTTTCCATACCAATGTTATTGTAACCTTGGGATCTTGGGCAGTGGTGAAAGTTACTCACTGTCCCTGCCATTAGGAAGGGGACAAGCCAGTGCAGGTGGGAGGGGCAGTGGGGAAATTCGGCCTAGAGAAAGGACAGACCACCTTCCAGGAACCACACTGGCCTTCAGAGAGCTTTGTTGGCTGTGGTTCACCCGGCCAGCTTGTAGGTGTCAGGTGCCCTACGGCTCGGTGTTTAGTCCTCTCTCTCTATTGACACCCTCTGTCTGGAATGCCTCAGTGTGTCCACAGCCATCGGTCTGTAGCTGAGGTCGTGAGATTTACACCTTCAGCCATTTTAACTCCTCCTGGGTCCAGACTTATACTCAAATATCAGCTTAAATCTCTGTATCGGCCTCTTCATGTATAAAATGTGCATTATAATCTACATTCCTCATAGGGCTATCATACAGAACAAATATCTTAGGAAAGGAGAAGCCCTTACAAGAATCCTGGCACCAGTGCATGTACTCAGTAAGTGTTAGCTGTTAGTATTATTACCTGACATCTCCATGTGGATATCTTAACAGCTATTCCATGTTATCAAGGCCATGAAACAATTCTGGTCCCAACTCCATTCCACACTTATAAATGAATTTCCCAAGGCTTCAGTGATGGGAGTCTGTGTGTTTTTCCACACAATGGACATGGTTACTAAAGGTTGGCCAGGGCCTTCATAATAAGCTGCTCCAAAGTTCATATGAGTGGCCATTGAGACAAGTTACAACCAACTAATGCGAAAAAAAAAATAGAACCACTCTCAACTGCTCATGCTAGTATTCTCAGTCCAGAATATCTGGTGAGGGCACTATTATGGACTGAATTGTATAACCCCAAAAGGCATGTTGAAATCCTAACCACCGTACCCGTAAATGTGACCTGATTTGGATATAGGGGATTTTAAAATTATATTAATGAGGCCATACCAGTGTAGGGTGGGTCCTAAACCTAGTCCCTTCTGAGTTATAAAAACAGCAGAATAGACACAGACACACTCAGTAGGAGAGGAAGACAGACAACGGAGCAGATGCATCTACAAGACCAGGAACACAAAGGGTGGCTGGAAGCTGCTAGAAGCTGGAGTAGACATGAGCCATGCCCTGAATTCAGACAGGTAGCCTCCTGAACTGTGAGAAAATAAATTTCTATTCTCTAAAGCCACCCGACTGTGTTATTTTTTTTTCCTACGGCAGCACTAGGTAACTAACACACATACCTGTGCTTATAAATCCAGCCCAGTGTAAAATAGTGCTCTCCCCTCCGTGGTCTAGCCCACCTGAATCCTGCTGTTTCCCTGTCAGTGTCCTCTGCTTTCACATAGAGCTATGACAGAGTTGCCTTGATGCTGCTGCATAGAAATTCACTTTACTTTTTACTTTGTATTTATGATTAACTAATATTAATTCTAATATTTTCTATGGTTTTTAAATTTTTCTGTGGAGACATTCCTATAATCTATGAATAATAAGAGTTATACGTTTTCTTTTTCTACTCCAGTGTAAAATATTTAATAGAAATAATCAGAGAAAGCATCCTTATTTTATTGCTAATTAATTTTAAAGAGAATGTCCCACATTTCACCAGGAATTATCATGCTAGTTGTAGTTTTCCACATTGGGGAACTCCTTTTCTGTTCCATGTTTGCTCAGAGTTCTTATGTCTCAGTGTGGTTGGATTTTATCACTGCCTTTTCACTGTCTCTTGAGGTGAACCTGTGTCTTTTCTTCCTTAACCTACACATGTGGTGAATTAAATTATTAAATCTTTAACGTTCACTCAAGCTTGTATGCTGACAATAACCCCCCTTGATGCTCGCCTATTACGTGCTTTATACCTTGCTGGATTTCTTTGCCAGCATTTTCTGTAGGTTTTTGCATCTCAATTGCTTAGTGTGCTTGTCCTGTAACTCTTCTTATACCTTCCTTTTCTAATTTGGTATCAATATTAAAATAGCCTTAGGGAACAAGTTGGGAAGCATCTCATAGTTTTCTCTTCTTTATTGACTGTGTACAAGATTGAAATGATCTGTTTTTTGCGTGCTTGCTGGAACCTGCCTGAAAGTGATCTACCAAACCCAAAACCAGTTGGCCATCGAGTTGATTCCATCTTTGTAGGGAGATCTTGAACTACTGACCCATTTTGTGTAGTGATTAAAGGCCTCTTCTGATGCTACTTTACTTAGACAAATTTCCACTGCATGTTTTAGGCTTTTAGGATTTCATCTTTAAATATCATGTGTTTATCACTGTTTTCCACCTGATCCAGGTCAATTAACCCCAGATTTTCCATTTTCCCGAAGTGAGAGTGTGTATCTACTCCTGGTACCAATTCCCTTGACTAAGACTTATTTGCAAAGCAAGATACAACCCAGCCTCCTTGAGTCCATAATGTGAGGTTACAGTCTCACATTATGTGATTTTTTTTTGTAGCTTTTTATTGTTTTGTTATTTTTTTCTTTTACGTAGGCTGTAATTGTTCTTCTTCTTAAAATTTTTTTATTTACTTTTTTTTCTTTTTTCATTTCACCGCTACCTAGCAGTTTTAAGAAACCTGGTGGAGTAGTGGTTAAAAGCTACAGCTGCTAACTAAAAGGTTGGCAGTTCAAGTCCACTGAGTGCTCCTTGGAAACCCTATCGGGCAGTTCTACTCTGCCCTTTACGGTCCCTATGAGTCGGAATGGATTGGAGGACAACAAGTTATTGGTTCTAGTGGTTTTAAGGTTGTGCATTTCAGGTTCAGGTCTATAATCTAGCTGAGAACCGACTCCGGGTTCAGTGCGGTGAGGTGCCCAGTTGCATCTGTGCGTCAAGAGAAGGCGCCTCAAGAGCTAGGGGAGGGGGCGGCAGGGATGCTCAGAGAGGGGCACCCGGGGGAGGTGCGAGGTCCCGGGCAGCCCTACCACAAGCTGGCGGGGAGCAGGAAAGAGCTGGCTTCAGGAGCCTTTTGTGACAGTCCCAGCCCACCCAGCCCCACCTGGACCTCAGACCTAGCAGGCTGGCAGGTCCCAATAGAGCTAGGGGAAGCCTAAGGCCATAGAGGGCGAGATCCAGGGTATATACCTGAGCCTGATCACAGCGCTTATGATGGGATAGGAGGGCAGAGGAGGCATATGGGGACTTGGGTCCAGACAGTGGACACAGAAGGGTGGGAACTTGCGGTTAGCGTCAGGATCCGAATGTGGAGGCCTTCAAGATGCACTTCGGGGAAGAGAAGGTGAAGCCACAGAGGCCACACTGCCTGGCACCCACCTCTGTCCCCCTCGCAGGGCCCCAGACTGAACGCACCGCCTGCGCTGCCCTAGGAGAGCTCCCCAAGTGTGGTACTCTTAGTTTGAGGAGCAAGAGAGCCCACCCTGGTCTAGGCTAGGGAATTTGTTTCCTCTGGTCTCATAACTGGCTGTGAGCGGACTCTTGTCTGCACAGACTAAAGACGAATTATCAAAATGAGCTCCAGACTCCTGATTTGACTTAGATATCATAAATTAAAACAGAGAAATACAACTTTAGCAATAAGTGCCTACCTGGAGCCCAAGTTGCATTAAAAAAAAAAAAAAACCTGAACAAGATCCCAGAGGGAGTGAATGATAAGAGGCTCCTTCTTTTGCCACCCTGTGGTCCCAAGCTTTTTCTTTTCCCAACTCCCAAGACTGTATCAACTGCTCTGAGATTTTTAGAATAAAGATCCCCAGGAATA